>NW_027478873.1:0-300000 GCF_051014685.1 Ptiloglossa arizonensis
ATTGACGAACTCGAGAAATTCTTGTTGCATCTGAAAGCAGAAACTCGCCCGATTTCAACTGTATGTGTATTTTTCCCCCAGGCCATTGTAGTTATGGTTTCTAGCATCAGAATTGCGAAAATTTTGATGGTTTCTCAACCATTCCTTAACTTCAAACTCCCATATCTCGCGAACGGAATGACGAACTCGAGAAATTCCTGTTGCATCTGAAAGTGGAAACTCGCCCGATGACAAAGGTATGTGCATTTTTCCCCTATGGCTTTGTAGTTATTGGTTTCGAGTATCAGACTTGCGAAAATTTTGATGGTTTCTCAACCATTCCTTAACTTCAAACTCCCATATCTCGCGAACGGAATGACGAACTCGAGAAATTCCTGTTGCATCTGAAAGCAGAAGCTCGCCCGATTACAACGGTACGTGTATTTTCCCCCAAGGCCTTTGTAGTTATTGGTTTCGAGTATCAGACTTGCGATAATTTTGATGGTTTCTCAAGCATTCCTTAACTTCAAACTCCCATATCTCGCGAACGGATTGACGAATTCGAGAAATTCCTGTTGCAACTGAAAGCAGAAACTCGCCCGATTTCAACGGTATGTGTATTTTTCCCCCAGGCCATTGTAGTTATTGGTTTCTAGCATCAGAATTGCGAAAATTTTGATGGTTTCTCAACCATTCCTTAACTTCAAACTCCCATATCTCGCGAACGGAATGACGAACTCGAGAAATTCCTGTTGCATCTGAGAGTGAAAACTCGCCCGATTACAAAGGTATGTGCATTCTTCCCCTATGCCTTTGTAGTTATTGGTTTCGAGTATCAGACTTGCGAAAATTTTGAAGGTTTCTCAAGCATTCCATAACTTCAAACTCCCATATCTCGCGAACGGATTGACGAACTCGAGAAATTCCTGTTGCATCTGAAAGCAGAAACTCGCCCGATTACAACGGTACGTGTATTTTCCCCCAAGGCCTTTGTAGTTATTGGTTTCGAGTATCAGACTTGCGATAACTTTGATGGTTTCTCAAGCATTCCTTAACTTCAAACTCCCATATCTCGCGAACGGATTGACGAATTCGAGAAATTCCTGTTGCAACTGAAAGCAGAAACTCGCCCGATTTCAACGGTATGTGTATTTTTCCCCCAGGCCATTGTAGTTATTGGTTTCGAGTATCAGAGTTGCGATAATTTTGATGGTTTCTCAAGCATTCCTTAACTTCAAACTCACATATCTCGCGAACGGATTGACGAACTCGAGAAATTCCTGTTGCATCTGACAGCAGAAGCTCGCCCGATTACAAAGGCATGTGTATTTTTCCCCTTAGCCATTGTAGTTATTGGTTTCGAGTATCAGATTTGCGAAAATTTTGATGGTTTCTCAACCATTCCTTAACTTCAAACTACCATATCTCGCGAACGGATTGACTAACTCGAGAATTTCCTATTGCATCTGAAAGCAGAAACACGCCAGATTACAGCGGTACGTGTATTTTTGACCTAGGCCATTCCAGTTATTGGTTTCGAGTATCAGACCAGCGAAAATTTTGAAGGTTTCTCAACCGTTCCTTAACTTCAAACTCCCATATCTCGCGAACGGATTGACGAATTCGAGAAATTCCTGTTGCAACTGAAAGCAGAAACTCGCCCGATTTCAACGGTATGTGTATTTTTCCCCCAGGCCATTGTAGTTATTGGTTTCTAGCATCAGAATTGCGAAAATTTTGATGGATTCTCAACCATTCCTTAACTTCAAACTCCCATATCTCGCGAACGGAATGACGAACTCGAGAAATTCCTGTTGCATCTGAGAGTGAAAACTCGCCCGATTACAAAGGTATGTTCATTCTTCCCCTATGCCTTTGTAGTTATTGGTTTCGAGTATCAGACTTGCGAAAATTTTGATGGTTTCTCAAGCATTCCATAACTTCAAACTCCCATATCTCGCGAACGGATTGACGAACTCGAGAAATTCCTGTTGCATCTGACAGCAGAAACTCGCCCGATTACAACGGTATGTGTATTTTTCCCCAAGGCCTTTGTAGTTATTGGTTTCGAGTATCAGAGTTGCGATAATTTTGATGGTTTCTCAAGCATTCCTTAACTTCCAACTCCCATATCTCGCGAACGGATTGACGAACTCGAGAAATTCCTGTTGCATCTGACAGCAGAAGCTCGCCCGATTACAACGGTATGTGTATTTTTCCCCTAGGCCATTGTAGCTATTGGTTTCGAGTATCAGATTTGCGAAAATTTTGATGGTTTCTCAACCATTCCTTAACTTCAAACTACCATATCTCGCGAACGGATTGACGAACTCGAGAATTTCCTATTGCATCTGAAAGCAGAAACACGCCCGATTACAACGGTACGTGTATTTTTCCCAAAGGCCTTTGTAGTTATTGGTTTCGAGTATCAGAGTTGCGATAATTTTGATGGTTTCTCAAGCATTCCTTATCTTCAAACTCCCATATCTCGCGAACGGATTGACGAACTCGAGAAATTCCTGTTGCATCTGGCAGCAGAAGCTCGCCCGATTACAACGGTATGTGCATTTTTGCCCTAGGCCATAGTAGTTATTGGTTTCGAGTATCAGACTTGCGAAAATTTTGATGGTTTCTCAAGCATTCCATAACTTCTAACTCCCATATCTCGCGAACGGATTGACGAACTCGGGAAATTCTGGTTGCATCTGAAAGCAGAAACTCGCCCGATTACAACGGTATGTGTATTTTTCCCCTAGGCCATTGTAGTTATTGGTTTCTTGCATCAGAATTGCGAAAATTTTGATGGTTTCTCAACCATTCCTTAACTTGAAACTCCCATATCTCGCGAACGGAATGACGAACTCGAGAAATTCCTGTTGCATCTGAGAGTGGAAACTCGCCCGATTACAAAGGTATGCGCATTCTTCCCCTATGCCTTTGTAGTTATTGGTTTCGAGTATCAGACCTGCGAAAATTTTGGTGGTTTCTCAAGCATTCCTGAACTTCAAACTCCCATATCTCGCGAACGGTTTGACGAACTCGAGAAATTCCTGTTGTATCTGAAAGCAGAAGCTCGCCCGATTACAACGGTATGTGTATTTTTCCCCTAGGCCATTGTAGTTATTGGTTTCGAGTATCAGATTTGCGAAAATTTTGATGGTTTCACAACCATTCCTTAACTTCAAACTCCCATATCTCGCGAACGGAATGACGAACTCGAGAAATTCCTGTTGCATCTGAGAGTGGAAACTCGCCCGATTACAAAGGTATGTGCATTCTTCCCCTATGCCTTTGTAGTTATTGGTTTCGAGTATCAGACTTGCGAAAATTTTGATGGTTTCTCAAGCATTCCATAACTTCAAACTCCCATATCTCGCGAACGGATTGACGAACTCGAGAAATTCCTGTTGCAACTGACAGCAGAAACTCGCCCGATTACAACGGTATGTGTATTTTTCCCCAAGGCCTTTGTAGTTATTGGTTTCGAGTATCAGAGTTGCGATAATTTTGATGGTTTCTCGAGCATTCCGTAACTTCAAACTCCCATATCTCGCGAACGGATTGACGAACTCGAGAATTTCCTATTGCATCTGAAAGCAGAAACACGCCAGATTACAACGGTACGTGTATTTTTGACCTAGGCAATTCCAGTTATTGGTTTCGAGTATCAGACCAGCGAAAATTTTGAAGGTTTCTCAACCATTCCTTAACTTCAAACTCCCATATCTCGCGAACGGATTGACGAATTCGAGAAATTCCTGTTGCAACTGAAAGCAGAAACTCGCCCGATTACAACGGTATGTGTATTTTTCCCCAAGGCCTTTGTAGCTATTGGTTTCGAGTATCAGAGTTGCGATAATTTTGATGGTTTCTCAAGCATTCCTTAACTTCAAACTCCCATATCTCGCGAACGGATTGACGAACTCGAGAAATTCCTGTTGCATCTGACAGCAGAAGCTCGCCCGATTACAACGGTATGTGTATTTTTCCCCTAGGCCATTGTAGTTATTGGTTTCGAGTATCAGATTTGCGAAAATTTTGATGGTTTCTCAACCATTCCTTAACTTCAAACTACCATATCTCGCGAACGGATTGACGAACTCGAGAATTTCCTATTGCATCTGAAAGCAGAAACACGCCAGATTACAACGGTACGTGTATTCTTGACCTAGGCAATTCCAGTTATTGGTTTCGAGTATCAGACCAGCGAAAATTTTGAAGGTTTCTCGACCATTCCTTAACTTCAAACTCCCATATCTCGCGAAAGGATTGACGAATTCGAGAAATTCCTGTTGCATCTGAAAGCAGAAACTCGCCCGATTACAACCGTACGTGTATCTTTCCCCTAGGCCATTGTAGTTATTGGTTTCGAATATCAGATTTGCGAAAATTTTGATGGTTTCTCAACCATTCCTTAACTTCAAACTACCATATCTCGCGAACGGATTGACTAACTCGAGAATTTCCTATTGCATCTGAAAGCAGAAACACGCCAGATTACAGCGGTACGTGTATTTTTGACCTAGGCCATTCCAGTTATTGGTTTCGAGTATCAGACCAGCGAAAATTTTGAAGGTTTCTCAACCGTTCCTTAACTTCAAACTCCCATATCTCGCGAACGGATTGACGAATTCGAGAAATTCCTGTTGCAACTGAAAGCAGAAACTCGCCCGATTTCAACTGTATGTGTATTTTTCCCCCAGGCCATTGTAGTTATGGTTTCTAGCATCAGAATTGCGAAAATTTTGATGGTTTCTCAACCATTCCTTAACTTCAAACTCAAATATCTCACGAACGGAATGACGAACTCGAGAAATTCCTGTTGCATCTGAGAGTGAAAACTCGCCCGATTACAAAGGTATGTGTATTTTTCCCCAAGGCCTTTGTAGTTATTGGTTTCGAGTATCAGAGTTGCGATAATTTTGATGGTTTCTCAAGCATTCCTTAACTTCCAACTCCCATATCTCGCGAACGGATTGACGAACTCGAGAAATTCCTGTTGCATCTGACAGCAGAAGCTCGCCCGATTACAACGGTATGTGTATTTTTCCCCTAGGCCATTGTAGCTATTGGTTTCGAGTATCAGATTTGCGAAAATTTTGATGGTTTCTCAACCATTCCTTAACTTCAAACTACCATATCTCGCGAACGGATTGACGAATTCGAGAAATTCCTGTTGCAACTGAAAGCAGAAACTCGCCCGATTTCAACGGTATGTGCATTTTTCCCCCAGGCCATTGTAGTTATTGGTTTCTAGCATCAGAATTGCGAAAATTTTGATGGTTTCTCAACCATTCCTTAACTTCAAACTCCCATATCTCGCGAACGGAATGACGAACTCGAGAAATTCCTGTTGCATCTGAGAGTGAAAACTCGCCCGATTACAAAGGTATGTGCATTCTTCCCCTATGCCTTTGTAGTTATTGGTTTCGAGTATCAGACTTGCGAAAATTTTGAAGGTTTCTCAAGCATTCCATAACTTCAAACTCCCATATCTCGCGAACGGATTGACGAACTCGAGAAATTCCTGTTGCATCTGAAAGCAGAAACTCGCCCGATTACAACGGTACGTGTATTTTCCCCCAAGGCCTTTGTAGTTATTGGTTTCGAGTATCAGACTTGCGATAACTTTGATGGTTTCTCAAGCATTCCTTAACTTCAAACTCCCATATCTCGCGAACGGATTGACGAATTCGAGAAATTCCTGTTGCATCTGAAAGCAGAAACTCGCCCGATTTCAACTGTATGTGTATTTTTCCCCCAGGCCATTGTAGTTATGGTTTCTAGCATCAGAATTGCGAAAATTTTGATGGTTTCTCAACCATTCCTTAACTTCAAACTCCCATATCTCGCGAACGGAATGACGAACTCGAGAAATTCCTGTTGCATCTGAAAGTGGAAACTCGCCCGATGACAAAGGTATGTGCATTTTTCCCCTATGGCTTTGTAGTTATTGGTTTCGAGTATCAGACTTGCGAAAATTTTGATGGTTTCTCAACCATTCCTTAACTTCAAACTCCCATATCTCGCGAACGGAATGACGAACTCGAGAAATTCCTGTTGCATCTGAAAGCAGAAACTCGCCCGATTACAACGGTACGTGTATTTTCCCCCAAGGCCTTTGTAGTTATTGGTTTCGAGTATCAGACTTGCGATAATTTTGATGGTTTCTCAAGCATTCCTTAACTTCAAACTCCCATATCTCGCGAACGGATTGACGAATTCGAGAAATTCCTGTTGCAACTGAAAGCAGAAACTCGCCCGATTTCAACGGTATGTGTATTTTTCCCCCAGGCCATTGTAGTTATTGGTTTCTAGCATCAGAATTGCGAAAATTTTGATGGTTTCTCAACCATTCCTTAACTTCAAACTCCCATATCTCGCGACCGGAATGACGAACTCGAGAAATTCCTGTTGCATCTGAGAGTGAAAACTCGCCCGATTACAAAGGTATGTGCATTCTTCCCCTATGCCTTTGTAGTTATTGGTTTCGAGTATCAGACTTGCGAAAATTTTGAAGGTTTCTCCAGCATTCCATAACTTCAAACTCCCATATCTCGCGAACGGATTGACGAACTCGAGAAATTCCTGTTGCACCTGAAAGCAGAAACTCGCCCGATTACAACGGTACGTGTATTTTCCCCCAAGGCCTTTGTAGTTATTGGTTTCGAGTATCAGACTTGCGATAACTTTGATGGTTTCTCAAGCATTCCTTAACTTCAAACTCCCATATCTCGCGAACGGATTGACGAATTCGAGAAATTCCTGTTGCAACTGAAAGCAGAAACTCGCCCGATTTCAACGGTATGTGTATTTTTCCCCCAGGCCATTGTAGTTATTGGTTTCGAGTATCAGACTTGCGATAATTTTGATGGTTTCTCAAGCATTCCTTAACTTCAAACTCCCATATCTCGCGAACGGATTGACGAATTCGAGAAATTCCTGTAGCAACTGAAAGCAGAAACTCGCCCGATTTCAACGGTATGTGCATTTTTGCCCTAGGCCATAGTAGTTATTGGTTACGAGTATCAGACTTGCGAAAATTTTGATGGTTTCTCAAGCATTCCATAAATTCTAACTCCCATATCTCGCGAACGGATTGACGAACTCGAGAAATTCTTGTTGCATCTGAAAGCAGAAACTCGCCCGATTACAACGGTATGTGTATTTTTCCCCTAGGCCATTGTAGTTATTGTTTTCTAGCATCAGAATTGCGAAAATTTTGATGGTTTCTCAACCATTCCTTAACTTCAAACTCCCATATCTCGCGAACGGAATGACGAACTCGAGAAATTCCTGTTGCATCTGAAAGCAGAAACTCGCCCGATTACAACGGTACGTGTATTTTCCCCCAAGGCCTTTGTAGTTATTGGTTTCGAGTATCAGACTTGCGAAAATTTTGATGGTTTCTCAACCATTCCTTAACTTCAAACTCCCATATCTCGCGAACGGAATGACGAACTCGAGAAATTCCTGTTGCATCTGAGAGTGAAAACTCGCCCGATTACAAAGGTATGTGTATTCTTCCCCTATGCCTTTGTAGTTATTGGTTTCGAGTATCAGACTTGCGAAAATTTTGAAGGTTTCTCAAGCATTCCATAACTTCAAACTCCCATATCTCGCGAACAGATTGACGAACTCGAGAAATTCCTGTTGCATCTGACAGCAGAAACTCGCCCGATTACAACGGTATGTGTATTTTTCCCCAAGGCCTTTGTAGTTATTGGTTTCGAGTATCAGAGTTGCGATAAATTTGATGGTCTCTCAAGCATTCCTTAACTTCCACCTCCCATATCTCGCGAACGGATTGACGAACTCGAGAAATTCCTGTTGCATCTGACAGCAGAAGCTCGCCCGATTACAACGGTATGTGTATTTTTCCCCTAGGCCATTGTAGCTATTGGTTTCGAGTATCAGATTTGCGAAAATTTTGATGGTTTCGCAACCATTCCTTAACTTCAAACTCCCATATCTCGCGAACGGAATGACGAACTCGAGAAATTCCTGTTGCATCTGAAAGTGGAAACTCGCCCGATGACAAAGGTATGTGCATTTTTCCCCTATGGCTTTGTAGTTATTGGTTTCGAGTATCAGACTTGCGAAAATTTTGATGGTTTCTCAACCATTCCTTAACTTCAAACTCCCATATCTCGCGAACGGAATGACGAACTCGAGAAATTCCTGTTGCATCTGAAAGCAGAAACTCGCCCGATTACAACGGTACGTGTATTTTCCCCCAAGGCCTTTGTAGTTATTGGTTTCGAGTATCAGACTTGCGATAATTTTGATGGTTTCTCAAGCATTCCTTAACTTCAAACTCCCATATCTCGCGAACGGATTGACGAATTCGAGAAATTCCTGTTGCAACTGAAAGCAGAAACTCGCCCGATTTCAACGGTATGTGTATTTTTCCCCCAGGCCATTGTAGTTATTGGTTTCTAGCATCAGAATTGCGAAAATTTTGATGGTTTCTCAACCATTCCTTAACTTCAAACTCCCATATCTCGCGAACGGAATGACGAACTCGAGAAATTCCTGTTGCATCTGAGAGTGAAAACTCGCCCGATTACAAAGGTATGTGCATTCTTCCCCTATGCCTTTGTAGTTATTGGTTTCGAGTATCAGACTTGCGAAAATTTTGAAGGTTTCTCCAGCATTCCATAACTTCAAACTCCCATATCTCGCGAACGGATTGACGAACTCGAGAAATTCCTGTTGCACCTGAAAGCAGAAACTCGCCCGATTACAACGGTACGTGTATTTTCCCCCAAGGCCTTTGTAGTTATTGGTTTCGAGTATCAGACTTGCGATAACTTTGATGGTTTCTCAAGCATTCCTTAACTTCAAACTCCCATATCTCGCGAACGGATTGACGAATTCGAGAAATTCCTGTTGCAACTGAAAGCAGAAACTCGCCCGATTTCAACGGTATGTGTATTTTTCCCCCAGGCCATTGTAGTTATTGGTTTCGAGTATCAGACTTGCGATAATTTTGATGGTTTCTCAAGCATTCCTTAACTTCAAACTCCCATATCTCGCGAACGGATTGACGAATTCGAGAAATTCCTGTAGCAACTGAAAGCAGAAACTCGCCCGATTTCAACGGTATGTGCATTTTTGCCCTAGGCCATAGTAGTTATTGGTTACGAGTATCAGACTTGCGAAAATTTTGATGGTTTCTCAAGCATTCCATAAATTCTAACTCCCATATCTCGCGAACGGATTGACGAACTCGAGAAATTCTTGTTGCATCTGAAAGCAGAAACTCGCCCGATTACAACGGTATGTGTATTTTTCCCCTAGGCCATTGTAGTTATTGTTTTCTAGCATCAGAATTGCGAAAATTTTGATGGTTTCTCAACCATTCCTTAACTTCAAACTCCCATATCTCGCGAACGGAATGACGAACTCGAGAAATTCCTGTTGCATCTGAAAGTGGAAACTCGCCCGATGACAAAGGTATGTGCATTTTTCCCCTATGGCTTTGTAGTTATTGGTTTCGAGTATCAGACTTGCGAAAATTTTGATGGTTTCTCAACCATTCCTTAACTTCAAACTCCCATATCTCGCGAACGGAATGACGAACTCGAGAAATTCCTGTTGCATCTGAAAGCAGAAACTCGCCCGATTACAACGGTACGTGTATTTTCCCCCAAGGCCTTTGTAGTTATTGGTTTCGAGTATCAGACTTGCGAAAATTTTGATGGTTTCTCAACCATTCCTTAACTTCAAACTCCCATATCTCGCGAACGGAATGACGAACTCGAGAAATTCCTGTTGCATCTGAGAGTGAAAACTCGCCCGATTACAAAGGTATGTGCATTCTTCCCCTATGCCTTTGTAGTTATTGGTTTCGAGTATCAGACTTGCGAAAATTTTGAAGGTTTCTCAAGCATTCCATAACTTCAAACTCCCATATCTCGCGAACAGATTGACGAACTCGAGAAATTCCTGTTGCATCTGACAGCAGAAACTCGCCCGATTACAACGGTATGTGTATTTTTCCCCAAGGCCTTTGTAGTTATTGGTTTCGAGTATCAGAGTTGCGATAAATTTGATGGTCTCTCAAGCATTCCTTAACTTCCACCTCCCATATCTCGCGAACGGATTGACGAACTCGAGAAATTCCTGTTGCATCTGACAGCAGAAGCTCGCCCGATTACAACGGTATGTGTATTTTTCCCCTAGGCCATTGTAGCTATTGGTTTCGAGTATCAGATTTGCGAAAATTTTGATGGTTTCTCAACCATTCCTTAACTTCAAACTACCATATCTCGCGAACGGATTGACGAACTCGAGTATATCCTATTGCATCTGAAAGCAGAAACACGCCAGATTACAACGGTACGTGTATATTTGACCTAGGCCATTCCAGTTATTGGTTTCGAGTATCAGACTTGCGAAAATTTTGATGGTTTCTCAAGCATTCCATAACTTCTAACTCCCATATCTCGCGAACGGAATGACGAACTCGAGAAATTCCTGTTGCATCTGAAAGCAGAAACTCGCCCGATTACAACGGTATGTGTATTTTTCCCCTAGGCAATTGTAGTTATTGGTTTCTTGCATCAGAATTGCGAAAATTTTGATGGTTTCTCAACCATTCCTTAACTTGAAACTCCCATATCTCGCGAACGGAATGACGAACTCGAGAAATTCCTGTTGCATCTGAGAGTGGAAACTCGCCCGATTACAAAGGTATGTGCATTCTTCCCCTATGCCTTTGTAGTTATTGGTTTCGAGTATCAGACCTGCGAAAATTTTGGTGGTTTCTCAAGCATTCGTGAACTTCAAACTCCCATATCTCGCGAACGGTTTGACGAACTCGAGAAATTCCTGTTGCATCTGAAAGCAGAAGCTCGCCCGATTACAAAGGTATGTGTATTTTTCCCCTAGGCCATTGTAGTTATTGGTTTCGAGTATCAGAATTGCGAACATTTTGATGGTTTCTCAAGCATTCCATAACTTCAAACTCCCATATCTCGCGAACGGATTGACGAACTCGAGAATTTCCTATTGCATCTGAAAGCAGAAACACGCCAGATTACAACGTTGCGTGTATTTTTGACCTAGGCAATTCCAGTTATTGGTTTCGAGTATCAGACCAGCGAAAATTTTGAAGGTTTCTCAACCATTCCTTAACTTCAAGCTCCCATATCTCGCGAACGGATTGACGAATTCGAGAAATTCCTTTTGCAACTGAAAGCAGAACCTCGCCCGATTACAACGGTATGTGTATTTTCCCCCTAGGCCATTGTAGTTATTGGTTTCGAGTATCAGATTTGCGAAAATTTTGATGGTTTCTCAACCATTCCTTAACTTCAAACTACCATATCTCGCGAACGGATTGACGAACTCGAGAATTTCCTATTGCATCTGAAAGCAGAAACACGCCAGATTACAACGGTACGTGTATTTTTGACCTAGGCAATTCCAGTTATTGGTTTCGAGTATCAGACCAGCGAAAATTTTGAAGGTTTCTCAACCATTCCTTAACTTCAAACTCCCATATCTCGCGAACGGATTGACGAATTCGAGAAATTCCTGTTGCATCTGAAAGCAGAAACTCGCCCGATTACAACGGTACGTGTATCTTTCCCCAAGGCTTTTGTAGTTATTGGTTTCGAGTATCAGAGTTACGATAATTTTGATGGTTTCTCAAGCATTCCTTAACTTCAAACTCCCATATCTCGCGAACGGATTGACGAACTCGAGAAATTCCTGTTGCATCTGACAGCAGAAGCTCGCCCGATTACAACGGTATGTGTATTTTTCCCCTAGGCCATTGTAGTTATTGGTTTCGAGTATCAGATTTGCGAAAATTTTGATGGTTTCTCAACCATTCCTTAACTTCAAACTACCATATCTCGCGAACGGATTGACTAACTCGAGAATTTCCTATTGCATCTGAAAGCAGAAACACGCCAGATTACAGCGGTACGTGTATTTTTGACCTAGGCCATTCCAGTTATTGGTTTCGAGTATCAGACCAGCGAAAATTTTGAAGGTTTCTCAACCATTCCTTAACTTCAAACTCCCATATCTCGCGAACGGATTGACGAATTCGAAAAATTCCTGTTGCAACTGAAAGCAGAAACTCGCCCGATTTCAACGGTATGTGCATTTTTGCCCTAGGCCATAGTAGTTATTGGTTACGAGTATCAGACTTGCGAAAATTTTGATGGTTTCTCAAGCATTCCATAAATTCTAACTCCCATATCTCGCGAACGGATTGACGAACTCGAGAAATTCTTGTTGCATCTGAAAGCAGAAACTCGCCCGATTACAACGGTATGTGTATTTTTCCCCTAGGCCATTGTAGTTATTGTTTTCTAGCATCAGAATTGCGAAAATTTTGATGGTTTCTCAACCATTCCTTAACTTCAAACTCCCATATCTCGCGAACGGAATGACGAACTCGAGAAATTCCTGTTGCATCTGAAAGTGGAAACTCGCCCGATGACAAAGATATGTGCATTTTTGCCCTAGGCCATAGTAGTTATTGGTTACGAGTATCAGACTTGCGATAATTTTGATGGTTTCTCAAGCATTCCTTAACTTCAAACTCCCATATCTCGCGAACGGATTGACGAATTCGAGAAATTCCTGTTGCAACTGAAAGCAGAAACTCGCCCGATTTCAACGGTATGTGTATTTTTCCCCCAGGCCATTGTAGTTATTGGTTTCTAGCATCAGAATTGCGAAAATTTTGATGGTTTCTCAACCATTCCTTAACTTCAAACTCCCATATCTCGCGAACGGAATGACGAACTCGAGAAATTCCTGTTGCATCTGAGAGTGAAAACTCGCCCGATTACAAAGGTATGTGCATTCTTCCCCTATGCCTTTGTAGTTATTGGTTTCGAGTATCAGACTTGCGAAAATTTTGAAGGTTTCTCAAGCATTCCATAACTTCAAACTCCCATATCTCGCGAACGGATTGACGAACTCGAGAAATTCCTGTTGCATCTGACAGCAGAAACTCGCCCGATTACAACGGTATGTGTATTTTTCCCCTAGGCCATTGTAGTTATTGTTTTCGAGTATCAGACTTGCGAAAATTTTGATGGTTTCTCAACCATTCCTTAACTTCAAACTCCCATATCTCGCGAACGGAATGACGAACTCGAGAAATTCCTGTTGCATCTGAGAGTGAAAACTCGCCCGATTACAAAGGTATGTGCATTCTTCCCCTATGCCTTTGTAGTTATTGGTTTCGAGTATCAGACTTGCGATAATTTTGATGGTTTCTCAAGCATTCCTTAACTTCAAACTCCCATATCTCGCGAACGGATTGACGAACTCGAGAAATTCCTGTTGTATCTGACAGCAGGATCTCGCCTGATTACAACGGTATGTGTATTTTTCCCCTAGGCCATTGTAGTTATTGTTTTCGAGTATCAGACTTGCGAAAATTTTGATGGTTTCTCAACCATTCCTTAACTTCAAACTCCCATATCTCGCGAACGGATTGACGAACTCGAGAAATTCCTGTTGTAACTGACAGCAGAAACTCGCCCGATTACAACGGTATGTGTATTTTTCCCCTAGGCGATTGTAGTTATTGTTTTCGAGTATCAGACTTGCGAAAATTTTGATGGTTTCTCAACCATTCCTTAACTTCAAACTCCCATATCTCGCGAACGGAATGACGAACTCGAGAAATTCCTGTTGCATCTGAGAGTGAAAACTCGCCCGATTACAAAGGTATGTGCATTCTTCCCGTATGCCTTTGTAGTTATTGGTTTCGAGTATCAGAGTTGCGATAATTTTGATGGCTACTCAAGCATTCCTTAACTTCCACCTCCCATATCTCGCGAACGGATTGACGAACTCGAGAAATTCCTGTTGCATCTGACAGCAGAAGCTCGCCCGATTACAACGGTATGTGTATTTTTCCCCTAGGCCATTGTAGCTATTGGTTTCGAGTATCAGATTTGCGAAAATTTTGAAGGTTTCTCAACCATTCCTTAACTTCAAACTCCCATATCTCGCGAACGGATTGACGAATTCGAAAAATTCCTGTTGCATCTGAAAGCAGAAACTCGCCCGATTTCAACGGTATGTGCATTTTTGCCCTAGGCCATAGTAGTTATTGGTTACGAGTATCAGACTTGCGAAAATTTTGATGGTTTCTCAAGCATTCCATAAATTCTAACTCCCATATCTCGCGAACGGATTGACGAACTCGAGAAATTCTTGTTGCATCTGAAAGCAGAAACTCGCCCGATTACAACGGTATGTGTATTTTCCCCCTAGGCCATTGTAGTTATTGTTTTCTAGCATCAGAATTGCGAAAATTTTGATGGTTTCTCAACCATTCCTTAACTTCAAACTCCCATATCTCGCGAACGGAATGACGAACTCGAGAAATTCCTGTTGCATCTGAAAGTGGAAACTCGCCCGATGACAAAGGTATGTGCATTTTTCCCCTATGGCTTTGTAGTTATTGGTTTCGAGTATCAGACTTGCGAAAATTTTGATGGTTTCTCAACCATTCCTTAACTTCAAACTCCCATATCTCGCGAACGGATTGACGAACTCGAGAAATTCTTGTTGCATCTGAAAGCAGAAACTCGCCCGATTACAACGGTATGTGTATTTTTCCCCTAAGCCATTGTAGTTATTGGTTTCTAGCATCAGAATTGCGAAAATTTTGATGGTTTCTCAAGCATTCCTTAACTTCAAACTCCCATATCTAGCGAACGGATTGACGAACTCGAGAAATTCCTGTTGTATCTGACAGCAGAAACTCGCCCGATTACAACGGTATGTGTATTTTTCCCCTAGGCCATTGTAGTTATTGTTTTCGAGTATCAGACTTGCGAAAATTTTGATGGTTTCTCAACCATTCCTTAACTTCAAACTCCCATATCTCGCGAACGGAATGACGAACTCGAGAAATTCCTGTTGCATCTGAAAGTGGAAACTTGCCCGATTACAAAGGTATGTTCATTTTTCCCCTATGCCTTTGTAGTTATTGGTTTCGAGTATCAGACTTGCGAAAATTTTGATGGTTTCTCAACCATTCCTTAACTTCAAACTCCCATATCTCGCGAACGGAATGACGAACTCGAGAAATTCCTGTTGCATCTGAAAGCAGAAACTCGCCCGATTACAACGGTATGTGTATTTATCCCCTAGTCCATTGTAGTTATTGGTTTCTAGCATCAGAATTGCGCACATTTTGATGGTTTCTCAACCCTTCCTTAACTTCAAGCTCCCATATCTCGCGAACGGAATGACGAACTCGAGAAATTCCTGTTGCATCTGAAAGTGGAAACTCGCCCGATTACAAAGGTATGTGCATTTTTCCCCTATGGCTTTGTAGTTATTGGTTTCGAGTATCAGACTTGCGAAAATTTTGATGGTTTCTCAACCATACCTTAACTTCAAACTCCCATATCTCGCGAACGGAATGACGAACTCGAGAAATTCCTGTTGCATCTGAAAGCAGAAACTCGCCCGATTACAACGGTACGTGTATTTTCCCCCAAGGCCTTTGTTGTTATTGGTTTCGAGTATCAGACTTGCGAAAATTTTGATGGTTTCTCAAGCATTCCCTAACTTCTAATTCCCATATCTCGCGAACGGATTGACGAACTCGAGAAATTCTTCTTGCATCTGGAAGCAGAAACTCGCCCGATTACAGCGGTATGTGTATTTTTCCCCCAGGCCATTGTAGTTATTGGTTTCTAGCATCAGAATTGCGAAAATTTTGATGGTTTCTCAACCATTCCTTAACTTCAAACTCCCATATCTCGCGAACGGAATGACGAACTCGAGAAATTCCTGTTGCATCTGAGAGTGGAAACTCGCCCGATTACAAAGGTATGTGCATTCTACCCCTATGGCTTTGTAGTTATTGGTTTCGAGTATCCGACTTGCGAAAATTATGGTGGTTTCTCAAGCATTCCATAACTTCACACTCCCATATCTCGCGAACGGATTGACGAACTCGAGAAATTCCTGTTGCATCTGACAGCAGAAGCCCGCCCGATTACAACGGTATGTGTATTTTTCCCCTAGGCCATTGTAGATATTGGTTTCGAGTATCAGGCTTGCGAAAATTTTGATGGTTTCTCAACCATTCCTTAACTTCAAACTACCATATCTCGCGAACGGATTGACGAACTCGAGAAATTCCTGTTGCATCTGACAGCAGAAGCTCGCCCGATTACAACGGTATGTGTATTTTTCCCCTAGGCCATTGTAGTTATTGGTTTCGAGTATCAGATTTGCGAAAATTTTGATGGTTTCACAACCATTCCTTAACTTCAAACTCCCATATCTCGCGAACGGAATGACGAACTCGAGAAATTCCTGTTGCATCTGAGAGTGGAAACTCGCCCGATTACAAAGGTATGTGCATTCTTCCCCTATGCCTTTGTATTTATTGGTTTCGAGTATCAGACTTGCGAAAATTTTGATGGTTTCTCAAGCATTCCATAACTTCAAACTCCCATATCTCGCGAACGGATTGACGAACTCGAGAAATTCCTGTTGCATCTGACAGCAGAAACTCGCCCGATTACAACGGTGTGTGTATTTTTCCCCTAGTCCATTGTAGTTATTGGTTTCTAGCATCAGAATTGCGAACATTTTGATGGTTTCTCAAGCATTCCTTAACTTCAAACTCCCATATCTCGCGAACGGATTGACGAACTCGAGAAATTCCTGTTGCATCTGACAGCAGAAGCTCGCCCGATTACAACGGTATGTGCATTCTTCCCCTATGCCTTTGTATTTATTGGTTTCGAGTATCAGACTTGCGAAAATTTTGATGGTTTCTCAAGCATTCCATAACTTCAAACTCCCATATCTCGCGAACGGATTGACGAACTCGAGAAATTCTTGTTGCATCTGGAAGCAGAAACTCGCCCGATTACAGCGGTATGTGTATTTTTCCCCCAGGCCATTGTAGTTATTGGTTTCTAGCATCAGAATTGCGAAAATTTTGATGGTTTCTCAACCATTCCTTAACTTCAAACTCCCATATCTCGCGAACGGAATGACGAACTCGAGAAATTCCTGTTGCATCTGAGAGTGGAAACTCGCCCGATTACAAAGGTATGTGCATTCTACCCCTATGGCTTTGTAGTTATTGGTTTCGAGTATCCGACTTGCGAAAATTATGGTGGTTTCTCAAGCATTCCATAACTTCACACTCCCATATCTCGCGAACGGATTGACGAACTCGAGAAATTCCTGTTGCATCTGACAGCAGAAGCCCGCCCGATTACAACGGTATGTGTATTTTTCCCCTAGGCCATTGTAGATATTGGTTTCGAGTATCAGGCTTGCGAAAATTTTGATGGTTTCTCAACCATTCCTTAACTTCAAACTACCATATCTCGCGAACGGATTGACGAACTCGAGAAATTCCTGTTGCATCTGACAGCAGAAGCTCGCCCGATTACAACGGTATGTGTATTTTTCCCCTAGGCCATTGTAGTTATTGGTTTCGAGTATCAGATTTGCGAAAATTTTGATGGTTTCACAACCATTCCTTAACTTCAAACTCCCATATCTCGCGAACGGAATGACGAACTCGAGAAATTCCTGTTGCATCTGAGAGTGGAAACTCGCCCGATTACAAAGGTATGTGCATTCTTCCCCTATGCCTTTGTATTTATTGGTTTCGAGTATCAGACTTGCGAAAATTTTGATGGTTTCTCAAGCATTCCATAACTTCAAACTCCCATATCTCGCGAACGGATTGACGAACTCGAGAAATTCCTGTTGCATCTGACAGCAGAAACTCGCCCGATTACAACGGTGTGTGTATTTTTCCCCTAGTCCATTGTAGTTATTGGTTTCTAGCATCAGAATTGCGAACATTTTGATGGTTTCTCAAGCATTCCTTAACTTCAAACTCCCATATCTCGCGAACGGATTGACGAACTCGAGAAATTCCTGTTGCATCTGACAGCAGAAGCTCGCCCGATTACAACGGTATGTGTATTTTCCCCCTAGGCCATTGTAGATATTGGTTTCGAGTATCAGAGTTGCGAAAATTTTGATGGTTTCTCAACCATTCCTTAACTTCAAACTCCCATATCTCGCGAACGGAATGACGAACTCGAGAAATTCCTGTTGCATCTGAAAGCAGAAACTCGCCCGATTACAACGGTACGTGTATTTTTCCCCAAGGCCTTTGTAGTTATTGGTTTCGAGTATCAGAGTTGCGATAATTTTGATGGTTTCTCAAGCATTCCATAACTTCACACTCCCATATCTCGCGAACGGATTGACGAACTCGAGAAATTCCTGTTGCATCTGACAGCAGAAACTCGCCCGATTACAACGGTATGTGTATTTTTCCCCTAGTCCATTGTAGTTATTGGTTTCTAGCATCAGAATTGCGAACATTTTGATGGTTTCTCAAGCATTCCTTAACTTCAAACTCCCATATCTCGCGAACGGATTGACGAACTCGAGAAATTCCTGTTGCATCTGACAGCAGAAGCCCGCCCGATTACAACGGTATGTGTATTTTTCCCCTAGGCCATTGTAGATATTGGTTTCGAGTATCAGGCTTGCGAAAATTTTGATGGTTTCTCAACCATTCCTTAACTTCAAACTACCATATCTCGCGAACGGATTGACGAACTCGAGAAATTCCTGTTGCATCTGACAGCAGAAGCTCGCCCGATTACAACGGTATGTGTATTTTTCCCCTAGGCCATTGTAGTTATTGGTTTCGAGTATCAGATTTGCGAAAATTTTGATGGTTTCACAACCATTCCTTAACTTCAAACTCCCATATCTCGCGAACGGAATGACGAACTCGAGAAATTCCTGTTGCATCTGAGAGTGGAAACTCGCCCGATTACAAAGGTATGTGCATTCTTCCCCTATGCCTTTGTAGTTATTGGTTTCGAGTATCAGACTTGCGAGAATTTTGATGGTTTCTCAACCATTCCATAACTTCAAACTCCCATATCTCGCGAACGGATTGACGAACTCGAGAAATTCCTGTTGCATCTGACAGCAGAAACTCGCCCGATTACAACGGTGTGTGTATTTTTCCCCTAGTCCATTGTAGTTATTGGTTTCTAGCATCAGAATTGCGAACACTTTGATGGTTTCTCAAGCATTCCTTAACTTCAAACTCCCATATCTCGCGAACGGATTGACGAACTCGAGAAATTCCTGTTGCATCTGACAGCAGAAGCTCGCCCGATTACAACGGTATGTGTATTTTTCCCCAAGGCCTTTGTTGTTATTGGTTTCGAGTATCAGACTTGCGAAAATTTTGATGGTTTCTCAAGCATTCCTTAACTTCAAACTCCCATATCTCGCGAACGGAATGACGAACTCGAGAAATTCCTGTTGCATCTGAGAGTGGAAACTCGCCCGATTACAATGGTATGTGCACTCTTCCCCTATGCCTTTGTAGTTATTGGTTTCGAGTATCAGACTTGCGAAAATTTTGATGGTTTCTCAAGCATTCCATAACTTCAAACTCCCATACCTCGCGAACGGATTGACGAACTCGAGAAATTCCTGTTGCATCTGAAAGCAGAAACTCGCCCGATTACAACGGTATGTGTATTTTTCCCCTAGTCCATTGTAGTTATTGGTTTCTAGCATCAGAATTGCGAACATTTTGATGGTTTCTCAACCCTTCCTTAACTTCAAACTACCATATCTCGCGAACGGATTGACGAACTCGAGAAATTCCTGTTGCATCTGACAGCAGAAGCTCGCCCGATTACAACGGTATGTGTATTTTTCCCCTAGGCCATTGTAGTTACTGGTTTCGAGTATCAGATTTGCGAAAATTTTGATGGTTTCACAACCATTCCTTAACTTCAAACTCCCATATCTCGCGAACGGAATGACGAACTCGAGAAATTCCTGTTGCATCTGAGAGTGGAAACTCGCCCGATTACAAAGGTATGTGCATTCTTCCCCTATGCCTTTGTAGTTATTGGTTTCGAGTATCAGACTTGCGAAAATTTTGATGGTTTCTCAAGCATTCCATAACTTCAAACTCCCATATCTCGCGAACGGATTGACGAACTCGAGAAATTCCTGTTGCATCTGACAGCAGAAACTCGCCCGATTACAACGGTGTGTGTATTTTTCCCCTAGTCCATTGTAGTTATTGGTTTCTAGCATCAGAATTGCGAACATTTTGATGGTTTCTCAAGCATTCCTTAACTTCAAACTCCCATATCTCGCGAACGGATTGATGAACTCGAGAAATTCCTGTTGCATCTGACAGCAGAAGCTCGCCCGATTACAACGGTATGTGTATTTTTCCCCTAGGCCATTGTAGTTATTGGTTTCGAGTATCAGAGTTGCGAAAATTTTGATGGTTTCTCAACCATTCCTTAACTTCAAACTCCCATATCTCGCGAACGGAATGACGAACTCGAGAAATTCCTGTTGCATCTGAAAGCAGAAACTCGCCCGATTACAACGGTACGTGTATTTTTCCCCAAGGCCTTTGTAGTTATTGGTTTCGAGTATCAGAGTTGCGATAATTTTGATGGTTTCTCAAGCATTCCTTAACTTCAAACTCCCGTATCTCGCGAACGGATTGACGAACTCGAGAAATTCCTGTTGCATCTGAGAGTGGAAACTCGCCCGATTACAATGGTATGTGCATTCTTCCCCTATGCCTTTGTAGTCATTGGTTTCGAGTATCAGACTTGCGAAAATTTTGATGGTTTCTCAAGCATTCCATAACTTCAAACTCCCATACCTCGCGAACGGATTGACGAACTCGAGAAATTCCTGTTGCATCTGAAAGCAGAAACTCGCCCGATTACAACGGTATGTGTATTTTTCCCCTAGTCCATTGTAGTTATTGGTTTCTAGCATCAGAATTGCGAACATTTTGATGGTTTCTCAACCCTTCCTTAACTTCAAACTCCCATATCTCGCGAACGGAATGACGAACTCGAGAAATTCCTGTTGCATCTGAAAGTGGAAACTCGCCCGATTACAAAGTTATGTGCATTTTTCCCCTATGGCTTTGTAGTTATTGGTTTCGAGTATCAGACTTGCGAAAATTTTGATGGTTTCTCAATCATTCCTTAACTTCAAACTCCCATATCTCGCGAACGGAATGACGAACTCGAGAAATTCCTGTTGCATCTGAAAGCAGAAACTCGCCCGATTACAACGGTACGTGTATTTTCCCCCAAGGCCTTTGTTGTTATTGGTTTCGAGTATCAGACTTGCGAAAATTTTGATGGTTTCTCAAGCATTCCCTAACTTCTAACTCCCATATCTCGCGAACGGATTGACGAACTCGAGAAATTCTTGTTGCATATGAAAGCAGAAACTCGCCCGATTACAGCGGTATGTGTATTTTTCCCCCAAGCCATTGTAGTTATTGGTTTCTAGCATCAGAATTGCGAAAATTTTGATGGTTTCTCAACCATTCCTTAACTTCAAACTCCCATATCTCGCGAACGGAATGACGAACTCGAGAAATTCCTGTTGCATCTGAGAGTGGAATCTCGCCCGATTACAAAGGTATGTGCATTCTTCCTCTATGGCTTTGTAGTTATTGGTTTCTAGCATCAGAATTGCGAACATATTGATGGTTTCTCAAGCATTCCTTAACTTCAAACTCCCATATCTCGCGAACGGATTGACGAACTCGAGAAATTCCTGTTGCATCTGACAGCAGAAGCCCGCCCGATTACAACGGTATGTGTATTTTTCCCCTGGGCCATTGTAGATATTGGTTTCGAGTATCAGACTTGCGAAAATTTTGATGGTTTCTCAACCATTCCTTAACTTCAAACTACCATATCTCGCGAACGGAATGACGAACTCGAGAAATTCCTGTTGCATCTGACAGCAGAAGCTCGCCCGATTACAACGGTATGTGTATTTTTCCCCTAGGCCATTGTAGTTATTGGTTTCGAGTATCAGATTTGCGAAAATTTTGATGGTTTCTCAACCATTCCTTAACTTCAAACTCCCATATCTCGCGAACGGAATGACGAACTCGAGAAACTCCTGTTGCATCTGAAAGCAGAAACTCGCCCGATTACAACGGTACGTGTATTTTCCCCAAGGCCTTTGTTGTTATTGGTTTCGAGTATCAGACTTGCGAAAATTTTGATGGTTCCTCAAGCATTCCCTAACTTCTAACTCCCATATCTCGCGAACGGATTGACGAACTCGAGAAATCTTGTTGCATCTGAAAGCAGAAACTCGCCCGATTACAGCGGTATGTGTATTTTCCCCCAGGCCATTGTAGTTATTGGTTTCTAGCATCAGAATTGCGAAAATTTTGATGGTTTCTGAACCATTCCTTAACTTCAAACTCCCATATCTCGCGAACGGAATGACGAACTCGAGAAATTCCTGTTGCATCTGAAAGCAGAAACTCGCCCGATTACAACGGTATGTGTATTTTTCCCTACTCCATTGTAGTTATTGGTTTCTAGCATCAGAATTGCGAACATTGTGATGGTTTTCTCAAGCATTCCTTAACTTCAAACTCCCATATCTCGCGAACGGATTGACGAACTCGAGAAATTCCTGTTGCATCTGACAGCAGAAGCCCGCCCGATTACAACGGTATGTGTATTTTTCCCCTGGGCCATTGTAGATATTGGTTTCGAGTATCAGACTTGCGAAAATTTTGATGGTTTCTCAACCATTCCTTAACTTCAAACTCCCATATCTCGCGAACGGATTGACGAACTCGAGAAATTCCTGTTGCATCTGACAGCAGAAGCCCGCCCGATTACAACGGTATGTGTATTTTTCCCCTGGGGCATTGTAGATATTGGTTTCGAGTATCAGATTTGCGAAAATTTTGATGGTTTCTCAACCATTCCTTAACTTCAAACTCCCATATCTCGCGAACGGAATGACGAACTCGAGAAACTCCTGTTGCATCTGAAAGTGGAAACTCGCCCGATTACAAAGGTATGTGCATTTTTCCCTATGGCTTTGTAGTTATTGGTTTCTAGCATCAGAATTGCGAACATATTGGTCGTTTCTCAACCATTCCTTAACTTCAAACTCCCATATCTCGCGAACGGAATGACGAACTCGAGAAATTCCTGTTGCATCTGAAAGTGGAAACTCGCCCGATTACAAAGATATGTGCATTTTTCCCCTATGGCTTTGTAGTTATTGGTTTCGAGTATCAGACTTGCGAAAATTTTGATGGTTTCTCAACCATTCCTTAACTTCAAACTCCCATATCTCGCGAACGGAATGACGAACTCGAGAAATTCCTGTTGCATCTGAAAGCAGAAAACTCGCCCGATTACAACGGTACGTGTATTTTCCCCGAAGGCCTTTGTAGTTATTGGTTTTCGAGTATCAGACTTGCGATAATTTTGATGGTTTCTCAAGCATTCCTTAACTTCAAACTCCCATATCTCGCGAACGGATTGACGAACTCGAGAAATTCCTGTTGTATCTGACAGCAGAAACTCGCCCGATTACATCGGTATGTGTATTTTTCCCCTAGGCCATTGTAGTTATCGTTTTCGAGTATCAGACTTGCGAAAGTTTTGATGGTTTCTCAAGCATTCCTTAACTTCAAACTCCCATATCTCGCGAACGGATTGACGAACTCGAGAAATTCCTGTTGTATCTGACAGCAGAAACTCGCCCGATTACAACGGTATGTGAATTTTTCCCCTAGGCCATTGTAGTTATTGTTTTCGAGTATCAGACTTGCGAAAATTTTGATGGTTTCTCAACCATTCCTTAACTTCAAACTCCCATATCTCGCGAACGGAATGACGAACTCGAGAAATTCCTGTTGCATCTGAAAGTGGAAACTTGCCCGATTAAAAAGGTATGTGCATTTTTCCCCTAGGCCATTGTAGTTATTGGTTTCGAGTATCAGATTTGCGAAAATTTTGATGGTTTCTCAACCATTCCTGAACTTCAAACTCCCATATCTCGCGAACGGAATGACGAACTCGAGAAATTCCTGTTGCATCTGAAAGCAGAAACTCGCCCGATTACAACGGTACGTGTATTTTCCCCGAAGGCCTTTGTAGTTATTGGTTTCGAGTATCAGACTTGCGATAATTTTGATGGTTTCTCAAGCATTCCTTAACTTCAAACTCCCATATCTCGCGAACGGATTGACGAACTCGAGAAATTCCTGTTGTATCTGACAGCAGAAACTCGCCCGATTACATCGGTATGTGTATTTTTCCCCTAGGCCATTGTAGTTATCGTTTTCGAGTATCAGACTTGCGAAAGTTTTGATGGTTTCTCAAGCATTCCTTAACTTCAAACTCCCATATCTCGCGAACGGATTGACGAACTCGAGAAATTCCTGTTGTATCTGACAGCAGAAACTCGCCCGATTACAACGGTATGTGAATTTTTCCCCTAGGCCATTGTAGTTATTGTTTTCGAGTATCAGACTTGCGAAAATTTTGATGGTTTCTCAACCATTCCTTAACTTCAAACTCCCACATCTCGCGAACGGAATGACGAACTCGAGAAATTCCTGTTGCATCTGAAAGTGGAAACTTGCCCGATTAAAAAGGTATGTGCATTTTTCCCCTATGCCTTTGTAGTTATTGGTTTCGAGTATCAGACTTGCGAAAATTTTGATGGTTTCTCAAGCATTCCATAACTTCAAACTCCCATATCTCGCGAACGGATTGACGAACTCGAGAAATTCCTGTTGCATCTGACAGCAGAAACTCGCCCGATTACAACGGTGTGTGTATTTTTCCCCTAGTCCATTGTAGTTATTGGTTTCTAGCATCAGAATTGCGAACATTTTGATGGTTTCTCAAGCATTCCTTAACTTCAAACTCCCATATCTCGCGAACGGAATGACGAACTCGAGAAATTCCTGTTTCATCTGAGAGTGGAAACTCGCCCGATTACAATGGTATGTGCATTCTTCCCCTATGCCTTTGTAGTTATTGGCTTCGAGTATCAGACTTGCGCAAATTTTGATGGTTTCTCAAGCATTCCATAACTTCAAACTCCCATACCTCGCGAACGGAATGACGAACTCGAGAAATTCCTGTTGCATCTGAAAGTGGAAACTCGCCCGATTACAAAGGTATGTGCATTTTTCCCCTATGGCTTTGTAGTTATTGGTTTCTAGCATCAGAATTGCGAACATATTGGTCGTTTCTCAACCATTCCTTAACTTCAAACTCCCATATCTCGCGAACGGAATGACGAACTCGAGAAATTCCTGTTGCATCTGAAAGTGGAAGCTCGCCCGATTACAAAGATATGTGCATTTTTCCCCTATGGCTTTGTAGTTATTGGTTTCGAGTATCAGACTTGCGAAAGTTTTGATGGTTTCTCAAGCATTCCTTAACTTCAAACTCCCATATCTCGCGAACGGATTGACGAACTCGAGAAATTCCTGTTGTATCTGACAGCAGAAACTCGCCCGATTACAACGGTATGTCAATTTTTCCCCTAGGCCATTGTAGTTATTGTTTTCGAGTATCAGACTTGCGAAAATTTTGATGGTTTCTCAACCATTCCTTAACTTCAAACTCCCATATCTCGCGAACGGAATGACGAACTCGAGAAATTCCTGTTGCATCTGAGAGTGGAAACTCGCCCGATTACAAAGGTATGTGCATTCTTCCCCTATGCCTTTGTAGTTATTGGTTTCGAGTATCAGACTTGCGAAAATTTTGATGGTTTCTCAAGCATTCCATAACTTCAAACTCCCATATCTCGCGAACGGATTGACGAACTCGAGAAATTCCTGTTGCATCTGACAGCAGAAACTCGCCCGATTACAACGGTGTGTGTATTTTTCCCCTAGTCCATTGTAGTTATTGGTTTCTAGCATCAGAATTGCGAACATTTTGATGGTTTCTCAAGCATTCCTTAACTTCAAACTCCCATATCTCGCGAACGGATTGACGAACTCGAGAAATTCCTGTTGCATCTGACAGCAGAAGCTCGCCCGATTACAACGGTATGTGTATTTTTCCCCTAGGCCATTGTAGTTATTGGTTTCGAGTATCAGATTTGCGAAAATTTTGATGGTTTCTCAACCATTCCTTAACTTCAAACTCCCATATCTCGCGAACGGATTGACGAACTCGAGAATTTCCTATTGCATCTGAAAGCAGAAACACGCCAGATTACAACGGTACGTGTATTTTTGACCTAGGCCATTCCAGTTATTGGTTTCGAGTATCAGATTTGCGAAAATTTTGATGGTTTCTCAACCATTCCTTAACTTCAAACTCCCATATCTCGCGAACGGATTGACGAACTCGAGAAATTCCTGTTGTATCTGACAGCAGAAACTCGCCCGATTACAACGGTATGTGTATTTTTCCCCTAGGCCATTGTAGTTATTGTTTTCGAGTATCAGACTTGCGAAAATTTTGATGGTTTCTCAACCATTCCTTAACTTCAAACTCCCATATCTCGCGAACGGAATGACGAACTCAAGAAATTCCTGTTGCATCTGAAAGTGGAAACTTGCCCGATTACAAAGGTATGTGCATTTTTCCCCTATGCCTTTGTAGTTATTGGTTTCGAGTATCAGACTTGCGAAAATTTTGATGGTTTCTCAACCATTCCTTAACTTCAAACTCCCATATCTCGCGAACGGAATGACGAACTCGAGAAATTCCTGTTGCATCTGAAAGCAGAAACTCGCCCGATTACAACGGTACGTGTATTTTTCCCCAAGGCCTTTGTTGTTATTGGTTTCGAGTATCAGACTTGCGAAAATTTTGATGGTTTCTCAAGCATTCCTTAACTTCAAACTCCCATATCTCGCGAACGGAATGACGAACTCGAGAAATTCCTGTTGCATCTGAGAGTGGAAACTCGCCCGATTACAATGGTATGTGCATTCTTCCCCTATGCCTTTGTAGTTATTGGTTTCGAGTATCAGACTTGCGAAAGTTTTGATGGTTTCTCAAGCATTCCATAACTTCAAACTCCCATACCTCGCGAACGGAATGACGAACTCGAGAAATTCCTGTTGCATCTGAAAGTGGAAACTCGCACGATTACAAAGGTATGTGCGTTTTTCCCCTATGGCTTTGTAGTTATTGGTTTCGAGTATCAGACTTGCGAAAATTTTGATGGTTTCTCAACCATTCCTTAACTTCAAACTCCCATATCTCGCGAACGGAATGACGAACTCGAGAAATTCCTGTTGCATCTGAAAGCAGAAACTCGCCCGATTACAACGGTACGTGTATTTTTCCCCAAGGCCTTTGTTGTTATTGGTTTCGAGTATCAGACTTGCGAAAATTTTGATGGTTTCTCAAGCATTCCCTAACTTCTAACTCCCATATCTCGCGAACGGATTGACGAACTCGAGAAATTCTTGTTGCATCTGAAAGCAGAAACTCGCCCGATTACAGCGGTATGTGTATTTTTCCCCCAGGCCATTGTAGTTATTGGTTTCTAGCATCAGAATTGCGAACATTTTGATGGTTTCTCAAACATTCCTTAACTTCAAACTCCCATATCTCGCGAACGGAATGACGAACTCGAGAAATTCCTGTTGCATCTGAAAGTGGAAACTCGCCCGATTACAAAGATATGTGCATTTTTCCCCTATGGCTTTGTAGTTATTGGTTTCGAGTATCAGACTTGCGAAAATTTTGATGGTTTCTCAACCATTCCTTAACTTCAAACTCCCATATCTCGCGAACGGAATGACGAACTCGAGAAATTCCTGTTGCATCTGAGAGTGGAAACTCGCCCGATTACAAGGGTATGTGCATTCTTCCCCTAGTCCATTGTAGTTATTGGTTTCTAGCATCAGAATTTCGAACATTTTGATGGTTTCTCAAGCATTCCTTAACTTCAAACTCCCATATCTCGCGAACGGATTGACGAACTCGAGAAATTCCTGTTGCATCTGACAGCAGAAGCTCGCCCGATTACAACGGTATGTGTATTTTTCCCCTAGGCCATTGTAGTTATTGGTTTCGAGTATCAGAGTTGCGAAAATTTTGATGGTTTCTCAACCATTCCTTAACTTCAAACTCCCATATCTCGCGAACGGAATGACGAACTCGAGAAATTCCTGTTGCATCTGAAAGCAGAAACTCGCCCGATTACAACGGTACGTGTATTTTTCCCCAAGGCCTTTGTAGTTATTGGTTTCGAGTATCAGAGTTGCGATAATTTTGATGGTTTCTCAAGCATTCCTTAACTTCAAACTCCCATATCTCGCGAACGGATTGACGAACTCGAGAAATTCCTGTTGCATCTGACAGCAGAAGCTCGCCCGATTACAACGGTATGTGTATTTTTCCCCTAGGCCATTGTAGTTATTGGTTTCGAGTATCAGATTTGCGAAAATTTTGATGGTTTCTCAACCATTCCTTAACTTCAAACTACCATATCTCGCGAACGGATTGACGAACTCGAGAATTTCCTATTGCATCTGAAAGCAGAAACACGCCAGATTACAACGGTACGTGTATTTTTGACCTAGGCCATTCCAGTTATTGGTTTCGAGTATCAGACCAGCGAAAATTTTGAAGGTTTCTCAACCGTTCCTTAACTTCAAACTCCCATATTTCGCGAACGGATTGACGAATTCGAGAAATTCCTGTTGCAACTGAAAGCAGAAGCTCGCCCGATTACAACGGTATGTGTATTTTTCCCCTAGGCCATTGTAGTTATTGGTTTCGAGTATCAGATTTGCGAAAATTTTGATGGTTTCTCAACCATTCCTTAACTTCAAACTACCATATCTCGCGAACGGGTTGACGAACTCGAGAATTTCCTATTGCATCTGAAAGCAGAAACACGCCAGATTACAACGGTACGTGTATTTTTGACCTAGGCCATTCCAGTTAATGGTTTCGAGTATCAGATTTGCGAAAATTTTGATGGTTTCTCAACCATTCCTTAACTTCAAACTCCCATATCTCGCGAACGGAATGACGAACTCGAGAAATTCCTGTTGCATCTGAAAGCAGAAACTCGCCCGATTACAACGGTACGTGTATTTTTCCCCAAGGCCTTTGTTGTTACTGGTTTCGAGTATCAGACTTGCGAAAATTTTGATGGTTTCTCAAGCATTCCCTAACTTCTAACTCCCATATCTCGCGAACGGATTGACGAACTCGAGAAATTCTTGTTGCATCTGAAAGCAGAAACTCGCCCGATTACAGAGGTATGTGTATTTTTCCCCCAGGCCATTGTAGTTATTGGTTTCTAGCATCAGAATTGCGAAAATTTTGATGGTTTCTCAAGCATTCCATAACTTCACACTCCCATATCTCGCGAACGGATTGACGAACTCGAGAAATTCCTGTTGCATCTGACAGCAGAAGCTCGCCCGATTACAACGGTATGTGTATTTTCCCCCTAGTCCATTGTAGTTATTGGTTTCTAGCATCAGAATTGCGAACATTTTGATGGTTTCTCAAGCATTCCTTAACTTCAAACTCCCATATGTCGCGAACGGATTGACGAACTCGAGAAATTCCTGTTGCATCTGACAGCAGAAGCCCGCCCGATTACAACGGTATGTGTATTTTTCCCCTAGGCCATTGTAGATATTGGTTTCGAGTATCAGACTTGCGAAAATTTTGATGGTTTCTCAACCATTCCTTAACTTCAAACTCCCATATCTCGCGAACGGATTGACGAACTCGAGAAATTCCTGTTGCATCTGAAAACAGAAACTCGCCCGATTACAACGGTACGTGTATTTTTCCCCAAGGCCTTTGTAGTTATTGGTTTCGAGTATCAGACTTGCGAAAATTTTGATGGTTTCTCAACCATTCCTTGACTTCAAACTCCCGTATCTCGCGAACGGAATGACGAACTCGAGAAATTCCTGTTGCATCTGAAAGCAGAAACTCGCGCGATTACAACGGTACGTGTATTTTTCCCCTAGGCCATTGTAGTTATTGGTTTCGAGTATCAGAATTGCGAACATTTTGATGGTTTCTCAACCACTCCTTCACTTCAAACTCCCATATCTCGCGAACGGAATGACGAACTCGAGAAATTCCTGTTGCATCTGAAAGTGGAAACTCGCCCGATTACAAAGATATGTGCATTTTTCCCCTATGGCTTTGTAGTTATTGGTTTCGAGTATCAGACATGCGAAAATTTTGATGGTTTCTCAACCATTCCTTAACTTCAAACTCCCATATCTCGCGAACGGAATGACGAACTCGAGAAATTCCTGTTGCATCTGACAGCAGAAGCCCGCCCGATTACAACGGTATGTGTATTTTTCCCCTAGGCCATTGTAGATATTGGTTTCGAGTATCAGACTTGCGAAAATTTTGATGGTTTCTCAACCATTCCTTAACTTCAAACTACCATATCTCGCGAACGGATTGACGAACTCGAGAAATTCCTGTTGCATCTGACAGCAGAAGCTCGCCCGATTACAACGGTATGTGTATTTTTCCCCTAGGCCATTCTGGTTATTGGTTTCGAGTATCAGACTTGCGAAAATTTTGATGGTTTCTCAACCATTCCTTGACTTCAAACTCCCGTATCTCGCGAACGGAATGACGAACTCGAGAAATTCCTGTTGCATCTGAAAGCAGAAACTCGCGCGATTACAACGGTACGTGTATTTTTCCCCAAGGCCTTTGTAGTTATTGGTTTCGAGTATCAGACTTGCGATAATTTTGATGGTTTCTCAAGCATTCCTTAAGTTCAAACTCCCATATCTCGCGAACGGATTGACGAACTCGAGAAATTCCTGTTGCATCTGAAAACAGAAACTCGCCCGATTACAACGGTACGTGTGTTTTTCCCCAAGGCCTTTGTAGTTATTGGTTTCGAGTATCAGACTTGCGAAAATTTTGATGGTTTCTCAACCATTCCTTGACTTCAAACTCCCGTATCTCGCGAACGGAATGACGAACTCGAGAAATTCCTGTTGCATCTGAAAGCAGAAACTCGCGCGATTACAACGGTACGTGTATTTTTCCCCTAGGCCATTGTAGTTATTGGTTTCGAGTATCAGAATTGCGAACATTTTGATGGTTTCTCAACCACTCCTTCACTTCAAACTCCCATATCTCGCGAACGGAATGACGAACTCGAGAAATTCCTGTTGCATCTGAAAGTGGAAACTCGCCCGATTACAAAGATATGTGCATTTTTCCCCTATGGATTTGTAGTTATTGGTTTCGAGTATCAGACTTGCGAAAATTTTGATGGTTTCTCAACCATTCCTTAACTTCAAACTCCCATATCTCGCGAACGGAATGACGAACTCGGGAAATTCCTGTTGCATCTGAGAGTGGAAACTCGCCCGATTACAAGGGTATGTGCATTCTTCCCCTAGTCCATTGTAGTTATTAGTTTCTAGAATCAGAATTTCGAACATTTTGATGGTTTCTCAAGCATTCCTTAACTTCAAACTCCCATATCTCGCGAACTGATTGACGAAATCGAGAAATTCCTGTTGCATCTGACAGCAGAAGCTCGCCCGATTACAACGGTATGTGTATTTTTCCCCTAGGCCATTGTAGTTATTGGTTTCGAGTATCAGAGTTGCGAAAATTTTGATGGTTTCTCAACCATTCCTTAACTTCAAACTCCCATATCTCGCGAACGGAATGACGAACTCGAGAAATTCCTGTTGCATCTGAAAGCAGAAACTCGCCCGATTACAACGGTACGTGTATTTTTCCCCAAGGCCTTTGTAGTTATTGGTTTCGAGTATCAGAGTTGCGATAATTTTGATGGTTTCTCAAGCATTCCTTAACTTCAAACTCCCATATCTCGCGAACGGATTGACGAACTCGAGAAATTCCTGTTGCATCTGACAGCAGAAGCTCGCCCGATTACAACGGTATGTGTATTTTTCCCCTAGGCCATTGTAGTTATTGGTTTCGAGTATCAGATTTGCGAAAATTTTGATGGTTTCTCAACCATTCCTTAACTTCAAACTACCATATCTCGCGAACGGATTGACGAACTCGAGAATTTCCTATTGCATCTGAAAGCAGAAACACGCCAGATTACAACGGTACGTGTATTTTTGACCTAGGCCATTCCAGTTATTGGTTTCGAGTATCAGACCAGCGAAAATTTTGAAGGTTTCTCAACCGTTCCTTAACTTCAAACTCCCATATTTCGCGAACGGATTGACGAATTCGAGAAATTCCTGTTGCAACTGAAAGCAGAAGCTCGCCCGATTACAACGGTATGTGTATTTTTCCCCTAGGCCATTGTAGTTATTGGTTTCGAGTATCAGATTTGCGAAAATTTTGATGGTTTCTCAACCATTCCTTAACTTCAAACTACCATATCTCGCGAACGGGTTGACGAACTCGAGAATTTCCTATTGCATCTGAAAGCAGAAACACGCCAGATTACAACGGTACGTGTATTTTTGACCTAGGCCATTCCAGTTAATGGTTTCGAGTATCAGATTTGCGAAAATTTTGATGGTTTCTCAACCATTCCTTAACTTCAAACTCCCATATCTCGCGAACGGAATGACGAACTCGAGAAGTTCCTGTTGCATCTGAAAGCAGAAACTCGCCCGATTACAACGGTACGTGTATTTTTCCCCAAGGCCTTTGTTGTTATTGGTTTCGAGTATCAGACTTGCGAAAATTTTGATGGTTTCTCAAGCATTCCCTAACTTCTAACTCCCATATCTCGCGAACGGATTGACGAACTCGAGAAATTCTTGTTGCATCTGAAAGCAGAAACTCGCCCGATTACAGAGGTATGTGTATTTTTCCCCCAGGCCATTGTAGTTATTGGTTTCTAGCATCAGAATTGCGAAAATTTTGATGGTTTCTCAAGCATTCCATAACTTCACACTCCCATATCTCGCGAACGGATTGACGAACTCGAGAAATTCCTGTTGCATCTGACAGCAGAAACTCGCCCGATTACAACGGTATGTGTATTTTCCCCCTAGTCCATTGTAGTTATTGGTTTCTAGCATCAGAATTGCGAACATTTTGATGGTTTCTCAAGCATTCCTTAACTTCAAACTCCCATATCTCGCGAACGGATTGACGAACTCGAGAAATTCCTGTTGCATCTGACAGCAGAAGCCCGCCCGATTACAACGGTATGTGTATTTTTCCCCTAGGCCATTGTAGATATTGGTTTCGAGTATCAGACTTGCGAAAATTTTGATGGTTTCTCAACCATTCCTTAACTTCAAACTACCATATCTCGCGAACGGATTGACGAACTCGAGAAATTCCTGTTGCATCTGACAGCAGAAGCTCGCCCGATTACAACGGTATGTGTATTTTTCCCCTAGGCCATTCTAGTTATTGGTTTCGAGTATCAGACTTGCGAAAATTTTGATGGTTTCTCAACCAATCCTTGACTTCAAACTCCCATATCTCGCGAACGGATTGACGAACTCGAGAAATTCCTGTTGCATCTGAAAACAGAAACTCGCCCGATTACAACGGTACGTGTATTTTTCCCCAAGGCCTTTGTAGTTATTGGTTTCGAGTATCAGACTTGCGAAAATTTTGATGGTTTCTCAACCATTCCTTGACTTCAAACTCCCGTATCTCGCGAACGGAATGACGAACTCGAGAAATTCCTGTTGCATCTGAAAGCAGAAACTCGCGCGATTACAACGGTACGTGTATTTTTCCCCTAGGCCATTGTAGTTATTGGTTTCGAGTATCAGATTTGCGAAAATTTTGATGGTTTCTCAACCATTCCTTAACTTCAAACTACCATATCTCGCGAACGGGTTGACGAACTCGAGAATTTCCTATTGCATCTGAAAGCAGAAACACGCCAGATTACAACGGTACGTGTATTTTTGACCTAGGCCATTCCAGTTAATGGTTTCGAGTATCAGATTTGCGAAAATTTTGATGGTTTCTCAAGCATTCCTTAAGTTCAAACTCCCATATCTCGCGAACGGATTGACGAACTCGAGAAATTCCTGTTGCATCTGAAAACAGAAACTCGCCCGATTACAACGGTACGTGTATTTTTCCCCAAGGCCTTTGTAGTTATTGGTTTCGAGTATCAGACTTGCGAAAATTTTGATGGTTTCTCAACCATTCCTTGACTTCAAACTCCCGTATCTCGCGAACGGAATGACGAACTCGAGAAATTCCTGTTGCATCTGAAAGCAGAAACTCGCGCGATTACAACGGTACGTGTATTTTTCCCCTAGGCCATTGTAGTTATTGGTTTCGAGTATCAGACTTGCGAAAATTTTGATGGTTTCTCAACCATTCCTTAACTTCAAACTACCATATCTCGCGAACGGATTGACGAACTCGAGAAATTCCTGTTGCATCTGACAGCAGAAACTCGCCCGATTACAACGGTATGTGTATTTTTCCCTAGTCCATTGTAGTTATTGGTTTCTAGCATCAGAATTGCGAACATTTTGATGGTTTCTCAACCACTCCTTCACTTCAAACTCCCATATCTCGCGAACGGAATGACGAACTCGAGAAATTCGTGTTGCATCTGAAAGTGGAAACTCGCCCGATTACAAAGGTATGTGCATTTTTCCCCTATGCCTTTGTAGTTATTGGTTTCCAGTATCAGACTTGCGATAATTTTGATGGTTTCTCAACCATACCTTAACCTCAAACTCCCATATCTCGCGAACGGATTGACGAACTCGAGAAATTCCTGTTGCATCTGACAGCAGAAACTCGCCCGATTACAACGGTATGTGTATTTTTCCCCTAGGCCATTGTAGTTATTGGTTTCGAGTATCAGACTTGCGAAAATTTTGATGGTTTCTCAACCATTCCTTAACTTCAAACTCCCATATCTCGCGAACCGAATGACGAACTCGAGAAATTCCTGTTGCATCTGAAAGCAGAAACTCGCCCGATTACAACGGTACGTGTACTTTTCCCCAAGGCCTTTGTAGTTATTGGTTTGGAGTATCAGACTTGCGATAATTTTGATGGTTTCTCAAGCATTCCTTAACTTCAAACTCCCATATCTCGCGAATGGATTGACGAACTCGAGAAATTCCTGTTGCATCTGACAGCAGAAACTCGCCCGATTACAACAGTATGTGTATTTTTCCCCTAGGCCATTGTAGTTATTGGTTTCGAGTATCAGACTTGCGAAAATTTTGATGGTTTCTCAACCATTCCTTAACTTCAAACTACCATATCTCGCGAACGGATTGACGAACTCGAGAAATTCTTGTTGCATCTGAAAGCAGAAACTCGCTCGATTACAACGGTATTTGTATTTTTCCCCTAGTCCATTGTAGTTATTGGTTTCTAGCATCAGAATTGCGAACATTTTGATGGTTTCTCAACAATTCCTTAACTTCAAACTCCCATACTTATCTCGCGAACGGAATGACGAACTCGAGAAATTCCTGTTGCATCTGGAAGTGGAAACTCGCCCGATTACAAAGGTATGTGCATTTTTCCCCTATGCCTTTGTAGTTATTGGTTTCGAGTATCAGACTTGCGAAAATTTTGATGGTTTCTCAACCATTCCTTAACTTCAGACTCCCATATCTCGCGAACAGAATGACGAACTCGAGAAATTCCTGTTGCATCTGAAAACAGAAACTCGCGCGCTTACAACGGTGCGTGTATTTTTCCCCAAGGCCTTTGTAGTTATTGGTTTCGAGTATCAGACTTGCGATAATTTTGATGGTTTCTCAAGCATTCCTTTACTTCAAACTCCCATATCTCGCGAACGGATTGACGAACTCGAGAAACTCCTGTTGCATCTGACAGCAGAAACTCGCCCGATTACAACGGTATGTGTATTTTTCCCCTAGGCCATTCTAGTTATTTGTTTCGAGTATCAGACTTGCGAAAATTTTGATGGTTTCTCAACCATTCCTTGACTTCAAACTCCCGTATCTCGCGAACGGAATGACGAACTCGAGAAATTCCTGTTGCATCTGAAAGCAGAAACTCGCGCGATTACAACGGTACGTGTATTTTTCCCCAAGGCCTTTGTAGTTGTTGGTTTCGAGTATCAGACTTGCGATAATTTTGATGGTTTCTCAAGCATTCCGTAAGTTCAAACTCCCATATCTCGCGAACGGATTGACGAACTCCAGAAATTCCTGTTGCATCTGAAAACAGAAACTCGCCCGATTACAACGGTACGTGTATTTTTCCCCAAGGCCTTTGTAGTTATTGGTTTCGAGTAACAGACTTGCGATAATTTTGATGGTTTCTCAAGCATTCCTTAACTTCAAACTCCCATATCTCGCGAACGGATTGACGAACTCGAGAAATTCCTGTTGCATCTGACAGCAGAAACTCGCCCGATTACAGCGGTATGTGTATTTTTCCCCTAGGCCATTGTAGTTATTGGTTTCGAGTATCAGACTTGCGAAAATTTTGATGGTTTCTCAACCATTCCTTAACTTCAAACTACCATATCTCGCGAACGGATTGACGAACTCGAGAATTTCCTATTGCATCTGAAAGCAGAAACACGCCCGATTACAACGGTACGTGTATTTTTGACCTAGGCCATTCCAGTTATTGGTTTCGTGTATCAGACCAGCGAAAATTTTGAAGGTTTCTCAACCATTCCTTAACTTCAAACTCCCATATCTCGCGAACGGATTGACGAACTCGAGAAATTCTTGTTGCATCTGAAAGCAGAAACTCGCCCGATTAGAACGGTATGTGTATTTTTCCCTAGTCCATTGTAGTTATTGGTTTCTAGCATCAGACTTGCGAAAATTTTGATTGTTTCTCAACCATTCCTTAACTTCAAACTACCATATCTCGAGAACGGATTGACGAACTCGAGAATTTCCTGTTGCATCTGACAGCAGAAACTCGCCCGATTACAACGGTATGTGTATTTTTCCCCTATGCATTTGTAGTTATTGGTTTCGAGTATCAGACTTGCGAAAATTTTGATGGTTTCTCAACCATTCCTTAACTTCAAACTCCCATACTTATCTCGCGAACGGAATGACGAACTCGAGAAATTCCTGTTGCATCTGGAAGTGGAAACTCGCCCGATTACAAAGGTATGTGCATTTTTCCCCTATGCCTTTGTAGTTATTGGTTTCGAGTATCAGACTTGCGAAAATTTTGATGGTTTCTCAACCATTCCTTAACTTCAGACTGCCATATCTCGCGAACAGAATGACGAACTCGAGAAATTCCTGTTGCATCTGAAAACAGAAACTCGCGCGATTACAACGGTACGTGTATTTTTCCCCAAGGCCTTTGTAGTTATTGGTTTCGAGTATCAGACTTGCGATAATTTTGATGGTTTCTCAAGCATTCCTTAACTTCAAACTCCCATATCTCGCGAACGGATGGACGAACTCGAGAAATTCCTGTTGCATCTGACAGCAGAAACTCGCCCGATTGCAGCGGTATGTGTATTTTTCCCCTAGGCCATTGTAGTTATTGGTTTCGAGTATCAGACTTGCGATAATTTTGATGGTTTCTCAAGCATTCCTTTACTTCAAACTCCCATATCTCGCGAACGGATTGACGAACTCGAGAAACTCCTGTTGCATCTGACAGCAGAAACTCGCCCGATTACAACGGTATGTGTATTTTTCCCCTAGGCCATTCTAGTTATTTGTTTCGAGTATCAGACTTGCGAAAATTTTGATGGTTTCTCAACCATTCCTTGACTTCAAACTCCCGTATCTCGCGAACGGAATGACGAACTCGAGAAATTCCTGTTGCATCTGAAAGCAGAAACTCGCGCGATTACAACGGTACGTGTATTTTTCCCCAAGGCCTTTGTAGTTGTTGGTTTCGAGTATCAGACTTGCGATAATTTTGATGGTTTCTCAAGCATTCCGTAAGTTCAAACTCCCATATCTCGCGAACGGATTGACGAACTCCAGAAATTCCTGTTGCATCTGAAAACAGAAACTCGCCCGATTACAACGGTACGTGTATTTTTCCCCAAGGCCTTTGTAGTTATTGGTTTCGAGTAACAGACTTGCGATAATTTTGATGGTTTCTCAAGCATTCCTTAACTTCAAACTCCCATATCTCGCGAACGGATTGACGAACTCGAGAAATTCCTGTTGCATCTGACAGCAGAAACTCGCCCGATTACAGCGGTATGTGTATTTTTCCCCTAGGCCATTGTAGTTATTGGTTTCGAGTATCAGACTTGCGAAAATTTTGATGGTTTCTCAACCATTCCTTAACTTCAAACTACCATATCTCGCGAACGGATTGACGAACTCGAGAATTTCCTATTGCATCTGAAAGCAGAAACACGCCCGATTACAACGGTACGTGTATTTTTGACCTAGGCCATTCCAGTTATTGGTTTCGTGTATCAGACCAGCGAAAATTTTGAAGGTTTCTCAACCATTCCTTAACTTCAAACTCCCATATCTCGCGAACGGATTGACGAACTCGAGAAATTCTTGTTGCATCTGAAAGCAGAAACTCGCCCGATTAGAACGGTATGTGTATTTTTCCCTAGTCCATTGTAGTTATTGGTTTCTAGCATCAGACTTGCGAAAATTTTGATTGTTTCTCAACCATTCCTTAACTTCAAACTACCATATCTCGAGAACGGATTGACGAACTCGAGAATTTCCTGTTGCATCTGACAGCAGAAACTCGCCCGATTACAACGGTATGTGTATTTTTCCCCTATGCATTTGTAGTTATTGGTTTCGAGTATCAGACTTGCGAAAATTTTGATGGTTTCTCAACCATTCCTTAACTTCAAACTCCCATACTTATCTCGCGAACGGAATGACGAACTCGAGAAATTCCTGTTGCATCTGGAAGTGGAAACTCGCCCGATTACAAAGGTATGTGCATTTTTCCCCTATGCCTTTGTAGTTATTGGTTTCGAGTATCAGACTTGCGAAAATTTTGATGGTTTCTCAACCATTCCTTAACTTCAGACTGCCATATCTCGCGAACAGAATGACGAACTCGAGAAATTCCTGTTGCATCTGAAAACAGAAACTCGCGCGATTACAACGGTACGTGTATTTTTCCCCAAGGCCTTTGTAGTTATTGGTTTCGAGTATCAGACTTGCGATAATTTTGATGGTTTCTCAAGCATTCCTTAACTTCAAACTCCCATATCTCGCGAACGGATGGACGAACTCGAGAAATTCCTGTTGCATCTGACAGCAGAAACTCGCCCGATTGCAGCGGTATGTGTATTTTTCCCCTAGGCCATTGTAGTTATTGGTTTCGAGTATCAGACTTGCGAAAATTTTGATGGTTTCTCAACCATTCCTTAACTTCAAACTACCATATCTCGCGAACGGATTGACGAACTCGAGAAATTCTTGTTGCATCTGAAATCAGAAACTCGCCCGATTACAACGGTATGTGTATTTTTCCCCTAAGCCATTGTAGTTATTGGTTTCTGGAATCAGAATTGCGAAAATTTTGATGGTTTCTCAACCATTCCTTAACTTCAAACTCCCATATCTCGCGAACGGAATGACGAACTCGAGAAATTCCTGTTGCATCTGAGAGTGGAAACTCGCCCGATTACAAAGGTATGTGCATTCTTCGCCTATGCCTTTGCAGTTATTGGTTTCGAGTATCAGACTTGCGAAAATTTTGATGGTTTCTCAAGCATTCCATAACTTCAAACTCCCATTTCTCGCGAACGGATTGACGAACTCGAGAAATTCCTGTTGCATCTGAAAGCAGAAACTCGCCCGATTACAACGGTATGTGTATTTTTCCCCTAGTCCATTGTAGTTATTGGTTTCTAGCATCAGAATTGCGAACATTTTGATGGTTTCTCAACCATTCCTTAACTTCAAACTCCCATATCTCGCGAACGGAATGACGAACTCGAGAAATTCCTGTTGCATCTGAAAGTGGAAACTCGCCCGATTACAAAGGTATGTGCATTTTTCCCCTATACCTTTGTAGATATTGGTTTCGAGTATCAGACTTGCGAAAATTTTGATGGTTTCTCAACCATTCCTTAACTTCAAACTCCCATATCTCGCGAACGGAATGACGAACTCGAGAAATTCCTGTTGCATCTGAAAGCAGAAACTCGCCTGATTACAACGGTACGTGTATTTTTCCCCCAAGGCCCTTGTAGTTATTGCTTTCGAGTATCAGACTTGCGATAATTTTGATGGTTTGTCAGCCATTCCTTAAATTCAAACTCCCATATCTCGCGAACGGAATGACGAACTCGAGAAATTCCTGTTGCATCTGAAAACAGGAACTCGCCCGATTACAACGGTACGTGTATTTTTCCCCAAGGCCTTTGCAGTTATTGGTTTCGAGTATCAGACTTGCGATAATTTTGATGGTTTCTCAAGCATTCCTTAACTTCAAACTCCCATATCTCGCGAACGGATTGACGAACTCGAGAAATTCCTGTTGCACCTGACAGCAGAAACTCGCCCGATTACAAAGGTATGTGTATTTTTCTACTAGGCCATTGTAGTTATTGGTTTCGAGTATCAGACTTGCGAAAATTTTGATGGTTTCTCAACCATTCCTTAACTTCAAACTCCCATATCTCGCGAACGGAATGACGAACTCGAGAAATTCCTGTTGCATCTGAAAGTGGAAACTCGCCCGATTACAGAGGTATGTGCAATTTTCCCCTATGCCTTTGTAGTTATTGGTTTCGAGTATCAGACTTGCGAAAATTTTGATGGTTTCTCAACCATTCCTTAACTTCAAACTCCCATATCTCGCGAACGGAATGACGAACTCGAGAAATTCCTGTTGCATCTGAAAGTGGAAACTCGCCCGATTACAAAGGTATGTGCATTTTTCCCCTATACCTTTGTAGTTATTGGTTTCGAGTATCAGACTTGCGAAAATTTTGATGGTTTCTCAACCATTCCTTAACTTCAAACTCCCATATCTCGCGAACGGAATGACGAACTCGAGAAATTCCTGTTGCATCTGAAAGCAGAAACTCGCCTGATTACAACGGTACGTGTATTTTTCCCCCAAGGCCCTTGTAGTTATTGCTTTCGAGTATCAGACTTGCGATAATTTTGATGGTTTGTCAACCATTCCTTAACTTCAAACTCCCATATCTCGCGAACGGAATGACGAACTCGAGAAATTCCTGTTGCATCTGAAAACAGAAACTCGCCCGATTACAACGGTACGTGTATTTTTCCCCAAGGCCATTGTAGTTATTGGTTTCGAGTATCAGACTTGCGATAATTTTGATGGTTTGTCAACCATTCCTTAACTTCAAACTCCCATATCTCGCGAACGGAATGACGAACTCGAGAAATTCCTGTTGCATCTGAAAACAGAAACTCGCCCGATTACAACGGTACGTGTATTTTTCCCCAAGGCCTTTGTAGTTATTGGTTTCGAGTATCAGACTTGCGATAATTTTGATGGTTTGTCAACCATTCCTTAACTTCAAACTCCCATATCTCGCGAACGGAATGACGAACTCGAGAAATTCCTGTTGCATCTGAAAACAGAAACTCGCCCGATTACAACGGTACGTGTATTTTTCCCCAAGGCCATTGTAGTTATTGGTTTCGAGTATCAGACTTGCGATAATTTTGATGGTTTGTCAACCATTCCTTAACTTCAAACTCCCATATCTCGCGAACGGAATGACGAACTCGAGAAATTCCTGTTGCATCTGAAAACAGAAACTCGCCCGATTACAACGGTACGTGTATTTTTCCCCAAGGCCTTTGTAGTTATTGGTTTCGAGTATCAGACTTGCGATAATTTTGATGGTTTCTCAAGCATTCCTTAAGTTCAAACTCCCATATCTCGCGAACGGATTGACGAACTCGAGAAATTCCTGTTGCATCTGAAAACAGAAACTCGCCCGATTACAACGGTATTTGTATTTTTCCCCTAGTCCATTGTAGTTATTGGTTTCTAGCATCAGAATTGCGAACATTTTGATGGTTTCTCAACAATTCCTTAACTTCAAACACCCATACTTATCTCGCGAACGGAATGACGAACTCGAGAAATTCCTGTTGCATCTGGAAGTGGAAACTCGCCCGATTACAAAGGTACGTGTATTTTTCCCCAAGGCCTTTGTAGTTATTGGTTTCGAGTATCAGACTTGCGATAATTTTGATGGTTTCTCAAGCATTCCTTAAGTTCAAACTCCCATATCTCGCGAACGGATTGACGAACTCGAGAAATTCCTGTTGCATCTTCAAACAGAAACTCGCCCGATTACAACGGTACGTGTATTTTTCCCCAAGGCCTTCGTAGTTATTGGTTTCGAGTATCAGACTTGCGATAATTTTGATGGTTTCTCAAGCATTCCTTAACTTCAAACTCCCATATCTCGCGAACGGATTGACGAACTCGAGAAATTCCTGTTGCATCTGACAGCAGAAACTCGCCCGATTACAGCGGTATGTGTATTTTTCCCCTAGGCCATTGTAGTTATTGGTTTCGAGTATCAGACTTGCGAAAATTTTGATGGTTTCTCAACCATTCCTTTACTTCAAACTACCATATCTCGCGAACGGATTGACGAACTCGAGAAATTCCTGTTGCATCTGACAGCAGAAACTCGCCCGATTACAACGGTATGTGTATTTTTCCCTAGTCCATTGTAGTTATTGGTTTCTAGCATCAGAATTGCGAACATTTTGATGGTTTCTCAACCACTCCTTCACTTCAAACTCCCATATCTCGCGAACGGAATGACGAACTCGAGAAATTCGTGTTGCATCTGAAAGTGGAAACTCGCCCGATTACAAAGGTATGTGCATTTTTCCCCTATGCCTTTGTAGTTATTGGTTTCCAGTATCAGACTTGCGATAATTTTGATGGTTTCTCAACCATACCTTAACCTCAAACTCCCATATCTCGCGAACGGATTGACGAACTCGAGAAATTCCTGTTGCATCTGACAGCAGAAACTCGCCCGATTACAACGGTATGTGTATTTTTCCCCTAGGCCATTGTAGTTATTGGTTTCGAGTATCAGACTTGCGAAAATTTTGATGGTTTCTCAACCATTCCTTAACTTCAAACTACCATATCTCGCGAACGGAATGACGAACTCGAGAAATTCCTGTTGCATCTGGAAGTGGAAACTCGCCCGATTACAAAGGTATGTGCATTTTTCCCCTATGTCTTTGTAGTTATTGGTTTCGAGTATCAGACTTGCGAAAATTTTGATGGTTTCTCAACCATTCCTTAACTTCAGACTCCCATATCTCGCGAACAGAATGACGAACTCGAGAAATTCCTGTTGCATCTGAAAACAGAAACTCGCGCGCTTACAACGGTACGTGTATTTTTCCCCTAGGCCATTGTAGTTATTGGTTTCGAGTATCAAACTTGCGAAAATTTTGATGGTTTCTCAACCATTCCTTAACTTCAAACTACCATATCTCGCGAACGGATTGACGAACTCGAGAAATTCTTGTTGCATCTGAAAGCAGAAACTCGCCCGATTACAACGGTATTTGTATTTTTCCCCTAGTCCATTGTAGTTATTGGTTTCTAGCATCAGAATTGCGAACATTTTGATGGTTTCTCAACAATTCCTTAACTTCAAACACCCACACTTATCTCGCGAACGGAATGACGAACTCGAGAAATTCCTGTTGCATCTGGAAGTGGAAACTCGCCCGATTACAACGGTATGTGTATTTTTCCCCTAGGCCATTTTAGTTATTTGTTTGGAGTATCAGACTTGCGAAAATTTTGATGGTTTCTCAACCATTCCTTGACTTCAAACTCCCGTATCTCGCGAACGGAATGACGAACTCGAGAAATTCCTGTTGCATCTGAAAGCAGAAACTCGCGCGATTACAACGGTACGTGTATCTTTCCCCAAGGCCTTTGTAGTTATTGGTTTCGAGTATCAGACTTGCGATAATTTTGATGGTTTCTCAAGCATTCCTTAAGTTCAAACTCCCATATCTCGCGAACGGATTGACGAACTCGAGAAATTCCTATTGCATCTGAAAACAGAAACTAGCCCGATTACAACGGTACGTGTATTTTTCCCCAAGGCCTTTGTAGTTATTGGTTTCGAGTATCAGACTTGCGATAATTTTGATGGTTTCTCAAGCATTCCTTAACTTCAAACTCCCATATCTCGCGAACGGATTGACGAACTCGAGAAATTCCTGCTGCATCTGACAGCAGAAACTCGCCCGATAACAGCGGTATATGTATTTTTCCCCTAGGCCATTGTAGTTATTGGTTTCGAGTATCAGACTTGCGAAAATTTTGATGGTTTCTCAACCATTCCTTAACTTCAAACTACCATATCTCGCGAACGGATTGACGAACTCGAGAATTTCCTATTGCATCTGAAAGCAGAAACACGCCCGATTACAACGGTACGTGTATTTTTGACCTAGGCCATTCCAGTTATTGGTTTCGTGTATCAGACCAGCGAAAATTTTGAAGGTTTCTCAACCATTCCTTAACTTCAAACTCCCATATCTCGCGAACGGATTGACGAACTCGAGAAATTCTTGTTGCATCTGAAAGCAGAAACTCGCCCGATTAGAACGGTATGTGTATTTTTCCCTAGTCCATTGTAGTTATTGGTTTCTAGCATCAGACTTGCGAAAATTTTGATGGTTTCTCAACCATTCCTTAACTTCAAACTACCATATCTCGCGAACGGATTGACGAACTCGAGAATTTCCTGTTGCATCTGACAGCAGAAACTCGCCCGATTACAACGGTATGTGTATTTTTCCCCTATGCCTTTGTAGTTATTGGTTTCGAGTATCAGACTTGCGAAAATTTTGATGGTTTCTCAACCATTCCTTAACTTCAGACTCCCATATCTCGCGAACAGAATGACGAACTCGAGAAATTCCTGTTGCATCTGAAAACAGAAACTCGCGCGATTACAACGGTATGTGTATTTTTCCCCTAAGCCATTGTAGTTATTTGTTTCTAGAATCACAATTGCGAAAATTTTGATGGTTTCTCAACCATTCCTTAACTTCAAACTCCCATATCTCGCGAACGGAATGACGAACTCGAGAAATTCCTGTTGCATCTGGGAGTGGAAACTCGCCCGATTACAAAGGTATGTGCATTCTTCCCCTATGCCTTTGCAGTTATTGGTTTCGAGTATCAGACTTGCGAAAATTTTGATGGTTTCTCAAGCATTCCATAACTTCAAACTCCCATATCTCGCGAACGGATTGACGAACTCGAGAAATTCCTGTTGCATCTGAAAGCAGAAACTCGCCCGATTACAACGGTATGTGTATTTTTCCCCTAGTCCATTGTAGTTATTGGTTTCTAGCATCAGAATTGCGAACATTTTGATGGTTTCTCAACCATTCCTTAACTTCAAACTCCCATATCTCGCGAACGGAATGACGAACTCGAGAAATTCCTGTTGCATCTGAAAGTGGAAACTCGCCCGATTACAAAGGTATGTGCATTTTTCCCCTATACCTTTGTAGTTATTGGTTTCGAGTATCAGACTTGCGATAATTTAGATGGTTTGTCAACCATTCCTTAAATTCAAACTCCCATATCTCGCGAACGGAATGACGAACTCGAGAAATTCCTGTTGCATCTGAAAACAGAAACTCGCCCGATTACAACGGTACGTGTATTTTTCCCCAAGGCCTTTGTAGTTATTGGTTTCGAGTATCAGACTTGCGATAATTTTGATGGTTTCTCAAGCATTCCTTAACTTCAAACTCCCATATCTCGCGAACGGATTGACGAACTCGAGAAATTCCTGTTGCATCTGACAGCAGAAACTCGCCCGATTACAACGGTATGTGTATTTTTCCCCTAGGCCATTGTAGTTATTGGTTTCGAGTATCAGACTTGCGAAAATTTTGATGGTTTCCCAACCATTCCTTAACTTCAAACTCCCATATCTCGCGAACGGAATGACGAACTCGAGAAATTCCTGTTGCATCTGAAAGTGGAAACTCGCCCGATTACAGAGGTATGTGCATTTTTCCCCTATGCCTTTGTTGTTATTGGTTTCGAGTATCAGACTTGCGAAAATTTTGATGGTTTCTCAACCATTCCTTAACTTCAAACCCCCATATCTCGCGAACGGAATGACGAACTCGAGAAATTCCTGTTGCATCTGAAAGTGGAAACTCGCCCGATTACAAAGGTATGTGCATTTTTCCCCTATACCTTTGTAGTTATTGGTTTCGAGTATCAGACTTGCGAAAATTTTGATGGTTTCTGAACCATTCCTTAACTTCAAACTCCCATATCTCGCGAACGGAATGACGAACTCGAGAAATTCCTGTTGCATCTGAAAGCAGAAACTCGCCTGATTACAACGGTACGTGTATTTTTCCCCCAAGGCCCTTGTAGTTATTGCTTTCGAGTATCAGACTTGCGATAATTTTGATGGTTTGTCAACCATTCCTTAACTTCAAACTCCCATATCTCGCGAACGGAATGACGAACTCGAGAAATTCCTGTTGCATCTGAAAACAGAAACTCGCCCGATTACAACGGTACGTGTATTTTTCCCCAAGGCCATTGTAGTTATTGGTTTCGAGTATCAGACTTGCGATAATTTTGATGGTTTGTCAACCATTCCGTAACTTCAAACTCCCATATCTCGCGAACGGAATGACGAACTCGAGAAATTCCTGTTGCATCTGAAAACAGAAACTCGCCCGATTACAACGGTACGTGTATTTTTCCCCAAGGCCTTTGCAGTTATTGGTTTCGAGTATCAGACTTGCGAAAATTTTGATGGTTTCTCAAGCATTCCATAACTTCAAACTCCCATATCTCGCGAAAGGATTGACGAACTCGAGAAATTCCTGTTGCATCTGAAAGCAGAAACTCGCCCGATTACAACGGTATGTGTATTTTTCCCCTAGTCCATTGTAGTTATTGGTTTCTAGCATCAGAATTGCGAACATTTTGATGGTTTCTCAACCATTCCTTAACTTCAAACTCCCATATCTCGCGAACGGATTGACGAACTCGAGAAATTCCTGTTGCATCTGACAGCAGAAACTCGCCCGATTACAACGGTATGTGTATTTTTCCCCTAGGCCATTGTAGTTATTGGTTTCGAGTATCAGACTTGCGAAAATTTTGATGGTTTCTCAACCATTCCTTAACTTCAAACTCCCATATCTCGCGAACGGAATGACGAACTCGAGAAATTCCTGTTGCATCTGAAAGTGGAAACTCCCCCGATTACAGAGGTATGTGCATTTTTCCCCTATGCCTTTGTAGTTATTGGTTTCGAGTATCAGACTTGCGAAAATTTTGATGGTTTCTCAACCATTCCTTAACTTCAAACTCCCATATCTCGCGAACGGAATGACGAACTCGAGAAATTCCTGTTGCATCTGAAAGTGGAAACTCGCCCGATTACAAAGGTATGTGCATTTTTCCCCTATACCTTTGTAGTTATTGGTTTCGAGTATCAGACTTGCGAAAATTTTGATGGTTTCTCAACCATTCCTTAACTTCAAACTCCCATATCTCGCGAACGGAATGACGAACTCGAGAAATTCCTGTTGCATCTGAAAGCAGAAACTCGCCTGATTACAACGGAACGTGTATTTTTCCCCCAAGGCCCTTGTAGTTATTGCTTTCGAGTATCAGACTTGCGATAATTTTGATGGTTTGTCAACCATTCCTTAACTTCAAACTCCCATATCTCGCGAACGGAATGACGAACTCGAGAAATTCCTGTTGCATCTGAAAACAGAAACTCGCCCGATTACAACGGTACGTGTATTTCTCCCCAAGGCCATTGTAGTTATTGGTTTCGAGTATCAGACTTGCGGTAATTTTGATGGTTTCTCAAGCATTCCTTAACTTCAAACTCCCGTATCTCGCGAACGGATTGACGAACTCGAGAAATTCCTGTTGCATCTGACATCAGAAACTCGCCCGATTACAACGGTATGTGTATTTTTCCCCTAGGCCATTGTAGTTATTGGTTTCGAGTATCAGACTTGCGAAAATTTTGATGGTTTCTCAACCATTCCTTAACTTCAAACTCCCATATCTCGCGAACGGAATGACGAACTCGAGAAATTCTTGTTGCATCCGAAAGCAGAAACTCGCCCGATTACAACGGTATGTGCATTTTTCCCCTATGCCTTTGTAGTTATTGGTTTCGAGTATCAGACTTGCGAAAATTTTGATGGTTTCTCAACCATTCCTTAACTTCAAACTCCCATATCTCGCGAACGGAATGACGAACTCGAGAAATTCCTGTTGCATCTGAAAGCAGAAACTCGCGCGATTACAACGGTACGTGTATTTTTCCCCAAGGCCTTTGTAGTTATTGGTTTCGAGTATCAGACTTGCGCTAACTTTGATGGTTTCTCAAGCATTCCTTAACTTCAAACTCCCATATCTCGCGAACGGATTGACGAACTCGAGAAATTCCTGTTGCATCTGACAGCAGAAACTCGCCCGATTACAACGGTATGTGTATTTTTCCCCTAAGCCATTGTAGTTATTGGATTCGCGTATCAGACTTGCGAAAATTTTGATGGTTTCTCAACCATTCCTTAACTTCAAACTCCCATATCTCGCGAACGGATTGACGAACTCGAGAAATTCCTGTTGCATCTGAAAGCAGAAACTCGCCCGATTACAACGGTATGTGTATTTTTCCCCTAGTCCATTGTAGTTATTGGTTTCTAGCATCAGAATTGCGAACATTTTGATGGTTTCTCAACCATTCCTTAACTTCAAACTCCCATATCTCGCGAACGGATTGACGAACTCGAGAAATTCCTGTTGCATCTGACAGCAGAAACTCGCCCGATTACAACGGTATGTGTATTTTTCCCCTAGGCCATTGTAGTTATTGGTTTCGAGTATCAGACTTGCGATAATTTTGATGGTTTGTCAACCATTCCGTAACTTCAAACTCCCATATCTCGCGAACGGAATGACGAACTCGAGAAATTCCTGTTGCATCTGAAAACAGAAACTCGCCCGATTACAACGGTACGTGTATTTTTCCCCAAGGCCTTTGCAGTTATTGGTTTCGAGTATCAGACTTGCGAAAATTTTGATGGTTTCTCAAGCATTCCATAACTTCAAACTCCCATATCTCGCGAAAGGATTGACGAACTCGAGAAATTCCTGTTGCATCTGAAAGCAGAAACTCGCCCGATTACAACGGTATGTGTATTTTTCCCCTAGTCCATTGTAGTTATTGGTTTCTAGCATCAGAATTGCGAACATTTTGATGGTTTCTCAACCATTCCTTAACTTCAAACTCCCATATCTCGCGAACGGATTGACGAACTCGAGAAATTCCTGTTGCATCTGACAGCAAAAACTCGCCCGATTACAACGGTATGTGTATTTTTCCCCTAGGCCATTGTAGTTATTGGTTTCGAGTATCAGACTTGCGAAAATTTTGATGGTTTCTCAACCATTCCTTAACTTCAAACTCCCATATCTCGCGAACGGAATGACGAACTCGAGAAATTCCTGTTGCATCTGAAAGTGGAAACTCCCCCGATTACAGAGGTATGTGCATTTTTCCCCTATGCCTTTGTAGTTATTGGTTTCGAGTATCAGACTTGCGAAAATTTTGATGGTTTCTCAACCATTCCTTAACTTCAAACTCCCATATCTCGCGAACGGAATGACGAACTCGAGAAATTCCTGTTGCATCTGAAAGTGGAAACTCGCCCGATTACAAAGGTATGTGCATTTTTCCCCTATACCTTTGTAGTTATTGGTTTCGAGTATCAGACTTGCGAAAATTTTGATGGTTTCTCAACCATTCCTTAACTTCAAACTCCCATATCTCGCGAACGGAATGACGAACTCGAGAAATTCCTGTTGCATCTGAAAGCAGAAACTCGCCTGATTACAACGGAACGTGTATTTTTCCCCCAAGGCCCTTGTAGTTATTGCTTTCGAGTATCAGACTTGCGATAATTTTGATGGTTTGTCAACCATTCCTTAACTTCAAACTCCCATATCTCGCGAACGGAATGACGAACTCGAGAAATTCCTGTTGCATCTGAAAACAGAAACTCGCCCGATTACAACGGTACGTGTATTTCTCCCCAAGGCCATTGTAGTTATTGGTTTCGAGTATCAGACTTGCGGTAATTTTGATGGTTTCTCAAGCATTCCTTAACTTCAAACTCCCGTATCTCGCGAACGGATTGACGAACTCGAGAAATTCCTGTTGCATCTGACATCAGAAACTCGCCCGATTACAACGGTATGTGTATTTTTCCCCTAGGCCATTGTAGTTATTGGTTTCGAGTATCAGACTTGCGAAAATTTTGATGGTTTCTCAACCATTCCTTAACTTCAAACTCCCATATCTCGCGAACGGAATGACGAACTCGAGAAATTCTTGTTGCATCCGAAAGCAGAAACTCGCCCGATTACAACGGTATGTGCATTTTTCCCCTATGCCTTTGTAGTTATTGGTTTCGAGTATCAGACTTGCGAAAATTTTGATGGTTTCTCAACCATTCCTTAACTTCAAACTCCCATATCTCGCGAACGGAATGACGAACTCGAGAAATTCCTGTTGCATCTGAAAGCAGAAACTCGCGCGATTACAACGGTACGTGTATTTTTCCCCAAGGCCTTTGTAGTTATTGGTTTCGAGTATCAGACTTGCGCTAACTTTGATGGTTTCTCAAGCATTCCTTAACTTCAAACTCCCATATCTCGCGAACGGATTGACGAACTCGAGAAATTCCTGTTGCATCTGACAGCAGAAACTCGCCCGATTACAACGGTATGTGTATTTTTCCCCTAAGCCATTGTAGTTATTGGATTCGCGTATCAGACTTGCGAAAATTTTGATGGTTTCTCAACCATTCCTTAACTTCAAACTCCCATATCTCGCGAACGGATTGACGAACTCGAGAAATTCCTGTTGCATCTGAAAGCAGAAACTCGCCCGATTACAACGGTATGTGTATTTTTCCCCTAGTCCATTGTAGTTATTGGTTTCTAGCATCAGAATTGCGAACATTTTGATGGTTTCTCAACCATTCCTTAACTTCAAACTCCCATATCTCGCGAACGGAATGACGAACTCGAGAAATTCCTGTTGCATCTGAAAGTGGAAAGTCGCCCGATTACAAAGGTATGTGCATTTTTCCCCTATGCCTTTGTAGTTATTGGTTTCGAGTATCAGACTTGCGAGAATTTTGATGGTTTCTCAACCATTCCTTAACTTCAAACTCCCATATCTCGCGAACGGAATGACGAACTCGAGAAATTCCTGATGCATCTGAAAGCAGAAACTCGCCCGATTACAACGGTACGTGTATTTTTCCCCTAGTCCATTGTAGTTATTGGTTTCTAGCATCAGAATTGCGAACATTTTGATGGTTTCTCAACCATTCCTTAACTTCAAACTCCCATATCTCGTGAACGGAATGACGAACTCGAGAAATTCCTGTTGCATCTGAAAGTGGAAACTCGCCCGATTACAAAGGTATGTGCATTTTTCCCCTATGCCTTTGTAGTTATTGGTTTCGAGTATCAGACTTGCGAAAATTTTGATGGTTTCTCAACCATTCCTTAACTTCAAACTCCCATATCTCGCGAACGGAATGACGAACTCGAGAAATTCCTGATGCATCTGAAAGCAGAAACTCGCCCGATTACAACGGTACGTGTATTTTTCCCCAAGGCCTTTGTAGTTATTGGTTTCGAGTATCAGACTTGCGATAATTTTGATGGTTTCTCAAGCATTCCTTAACTTCAAACTACCAAATCTCGCGAACGGATTGACGAACTCGAGAAATTCCTGTTGCAACTGACAGCAGAAACTCGCCCGATTACAACGGTATGTGTATTTTTCCCCTAGGCCATTGTAGTTAATTGTTTCGAGTATCAGACTTGCGAAAATTTTGATGGTTTCTCAACCATTCCTTAACTTCAAACTACCATATCTCGCGAACGGATTGACGAACTCGAGAAATTCTTGTTGCATCTGAAAGCAGAAACTCGCCCGATTACAACGGTATGTGTATTTTTCCCCTAGTCCGTTGTAGTTATTGGTTTCTAGCATCAGAATTGCGAACATTTTGATGGTTTCTCAACCATTCCTTAACTTCAAACTCCCATATCTCGCGAACGGATTGACGAACTCGAGAAATTCCTGTTGCATCTGAAATCAGAAACTCGCCCGATTACAACGGTATGTGTATTTTTCCCCTAAGCCATTGTAGTTATTGGTTTCTAGCATCAGAATTGCGAAAATTTTGATGGTTTCTCAACCATTCCTTAACTTCAAACTCCCATATCTCGCGAACGGAATGACGAACTCGAGAAATTCCTGTTGCATCTGAGAGTGGAAACTCGCCCGATTACAAAGGTATGTGCATTCTTCCCCTATGCCTTTGTAGTTATTGGTTTCGAGTATCAGACTTGCGAAAATTTTGATGGTTTCTCAAGCATTCCATAACTTCAAACTCCCATATCTCGCGAACGGATTGACGAACTCGAGAAATTCCTGTTGCACCTGAAAGCAGAAACTCGCCCGATTACAACGGTATGTGTATTTTTCCCCTAGTCCATTGTAGTTATTGGTTTCTAGCATCAGAATTGCGAACATTTTGATGGTTTCTCAACCATTCCTTAACTTCAAACTCCCATATCTCGCGAACGGAATGACGAACTCGAGAAATTCCTGTTGCATCTGAAAGTGGAAACTCGCCCGATTACAAAGGTATGTGCATTTTTCCCCTATGCCTTTGTAGTTATTGGTTTCGAGTATCAGGCTTGCGAAAATTTTGGTGGTTTCTCGACCATTCCTTAACTTCAAACTCCCATATCTCGCGAACGGAATGACGAACTCGAGAAATTCCTGTTGCATCTGAAAGCAGAAGCTCGCCTGATTACAACGGTACGTGTATTTTTCCCCCAAGGCCCTTGTAGTTATTGCTTTCGAGTATCAGACTTGCGATAATTTTGATGGTTTCTCAAGCATTCCTTAACTTCAAACTTCCATATCTTGCGAACGGATTGACGAACTCGAGAAATTCTTGTTGCATCTGAAAGCAGAAACTCGCCCGATTACAACGGTACGTGTATTTTTCCCCTATGCCTTCGTAGTTATTGGTTTCGAGTATCAGACTTGCGAAAATTTTGATGGTTTCTCAACCATTCCTTAACTTCAGACTCCCATATCTCGCGTACGGAATGACGAACTCGAGAAATTCCTGTTGCATCTGAAAACAGAAACTCGCCCGATTACAACGGTACGTGTATTTTTCCCCAAGGCCTTTGTAGTTATTGGTTTCGAGTATCAGACTTGCGATAATTTTGATGGTTTCTCAAGCATTCCTTAACTTCAAACTCCCATATCTCGCGAACGGATTGACGAACTCGAGAAATTCCTGTTGCATCTGACAGCAGAAACTCGCCCGATTACAACGGTATGTGTATTTTTCCCCTAGGCCATTGTAGTTATTGGTTTCGAGTATCAGACTTGCGAAAATTTTGATGGTTTCTCAACCATTCCTTAACTTCAAACTACCATATCTCGCGAACGGATTGACGAACTCGAGAAATTCTTGTTGCATCTGAAAGCAGAAACTCGCCCGATTACAACTGTATTTGTATTTTTCCCCTAGTCCATTGTAGTTATTGGTTTCTAGCATCAGAATTGCGAACATTTTGATGGTTTCTCAACAATTCCTTAACTTCAAACACCCATACTTATCTCGCGAACGGAATGACGAACTCGAGAAATTCCTGTTGCATCTGGAAGTGGAAACTCGCCCGATTACAAAGGTATGTGCATTTTTCCCCTATGCCTTTGTAGTTATTGGTTTCGAGAATCAGACTTGCGAAAATTTTGATGGTTTCTCAACCATTCCTTAACTTCAGACTCCCATATCTCGCGAACAGAATGACGAACTCGAGAAATTCCTGTTGCATCTGAAAACAGAAACTCGCGCGCTTACAACGGTACGTGTATTTTTCCCCAAGGCCTTTGTAGTTATTGGTTTCGAGTATCAGACTTGCGATAATTTTGATGGTTTCTCAAGCATTCCTTAACTTCAAACTACCAAATCTCGCGAACGGATTGACGAACTCGAGAAATTCCTGTTGCAACTGACAGCAGAAACTCGCCCGATTACAACGGTATGTGTATTTTTCCCCTAGGCCATTGTAGTTAATTGTTTCGAGTATCAGACTTGCGAAAATTTTGATGGTTTCTCAACCATTCCTTAACTTCAAACTACCATATCTCGCGAACGGATTGACGAACTCGAGAAATTCTTGTTGCATCTGAAAGCAGAAACTCGCCCGATTACAACGGTATGTGTATTTTTCCCCTAGTCCGTTGTAGTTATTGGTTTCTAGCATCAGAATTGCGAACATTTTGATGGTTTCTCAACCATTCCTTAACTTCAAACTCCCATATCTCGCGAACGGATTGACGAACTCGAGAAATTCCTGTTGCATCTGAAATCAGAAACTCGCCCGATTACAACGGTATGTGTATTTTTCCCCTAAGCCATTGTAGTTATTGATTTCTAGCATCAGAATTGCGAAAATTTTGATGGTTTCTCAACCATTCCTTAAATTCAAACTCCCATATCTCGCGAACGGAATGACGAACTCGAGAAATTCCTGTTGCATCTGAGAGTGGAAACTCGCCCGATTACAAAGGTATGTGCATTCTTCCCCTATGCCTTTGTAGTTATTGGTTTCGAGTATCAGACTTGCGAAAATTTTGATGGTTTCTCAAGCATTCCATAACTTCAAACTCCCATATCTCGCGAACGGATTGACGAACTCGAGAAATTCCTGTTGCATCTGAAAGCAGAAACTCGCCCGATTACAACGGTATGTGTATTTTTCCCCTAGTCCATTGTAGTTATTGGTTTCCAGCATCAGAATTGCGAACATTTTGATGGTTTCTCAACCATTCATTAACTTCAAACTCCCATATCTCGCGAACGGAATGACGAACTCGAGAAATTCCTGTTGCATCTGAAAGTGGAAACTCGCCCGATTACAAAGGTATGTGCATTTTTCCCCTATGCCTTTGTAGTTATTGGTTTCGAGTATCAGGCTTGCGAAAATTTTGGTGGTTTCTCGACCATTCCTTAACTTCAAACTCCCATATCTCGCGAACGGAATGACGAACTCGAGAAATTCCTGTTGCATCTGAAAGCAGAAGCTCGCCTGATTACAACGGTACGTGTATTTTTCCCCCAAGGCCCTTGTAGTTATTGCTTTCGAGTATCAGACTTGCGATAATTTTGATGGTTTCTCAAGCATTCCTTAACTTCAAACTTCCATATCTTGCGAACGGATTGACGAACTCGAGAAATTCTTGTTGCATCTGAAAGCAGAAACTCGCCCGATTACAACGGTACGTGTATTTTTCCCCTATGCCTTCGTAGTTATTGGTTTCGAGTATCAGACTTGCGAAAATTTTGATGGTTTCTCAACCATTCCTTAACTTCAGACTCCCATATCTCGCGTACGGAATGACGAACTCGAGAAATTCCTGTTGCATCTGAAAACAGAAACTCGCCCGATTACAACGGTACGTATATTTTTCCCCAAGGCCTTTGTAGTTATTGGTTTCGAGTATCAGACTTGCGATAATTTTGATGGTTTCTCAAGCATTCCTTAACTTCAAACTCCCATATCTCGCGAACGGATTGACGAACTCGAGAAATTCCTGTTGCATCTGACAGCAGAAACTCGCCCGATTACAACGGTATGTGTATTTTTCCCCTAGGCCATTGTAGTTATTGGTTTCGAGCATCAGACTTGCGAAAATTTTGATGGTTTCTCAACCATTCCTTAACTTCAAACTACCATATCTCGCGAACGGATTGACGAACTCGAGAAATTCTTGTTGCATCTGAAAGCAGAAACTCGCCCGATTACAACGGTATTTGTATTTTTCCCCTAGTCCATTGTAGTTATTGGTTTCTAGCATCAGAATTGCGAACATTTTGATGGTTTCTCAACAATTCCTTAACTTCAAACACCCATACTTATCTCGCGAACGGAATGACGAACTCGAGAAATTCCTGTTGCATCTGGAAGTGGAAACTCGCCCGATTACAAAGGTATGTGCATTTTTCCCCTATGCCTTTGTAGTTATTGGTTTCGAGTATCAGACTTGCGAAAATTTTGATGGTTTCTCAACCATTCCTTAACTTCAGACTCCCATATCTCGCGAACAGAATGACGAACTCGAGAAATTCCTGTTGCATCTGAAAACAGAAACTCGCGCGCTTACAACGGTACGTGTATTTTTCCCCAAGGCCTTTGTAGTTATTGGTTTCGAGTATCAGACTTGCGATAATTTTGATGGTTTCTCAAGCATTCCTTTACTTCAAACTCCCATATCTCGCGAACGGATTAACGAACTCGAGAAATTCCTGTTGCATCTGACAGCAGAAACTCGCCCGATTACAACGGTATGTGTATTTTTCCCCTAGGCCATTTTAGTTATTTGTTTGGAGTATCAGACTTGCGAAAATTTTGATGGTTTCTCAACCATTCCTTGACTTCAAACTCCCGTATCTCGCGAACGGAATGACGAACTCGAGAAATTCCTGTTGCATCTGAAAGCAGAAACTCGCGCGATTACAACGGTACGTGTATCTTTCCCCAAGGCCTTTGTAGTTATTGGTTTCGAGTATCAGACTTGCGATAATTTTGATGGTTTCTCAAGCATTCCTTAAGTTCAAACTCCCATATCTCGCGAACGGATTGACGAACTCGAGAAATTCCTATTGCATCTGAAAACAGAAACTCGCCCGATTACAACGGTACGTGTATTTTTCCCCTAGGCCATTGTAGTTATTGGTTTCGAGTATCAGACTTGCGAAAATTTTGATGGTTTCTCAACCATTCCTTAACTTCAAACTCCCATATCTCGCGAACGGAATGACGAACTCGAGAAATTCCTGTTGCATCTGAAAGTGGAAACTCCCCCGATTACAGAGGTATGTGCATTTTTCCCCTATGCCTTTGTAGTTATTGGTTTCGAGTATCAGACTTGCGAAAATTTTGATGGTTTCTCAACCATTCCTTAACTTCAAACTCCCATATCTCGCGAACGGAATGACGAACTCGAGAAATTCCTGTTGCATCTGAAAGTGGAAACTCGCCCGATTACAAAGGTATGTGCATTTTTCCCCTATACCTTTGTAGTTATTGGTTTCGAGTATCAGACTTGCGAAAATTTTGATGGTTTCTCAACCATTCCTTAACTTCAAACTCCCATATCTCGCGAACGGAATGACGAACTCGAGAAATTCCTGTTGCATCTGAAAGTGGAAACTCCCCCGATTACAGAGGTATGTGCATTTTTCCCCAAGGCCTTTGTAGTTATTGGTTTCGAGTATCAGACTTGCGATAATTTTGATGGTTTCTCAAGCATTCCTTAAGTTCAAACTCCCATATCTCGCGAACGGATTGACGAACTCGAGAAATTCCTATTGCATCTGAAAACAGAAACTCGCCCGATTACAACGGTACGTGTATTTTTCCCCTAGGCCATTGTAGTTATTGGTTTCGAGTATCAGACTTGCGAAAATTTTGATGGTTTCTCAACCATTCCTTAACTTCAAACTCCCATATCTCGCGAACGGAATGACGAACTCGAGAAATTCCTGTTGCATCTGAAAGTGGAAACTCCCCCGATTACAGAGGTATGTGCATTTTTCCCCTATGCCTTTGTAGTTATTGGTTTCGAGTATCAGACTTGCGAAAATTTTGATGGTTTCTCAACCATTCCTTAACTTCAAACTCCCATATCTCGCGAACGGAATGACGAACTCGAGAAATTCCTGTTGCATCTGAAAGTGGAAACTCGCCCGATTACAAAGGTATGTGCATTTTTCCCCTATACCTTTGTAGTTATTGGTTTCGAGTATCAGACTTGCGAAAATTTTGATGGTTTCTCAACCATTCCTTAACTTCAAACTCCCATATCTCGCGAACGGAATGACGAACTCGAGAAATTCCTGTTGCATCTGAAAGCAGAAACTCGCCTGATTACAACGGAACGTGTATTTTTCCCCCAAGGCCCTTGTAGTTATTGCTTTCGAGTATCAGACTTGCGATAATTTTGATGGTTTGTCAACCATTCCTTAACTTCAAACTCCCATATCTCGCGAACGGAATGACGAACTCGAGAAATTCCTGTTGCATCTGAAAACAGAAACTCGCCCGATTACAACGGTACGTGTATTTCTCCCCAAGGCCATTGTAGTTATTGGTTTCGAGTATCAGACTTGCGGTAATTTTGATGGTTTCTCAACCATTCCTTAACTTCAAACTCCCATATCTCGCGAACGGAATGACGAACTCGAGAAATTCCTGTTGCATCTGAAAACAGAAACTCGCCCGATTACAACGGTACGTGTATTTTTCCCCAAGGCCATTGTAGTTATTGGTTTCGAGTATCAGACTTGCGATAATTTTGATGGTTTGTCAACCATTCCTTAACTTCAAACTCCCATATCTCGCGAACGGAATGACGAACTCGAGAAATTCCTGTTGCATCTGAAAGCAGAAACTCGCCCGATTACAACGGTACGTGTATTTTTCCCCAAGGCCTTTGTAGTTATTGGTTTCGAGTATCAGACTTGCGATAATTTTGATGGTTTCTCAAGAATTCCTTAACTTCAAACTCCCATATCTCGCGAACGGATTGACGAACTCGAGAAATTCCTGTTGCATCTGACAGCAGAAACTCGCCCGATTACAACGGTATGTGTATTTTTCCCCTAGGCCATTGTAGTTATTGGTTTCGAGTATCAGACTTGCGAAAATTTTGATGGTTTCTCAACCATTCCTTAACTTCAAACTCCCATATCTCGCGAACGGAATGACGAACTCGAGAAATTCTTGTTGCATCCGAAAGCAGAAACTCGCCCGATTACAACGGTACGTGTATTTTTCCCCTATGCCTTCGTAGTTATTGGTTTCGAGTATCAGACTTGCGAAAATTTTGATGGTTTCTCAACCATTCCTTAACTTCAGACTCCCATATCTCGCGAACGGAATGACGAACTCGAGAAATTCCTGTTGCATCTGAAAACAGAAACTCGCCCGATTACAACGGTACGTGTATTTTTCCCCAAGGCCTTTGTAGTTATTGGTTTCGAGAATCAGACTTGCGATAATTTTGATGGTTTCTCAAGCATTCCTTAACTTCAAACTCCCATATCTCGCGAACGGATTGACGAACTCGAGAAATTCCTGTTGCATCTGAAAGTGGAAACTCGCCCGATTACAAAGGTATGTGCATTTTTCCCCTATACCTTTGTAGTTATTGGTTTCGAGTATCAGACTTGCGAAAATTTTGATGGTTTCTCAACCATTCCTTAACTTCAAACTCCCATATCTCGCGAACGGAATGACGAACTCGAGAAATTCCTGTTGCATCTGAAAGCAGAAACTCGCCTGATTACAACGGAACGTGTATTTTTCCCCCAAGGCCCTTGTAGTTATTGCTTTCGAGTATCAGACTTGCGATAATTTTGATGGTTTGTCAACCATTCCTTAACTTCAAACTCCCATATCTCGCGAACGGAATGACGAACTCGAGAAATTCCTGTTGCATCTGAAAGTGGAAACTCGCCCGATTACAGAGGTATGTGCATTTTTCCCCTATGCCTTTGTTGTTATTGGTTTCGAGTATCAGACTTGCGAAAATTTTGATGGTTTCTCAACCATTCCTTAACTTCAAACTCCCATATCTCGCGAACGGAATGACGAACTCGAGAAATTCCTGTTGCATCTGAAAGTGGAAACTCGCCCGATTACAAAGGTATGTGCATTTTTCCCCTATACCTTTGTAGTTATTGGTTTCGAGTATCAGACTTGCGAAAATTTTGATGGTTTCTGAACCATTCCTTAACTTCAAACTCCCATATCTCGCGAACGGAATGACGAACTCGAGAAATTCCTGTTGCATCTGAAAGCAGAAACTCGCCTGATTACAACGGTACGTGTATTTTTCCCCCAAGGCCCTTGTAGTTATTGCTTTCGAGTATCAGACTTGCGATAATTTTGATGGTTTGTCAACCATTCCTTAACTTCAAACTCCCATATCTCGCGAACGGAATGACGAACTCGAGAAATTCCTGTTGCATCTGAAAACAGAAACTCGCCCGATTACAACGGTACGTGTATTTTTCCCCAAGGCCATTGTAGTTATTGGTTTCGAGTATCAGACTTGCGATAATTTTGATGGTTTGTCAACCATTCCGTAACTTCAAACTCCCATATCTCGCGAACGGAATGACGAACTCGAGAAATTCCTGTTGCATCTGAAAACAGAAACTCGCCCGATTACAACGGTACGTGTATTTTTCCCCAAGGCCTTTGCAGTTATTGGTTTCGAGTATCAGACTTGCGAAAATTTTGATGGTTTCTCAAGCATTCCATAACTTCAAACTCCCATATCTCGCGAACGGATTGACGAACTCGAGAAATTCCTGTTGCATCTGAAAGCAGAAACTCGCCCGATTACAACGGTATGTGTATTTTTCCCCTAGTCCATTGTAGTTATTGGTTTCTAGCATCAGAATTGCGAACATTTTGATGGTTTCTCAACCATTCCTTAACTTCAAACTCCCATATCTCGCGAACGGATTGACGAACTCGAGAAATTCCTGTTGCATCTGACAGCAGAAACTCGCCCGATTACAACGGTATGTGTATTTTTCCCCTAGGCCATTGTAGTTATTGGTTTCGAGTATCAGACTTGCGAAAATTTTGATGGTTTCTCAACCATTCCTTAACTTCAAACTCCCATATCTCGCGAACGGAATGACGAACTCGAGAAATTCCTGTTGCATCTGAAAGTGGAAACTCCCCCGATTACAGAGGTATGTGCATTTTTCCCCTATGCCTTTGTAGTTATTGGTTTCGAGTATCAGACTTGCGAAAATTTTGATGGTTTCTCAACCATTCCTTAACTTCAAACTCCCATATCTCGCGAACGGAATGACGAACTCGAGAAATTCCTGTTGCATCTGAAAGTGGAAACTCGCCCGATTACAAAGGTATGTGCATTTTTCCCCTATACCTTTGTAGTTATTGGTTTCGAGTATCAGACTTGCGAAAATTTTGATGGTTTCTCAACCATTCCTTAACTTCAAACTCCCATATCTCGCGAACGGAATGACGAACTCGAGAAATTCCTGTTGCATCTGAAAACAGAAACTCGCCTGATTACAACGGAACGTGTATTTTTCCCCCAAGGCCCTTGTAGTTATTGCTTTCGAGTATCAGACTTGCGATAATTTTGATGGTTTGTCAACCATTCCTTAACTTCAAACTCCCATATCTCGCGAACGGAATGACGAACTCGAGAAATTCCTGTTGCATCTGAAAACAGAAACTCGCCCGATTACAACGGTACGTGTAGTTCTCCCCAAGGCCATTGTAGTTATTGGTTTCGAGTATCAGACTTGCGGTAATTTTGATGGTTTCTCAAGCATTCCTTAACTTCAAACTCCCGTATCTCGCGAACGGATTGACGAACTCGAGAAATTCCTGTTGCATCTGACATCAGAAACTCGCCCGATTACAACGGTATGTGTATTTTTCCCCTAGGCCATTGTAGTTATTGGTTTCGAGTATCAGACTTGCGAAAATTTTGATGGTTTCTCAACCATTCCTTAACTTCAAACTCCCATATCTCGCGAACGGAATGACGAACTCGAGAAATTCTTGTTGCATCCGAAAGCAGAAACTCGCCCGATTACAACGGTATGTGCATTTTTCCCCTATGCCTTTGTAGTTATTGGTTTCGAGTATCAGACTTGCGAAAATTTTGATGGTTTCTCAACCATTCCTTAACTTCAAACTCTCATATCTCGCGAACGGAATGACGAACTCGAGAAATTCCTGTTGCATCTGAAAGCAGAAACTCGCGCGATTACAACGGTACGTGTATTTTTCCCCAAGGCCTTTGTAGTTATTGGTTTCGAGTATCAGACTTGCGATAACTTTGATGGTTTCTCAAGCATTCCTTAACTTCAAACTCCCATATCTCGCGAACGGATTGACGAACTCGAGAAATTCCTGTTGCATCTGACAGCAGAAACTCGCCCGATTACAACGGTATGTGTATTTTTCCCCTAGGCCATTGTAGTTATTGGATTCGCGTATCAGACTTGCGAAAATTTTGATGGTTTCTCAACCATTCCTTAACTTCAAACTCCCATATCTCGCGAACGGATTGACGAACTCGAGAAATTCCTGTTGCATCTGAAAGCAGAAACTCGCCCGATTACAACGGTATGTGTATTTTTCCCCTAGTCCATTGTAGTTATTGGTTTCTAGCATCAGAATTGCGAACATTTTGATGGTTTCTCAACCATTCCTTAACTTCAAACTCCCATATCTCGCGAACGGAATGACGAACTCGAGAAATTCCTGTTGCATCTGAAAGTGGAAACTCGCCCGATTACAAAGGTATGTACCTTTTTCCCCTATGCCTTTGTAGTTATTGGTTTCGAGTATCAGACTTGCTAGAATTTTGATGGTTTCTCAACCATTCCTTAACTTCAAACTCCCATATCTCGCGAACGGAATGACGAACTCGAGAAATTCCTGATGCATCTGAAAGCAGAAACTCGCCCGATTACAACGGTACGTGTATTTTTCCCCTAGTCCATTGTAGTTATTGGTTTCTAGCATCAGAATTGCGAACATTTTGATGGTTTCTCAACCATTCCTTAACTTCAAACTCCCATATCTCGTGAACGGAATGACGAACTCGAGAAATTCCTGTTGCATCTGAAAGTGGAAACTCGCCCGATTACAAAGGTATGTGCATTTTTCCCCTATGCCTTTGTAGTTATTGGTTTCGAGTATCAGACTTGCGAAAATTTTGATGGTTTCTCAACCATTCCTTAACTTCAAACTCCCATATCTCGCGAACGGAATGACGAACTCGAGAAATTCCTGATGCATCTGAAAGCAGAAACTCGCCCGATTACAACGGTACGTGTATTTTTCCCCAAGGCCTTTGTAGTTATTGGTTTCGAGTATCAGACTTGCGATAATTTTGATGGTTTCTCAAGCATTCCTTAACTTCAAACTACCAAATCTCGCGAACGGATTGACGAACTCGAGAAATTCCTGTTGCAACTGACAGCAGAAACTCGCCCGATTACAACGGTATGTGTATTTTTCCCCTAGGCCATTGTAGTTAATTGTTTCGAGTATCAGACTTGCGAAAATTTTGATGGTTTCTCAACCATTCCTTAACTTCAAACTACCATATCTCGCGAACGGATTGACGAACTCGAGAAATTCTTGTTGCATCTGAAAGCAGAAACTCGCCCGATTACAATGGTATGTGAATTTTTCCCCTAGTCCGTTGTAGTTATTGGTTTCTAGCATCAGAATTGCGAACATTTTGATGGTTTCTCAACCATTCCTTAACTTCAAACTCCCATATCTCGCGAACGGATTGACGAACTCGAGAAATTCCTGTTGCATCTGAAATCAGAAACTCGCCCGATTACAACGGTATGTGTATTTTTCCCCTAAGCCATTGTAGTTATTGGTTTCTAGCATCAGAATTGCGAAAATTTTGATGGTTTCTCAACCATTCCTTAACTTCAAACTCCCATATCTCGCGAACGGAATGACGAACTCGAGAAATTCCTGTTGCATCTGAGAGTGGAAACTCGCCCGATTACAAAGGTATGTGCATTCTTCCCCTATGCCTTTGTAGTTATTGGTTTCGAGTATCAGACTTGCGAAAATTTTGATGGTTTCTCAAGCATTCCATAACTTCAAACTCCCATATCTCGCGAACGGATTGACGAACTCGAGAAATTCCTGTTGCATCTGAAAGCAGAAACTCGCCCGATTACAACGGTATGTGTATTTTTCCCCTAGTCCATTGTAGTTATTGGTTTCTAGCATCAGAATTGCGAACATTTTGATGGTTTCTCAACCATTCCTTAACTTCAAACTCCCATATCTCGCGAACGGAATGACGAACTCGAGAAATTCCTGTTGCATGTGAAAGTGGAAACTCGCCCGATTACAAAGGTTTGTGCATTTTTCCCCTATGCCTTTGTAGTTATTGGTTTCGAGTATCAGGCTTGCGAAAATTTTGGTGGTTTCTCGACCATTCCTTAACTTCAAACTCCCATATCTCGCGAACGGAATGACGAACTCGAGAAATTCCTGTTGCATCTGAAAGCAGAAGCTCGCCTGATTACAACGGTACGTGTATTTTTCCCCCAAGGCCCTTGTAGTTATTGCTTTCGAGTATCAGACTTGCGATAATTTTGATGGTTTCTCAAGCATTCCTTAACTTCAAACTTCCATATCTCGCGAACGGAATGACGAACTCGAGAAATTCCTGATGCATCTGAAAGCAGAAACTCGCCCGATTACAACGGTACGTGTATTTTTCCCCTAGTCCATTGTAGTTATTGGTTTCTAGCATCAGAATTGCGAACATTTTGATGGTTTCTCAACCATTCCTTAACTTCAAACTCCCATATCTCGTGAACGGAATGACGAACTCGAGAAATTCCTGTTGCATCTGAAAGTGGAAACTCGCCCGATTACAAAGGTATGTGCATTTTTCCCCTATGCCTTTGTAGTTATTGGTTTCGAGTATCAGACTTGCGAAAATTTTGATGGTTTCTCAACCATTCCTTAACTTCAAACTCCCATATCTCGCGAACGGAATGACGAACTCGAGAAATTCCTGATGCATCTGAAAGCAGAAACTCGCCCGATTACAACGGTACGTGTATTTTTCCCCAAGGCCTTTGTAGTTATTGGTTTCGAGTATCAGACTTGCGATAATTTTGATGGTTTCTCAAGCATTCCTTAACTTCAAACTACCAAATCTCGCGAACAGATTGACGAACTCGAGAAATTCCTGTTGCAACTGACAGCAGAAACTCGCCCGATTACAACGGTATGTGTATTTTTCCCCTAGGCCATTGTAGTTAATTGTTTCGAGTATCAGACTTGCGAAAATTTTGATGGTTTCTCAACCATTCCTTAACTTCAAACTACCATATCTCGCGAACGGATTGACGAACTCGAGAAATTCTTGTTGCATCTGAAAGCAGAAACTCGCCCGATTACAACGGTATGTGTATTTTTCCCCTAGTCCGTTGTAGTTATTGGTTTCTAGCATCAGAATTGCGAACATTTTGATGGTTTCTCAACCATTCCTTAACTTCAAACTCCCATATCTCGCGAACGGATTGACGAACTCGAGAAATTCCTGTTGCATCTGAAATCAGAAACTCGCCCGATTACAACGGTATGTGTATTTTTCCCCTAAGCCATTGTAGTTATTGGTTTCTAGCATCAGAATTGCGAAAATTTTGATGGTTTCTCAACCATTCCTTAACTTCAAACTCCCATATCTCGCGAACGGAATGACGAACTCGAGAAATTCCTGTTGCATCTGAGAGTGGAAACTCGCCCGATTACAAAGGTATGTGCATTCTTCCCCTATGCCTTTGTAGTTATTGGTTTCGAGTATCAGACTTGCGAAAATTTTGATGGTTTCTCAAGCATTCCGTAACTTCAAACTCCCATATCTCGCGAACGGATTGACGAACTCGAGAAATTCCTGTTGCATCTGAAAGCAGAAACTCGCCCGATTACAACGGTATGTGTATTTTTCCCCTAGTCCATTGTAGTTATTGGTTTCTAGCATCAGAATTGCGAACATTTTGATGGTTTCTCAACCATTCCTTAACTTCAAACTCCCATATCTCGCGAACGGAATGACGAACTCGAGAAATTCCTGTTGCATGTGAAAGTGGAAACTCGCCCGATTACAAAGGTAAGTGCATTTTTCCCCTATGCCTTTGTAGTTATTGGTTTCGAGTATCAGGCTTGCGAAAATTTTGGTGGTTTCTCGACCATTCCTTAACTTCAAACTCCCATATCTCGCGAACGGAATGACGAACTCGAGAAATTCCTGTTGCATCTGAAAGCAGAAGCTCGCCTGATTACAACGGTACGTGTATTTTTCCCCCAAGGCCCTTGTAGTTATTGCTTTCGAGTATCAGACTTGCGATAATTTTGATGGTTTCTCAAGCATTCCTTAACTTCAAACTTCCATATCTTGCGAACGGATTGACGAACTCGAGAAATTCTTGTTGCATCTGAAAGCAGAAACTCGCCCGATTACAACGGTACGTGTATTTTTCCCCTATGCCTTCGTAGTTATTGGTTTCGAGTATCAGACTTGCGAAAATTTTGATGGCTTCTCAACCATTCCTTAACTTCAGACTCCCATATCTCGCGTACGGAATGACGAACTCGAGAAATTCCTGTTGCATCTGAAAACAGAAACTCGCCCGATTACAACGGTACGTGTATTTTTCCCCAAGGCCTTTGTAGTTATTGGTTTCGAGTATCAGAATTGCGATAATTTTGATGGTTTCTCAAGCATTCCTTAACTTCAAACTCCCATATCTCGCGAACGGATTGACGAACTCGAGAAATTCCTGTTGCTTCTGACAGCAGAAACTCGCCCGATTACAACGGTATGTGTATTTTTCCCCTAGGCCATTGTAGTTATTGGTTTCGAGTATCAGACTTGCGAAAATTTTGATGGTTTCTCAACCATTCCTTAACTTCAAACTCCCATATCTCGCGAACGGAATGACGAATTCGAGAAATTCCTGTTGCATCTGAAAACAGAAACTCGCCCGATTACAACGGTACGTGTATTTTTCCCCAAGGCCATTGTAGTTATTGGTTTCGAGTATCAGACTTGCGATAATTTTGATGGTTTGTCAACCATTCCTTAACTTCAGACTCCCATGTCTCGCGAACGGAATGACGAACTCGAGAAATTCCTGTTGCATCTGAAAACAGAAACTCGCCCGATTACAACGGTATGTGTATTTTTCCCCTAGGCCATTGTAGTTATTGGATTCGCGTATCAGACTTGCGAAAATTTTGATGGTTTCTCAACCATTCCTTAACTTCAAACTCCCATATCTCGCGAACGGATTGACGAACTCGAGAAATTCCTGTTGCATCTGAAAGCAGAAACTCGCCCGATTACAACGGTATGTGTATTTTTCCCCTAGTCCATTGTAGTTATTGGTTTCTAGCATCAGAATTGCGAACATTTTGATGGTTTCTCAACCATTCCTTAACTTCAAACTCCCATATCTCGCGAACGGAATGACGAACTCGAGAAATTCCTGTTGCATCTGAAAGTGGAAACTCGCCCGATTACAAAGGTATGTGCCTTTTTCCCCTATGCCTTTGTAGTTATTGGTTTCGAGTATCAGACTTGCGAGAATTTTGATGGTTTCTCAACCATTCCTTAACTTCAAACTCCCATATCTCGCGAACGGAATGACGAACTCGAGAAATTCCTGATGCATCTGAAAGCAGAAACTCGCCCGATTACAACGGTACGTGTATTTTTCCCCTAGTCCATTGTAGTTATTGGTTTCTAGCATCAGAATTGCGAACATTTTGATGGTTTCTCAACCATTCCTTAACTTCAAACTCCCATATCTCGTGAACGGAATGACGAACTCGAGAAATTCCTGTTGCATCTGAAAGTGGAAACTCGCCCGATTACAAAGGTATGTGCATTTTTCCCCTATGCCTTTGTAGTTATTGGTTTCGAGTATCAGACTTGCGAAAATTTTGATGGTTTCTCAACCATTCCTTAACTTCAAACTCCCATATCTCGCGAACGGAATGACGAACTCGAGAAATTCCTGATGCATCTGAAAGCAGAAACTCGCCCGATTACAACGGTACGTGTATTTTTCCCCAAGGCCTTTGTAGTTATTGGTTTCGAGTATCAGACTTGCGATAATTTTGATGGTTTCTCAAGCATTCCTTAACTTCAAACTACCAAATCTCGCGAACGGATTGACGAACTCGAGAAATTCCTGTTGCTACTGACAGCAGAAACTCGCCCGATTACAACGGTATGTGTATTTTTCCCCTAGGCCATTGTAGTTAATTGTTTCGAGTATCAGACTTGCGAAAATTTTGATGGTTTCTCAACCATTCCTTAACTTCAAACTACCATATCTCGCGAACGGATTGACGAACTCGAGAAATTCTTGTTGCATCTGAAAGCAGAAACTCGCCCGATTACAACGGTATGTGAATTTTTCCCCTAGTCCGTTGTAGTTATTGGTTTCTAGCATCAGAATTGCGAACATTTTGATGGTTTCTCAACCATTCCTTAACTTCAAACTCCCATATCTCGCGAACGGATTGACGAACTCGAGAAATTCCTGTTGCATCTGAAATCAGAAACTCGCCCGATTACAACGGTATGTGTATTTTTCCCCTAAGCCATTGTAGTTATTGGTTTCTAGCATCAGAATTGCGAAAATTTTGATGGTTTCTCAACCATTCCTTAACTTCAAACTCCCATATCTCGCGAACGGAATGACGAACTCGAGAAATTCCTGTTGCATCTGAGAGTGGAAACTCGCCCGATTACAAAGGTATGTGCATTCTTCCCCTATGCCTTTGTAGTTATTGGTTTCGAGTATCAGACTTGCGAAAATTTTGATGGTTTCTCAAGCATTCCATAACTTCAAACTCCCATATCTCGCGAACGGATTGACGAACTCGAGAAATTCCTGTTGCATCTGAAAGCAGAAACTCGCCCGATTACAACGGTATGTGTATTTTTCCCCTAGTCCATTGTAGTTATTGGTTTCTAGCATCAGAATTGCGAACATTTTGATGGTTTCTCAACCATTCCTTAACTTCAAACTCCCATATCTCGCGAACGGAATGACGAACTCGAGAAATTCCTGTTGCATGTGAAAGTGGAAACTCGCCCGATTACAAAGGTATGTGCATTTTTCCCCTATGCCTTTGTAGTTATTGGTTTCGAGTATCAGGCTTGCGAAAATTTTGGTGGTTTCTCGACCATTCCTTAACTTCAAACTCCCATATCTCGCGAACGGAATGACGAACTCGAGAAATTCCTGTTGCATCTGAAAGCAGAAGCTCGCCTGATTACAACGGTACGTGTATTTTTCCCCCAAGGCCCTTGTAGTTATTGCTTTCGAGTATCAGACTTGCGATAATTTTGATGGTTTCTCAAGCATTCCTTAACTTCAAACTTCCATATCTCGCGAACGGAATGACGAACTCGAGAAATTCCTGATGCATCTGAAAGCAGAAACTCGCCCGATTACAACGGTACGTGTATTTTTCCCCTAGTCCATTGTAGTTATTGGTTTCTAGCATCAGAATTGCGAACATTTTGATGGTTTCTCAACCATTCCTTAACTTCAAACTCCCATATCTCGTGAACGGAATGACGAACTCGAGAAATTCCTGTTGCATCTGAAAGTGGAAACTCGCCCGATTACAAAGGTATGTGCATTTTTCCCCTATGCCTTTGTAGTTATTGGTTTCGAGTATCAGACTTGCGAAAATTTTGATGGTTTCTCAACCATTCCTTAACTTCAAACTCCCATATCTCGCGAACGGAATGACGAACTCGAGAAATTCCTGATGCATCTGAAAGCAGAAACTCGCCCGATTACAACGGTACGTGTATTTTTCCCCAAGGCCTTTGTAGTTATTGGTTTCGAGTATCAGACTTGCGATAATTTTGATGGTTTCTCAAGCATTCCTTAACTTCAAACTACCAAATCTCGCGAACAGATTGACGAACTCGAGAAATTCCTGTTGCAACTGACAGCAGAAACTCGCCCGATTACAACGGTATGTGTATTTTTCCCCTAGGCCATTGTAGTTAATTGTTTCGAGTATCAGACTTGCGAAAATTTTGATGGTTTCTCAACCATTCCTTAACTTCAAACTACCATATCTCGCGAACGGATTGACGAACTCGAGAAATTCTTGTTGCATCTGAAAGCAGAAACTCGCCCGATTACAACGGTATGTGTATTTTTCCCCTAGTCCGTTGTAGTTATTGGTTTCTAGCATCAGAATTGCGAACATTTTGATGGTTTCTCAACCATTCCTTAACTTCAAACTCCCATATCTCGCGAACGGATTGACGAACTCGAGAAATTCCTGTTGCATCTGAAATCAGAAACTCGCCCGATTACAACGGTATGTGTATTTTTCCCCTAAGCCATTGTAGTTATTGGTTTCTAGCATCAGAATTGCGAAAATTTTGATGGTTTCTCAACCATTCCTTAACTTCAAACTCCCATATCTCGCGAACGGAATGACGAACTCGAGAAATTCCTGTTGCATCTGAGAGTGGAAACTCGCCCGATTACAAAGGTATGTGCATTCTTCCCCTATGCCTTTGTAGTTATTGGTTTCGAGTATCAGACTTGCGAAAATTTTGATGGTTTCTCAAGCATTCCGTAACTTCAAACTCCCATATCTCGCGAACGGATTGACGAACTCGAGAAATTCCTGTTGCATCTGAAAGCAGAAACTCGCCCGATTACAACGGTATGTGTATTTTTCCCCTAGTCCATTGTAGTTATTGGTTTCTAGCATCAGAATTGCGAACATTTTGATGGTTTCTCAACCATTCCTTAACTTCAAACTCCCATATCTCGCGAACGGAATGACGAACTCGAGAAATTCCTGTTGCATGTGAAAGTGGAAACTCGCCCGATTACAAAGGTATGTGCATTTTTCCCCTATGCCTTTGTAGTTATTGGTTTCGAGTATCAGGCTTGCGAAAATTTTGGTGGTTTCTCGACCATTCCTTAACTTCAAACTCCCATATCTCGCGAACGGAATGACGAACTCGAGAAATTCCTGTTGCATCTGAAAGCAGAAGCTCGCCTGATTACAACGGTACGTGTATTTTTCCCCCAAGGCCCTTGTAGTTATTGCTTTCGAGTATCAGACTTGCGATAATTTTGATGGTTTCTCAAGCATTCCTTAACTTCAAACTCCCATATCTCGCGAACGGATTGACGAACTCGAGAAATTCCTGTTGCTTCTGACAGCAGAAACTCGCCCGATTACAACGGTATGTGTATTTTTCCCCTAGGCCATTGTAGTTATTGGTTTCGAGTATCAGACTTGCGAAAATTTTGATGGTTTCTCAACCATTCCTTAACTTCAAACTCCCATATCTCGCGAACGGAATGACGAATTCGAGAAATTCCTGTTGCATCTGAAAACAGAAACTCGCCCGATTACAACGGTACGTGTATTTTTCCCCAAGGCCATTGTAGTTATTGGTTTCGAGTATCAGACTTGCGATAATTTTGATGGTTTGTCAACCATTCCTTAACTTCAAACTCCCATGTCTCGCGAACGGAATGACGAACTCGAGAAATTCCTGTTGCATCTGAAAACAGAAACTCGCCCGATTACAACGGTACGTGTATTTTTCCCCAAGGCCTTTGTAGTTATTGGTTTCGAGAATCAGACTTGCGATAATTTTGATGGTTTCTCAAGCATTCCTTAACTTCAAACTCCCATATCTCGCGAACGGATTGACGAACTCGAGAAATTCCTGTTGCATCTGACAGCAGAAACTCGCCCGATTACAACGGTATGTGTATTTTTCCCCTAGGCCATTGTAGTTATTGGTTTCGAGTATCAGACTTGCGAAAATTTTGATGGTTTCTCAACCATTCCTTAACTTCAAACTCCCATATCTCGCGAACGGAATGACGAACTCGAGAAATTCCTGTTGCATCTGAAAGTGGAAACTCGCCCGATTACAAAGGTATGTGCATTTTTCCCCTATACCTTTGTAGTTATTGGTTTCGAGTATCAGACTTGCGAAAATTTTGATGGTTTCTCAACCATTCCTTAACTTCAAACTCCCATATCTCGCGAACGGAATGACGAACTCGAGAAATTCCTGTTGCATCTGAGAGCAGAAACTCGCCTGATTACAACGGAACGTGTATTTTTCCCCCAAGGCCCTTGTAGTTATTGCTTTCGAGTATCAGACTTGCGATAATTTTGATGGTTTCTCAAGCATTCCTTAACTTCAAACTACCAAATCTCGCGAACAGATTGACGAACTCGAGAAATTCCTGTTGCAACTGACAGCAGAAACTCGCCCGATTACAACGGTATGTGTATTTTTCCCCTAGGCCATTGTAGTTAATTGTTTCGAGTATCAGACTTGCGAAAATTTTGATGGTTTCTCAAACATTCCTTAACTTCAGACTCCCATATCTCGCGAACGGAATGACGAACTCGAGAAATTCCTGTTGCATCTGAAAACAGAAACTCGCCCGATTACAACGGTACGTGTATTTTTCCCCAAGGCCTTTGTAGTTATTGGTTTCGAGTATCAGACTTGCGATAATTTTGATGGTTTCTCAAGCATTCCTTAACTTCAAACTACCAAATCTCGCGAACAGATTGACGAACTCGAGAAATTCCTGTTGCAACTGACAGCAGAAACTCGCCCGATTACAACGGTATGTGTATTTTTCCCCTAGGCCATTGTAGTTAATTGTTTCGAGTATCAGACTTGCGAAAATTTTGATGGTTTCTCAACCATTCCTTAACTTCAAACTACCATATCTCGCGAACGGATTGACGAACTCGAGAAATTCTTGTTGCATCTGAAAGCAGAAACTCGCCCGATTACAACGGTATGTGTATTTTTCCCCTAGTCCGTTGTAGTTATTGGTTTCTAGCATCAGAATTGCGAACATTTTGATGGTTTCTCAACCATTCCTTAACTTCAAACTCCCATATCTCGCGAACGGATTGACGAACTCGAGAAATTCCTGTTGCATCTGAAATCAGAAACTCGCCCGATTACAACGGTATGTGTATTTTTCCCCTAAGCCATTGTAGTTATTGGTTTCTAGCATCAGAATTGCGAAAATTTTGATGGTTTCTCAACCATTCCTTAACTTCAAACTCCCATATCTCGCGAACGGAATGACGAACTCGAGAAATTCCTGTTGCATCTGAGAGTGGAAACTCGCCCGATTACAAAGGTATGTGCATTCTTCCCCTATGCCTTTGTAGTTATTGGTTTCGAGTATCAGACTTGCGAAAATTTTGATGGTTTCTCAAGCATTCCATAACTTCAAACTCCCATATCTCGCGAACGGATTGACGAACTCGAGAAATTCCTGTTGCATCTGAAAGCAGAAACTCGCCCGATTACAACGGTATGTGTATTTTTCCCCTAGTCCATTGTAGTTATTGGTTTCTAGCATCAGAATTGCGAACATTTTGATGGTTTCTCAACCATTCCTTAACTTCAAACTCCCATATCTCGCGAACGGAATGACGAACTCGAGAAATTCCTGTTGCATGTGAAAGTGGAAACTCGCCCGATTACAAAGGTATGTGCATTTTTCCCCTATGCCTTTGTAGTTATTGGTTTCGAGTATCAGGCTTGCGAAAATTTTGGTGGTTTCTCGACCATTCCTTAACTTCAAACTCCCATATCTCGCGAACGGAATGACGAACTCGAGAAATTCCTGTTGCATCTGAAAGCAGAAGCTCGCCTGATTACAACGGTACGTGTATTTTTCCCCCAAGGCCCTTGTAGTTATTGCTTTCGAGTATCAGACTTGCGATAATTTTGATGGTTTCTCAAGCATTCCTTAACTTCAAACTTCCATATCTTGCGAACGGATTGACGAACTCGAGAAATTCTTGTTGCATCTGAAAGCAGAAACTCGCCCGATTACAACGGTACGTGTATTTTTCCCCTAGGCCATTGTAGTTATTGGTTTCGAGTATCAGACTTGCGAAAATTTTGATGGCTTCTCAACCATTCCTTAACTTCAGACTCCCATATCTCGCGTACGGAATGACGAACTCGAGAAATTCCTGTTGCATCTGAAAACAGAAACTCGCCCGATTACAACGGTACGTGTATTTTTCCCCAAGGCCTTTGTAGTTATTGGTTTCGAGTATCAGACTTGCGGTAATTTTGATGGTTTCTCAAGCATTCCTTAACTTCAAACTCCCGTATCTCGCGAACGGATTGACGAACTCGAGAAATTCCTGTTGCATCTGACATCAGAAACTCGCCCGATTACAACGGTATGTGTATTTTTCCCCTAGGCCATTGTAGTTATTGGTTTCGAGTATCAGACTTGCGAAAATTTTGATGGTTTCTCAACCATTCCTTAACTTCAAACTCCCATATCTCGCGAACGGAATGACGAACTCGAGAAATTCCTGTTGCATCTGAAAACAGAAACTCGCCCGATTACAACGGTACGTGTATTTTTCCCCAAGGCCATTGTAGTTATTGGTTTCGAGTATCAGACTTGCGATAATTTTGATGGTTTGTCAACCATTCCTTAACTTCAAACTCCCATGTCTCGCGAACGGAATGACGAACTCGAGAAATTCCTGTTGCATCTGAAAACAGAAACTCGCCCGATTACAACGGTACGTGTATTTTTCCCCAAGGCCTTTGTAGTTATTGGTTTCGAGTATCAGACTTGCGATAATTTTGATGGTTTCTCAAGCATTCCTTAACTTCAAACTCCCATATCTCGCGAACGGATTGACGAACTCGAGAAATTCCTGTTGCATCTGACAGCAGAAACTCGCCCGATTACAACGGTATGTGTATTTTTCCCCTAGGCCATTGTAGTTATTGGTTTCGAGTATCAGACTTGCGAAAATTTTGATGGTTTCTCAACCATTCCTTAACTTCAAACTCCCATATCTCGCGAACGGAATGACGAACTCGAGAAATTCTTGTTGCATCCGAAAGCAGAAACTCGCCCGATTACAACGGTACGTGTATTTTTCCCCTATGCCTTCGTAGTTATTGGTTTCGAGTATCAGACTTGCGAAAATTTTGATGGTTTCTCAACCATTCCTTAACTTCAGACTCCCATATCTCGCGAACGGAATGACGAACTCGAGAAATTCCTGTTGCATCTGAAAACAGAAACTCGCCCGATTACAACGGTACGTGTATTTCTCCCCAAGGCCATTGTAGTTATTGGTTTCGAGTATCAGACTTGCGGTAATTTTGATGGTTTCTCAAGCATTCTTTAACTTCAAACTCCCGTATCTCGCGAACGGATTGACGAACTCGAGAAATTCCTGTTGCATCTGACATCAGAAACTCGCCCGATTACAACGGTATGTGTATTTTTCCCCTAGGCCATTGTAGTTATTGGTTTCGAGTATCAGACTTGCGAAAATTTTGATGGTTTCTCAACCATTCCTTAACTTCAAACTCCCATATCTCGCGAACGGAATGACGAACTCGAGAAATTCCTGTTGCATCTGAAAGTGGAAACTCGCCCGATTACAAAGGTATGTGCATTTTTCCCCTATACCTTTGTAGTTATTGGTTTCGAGTATCAGACTTGCGAAAATTTTGATGGTTTCTCAACCATTCCTTAACTTCAAACTCCCATATCTCGCGAACGGAATGACGAACTCGAGAAATTCCTGCTGCATCTGAAAGCAGAAACTCGCCTGATTACAACGGAACGTGTATTTTTCCCCCAAGGCCCTTGTAGTTATTGCTTTCGAGTATCAGACTTGCGATAATTTTGATGGTTTGTCAACCATTCCTTAACTTCAAACTCCCATATCTCGCGAACGGAATGACGAACTCGAGAAATTCCTGTTGCATCTGAAAACAGAAACTCGCCCGATTACAACGGTACGTGTATTTCTCCCCAAGGCCATTGTAGTTATTGGTTTCGAGTATCAGACTTGCGGTAATTTTGATGGTTTCTCAAGCATTCCTTAACTTCAAACTCCCGTATCTCGCGAACGGATTGACGAACTCGAGAAATTCCTGTTGCATCTGACATCAGAAACTCGCCCGATTACAACGGTATGTGTATTTTTCCCCTAGGCCATTGTAGTTATTGGTTTCGAGTATCAGACTTGCGAAAATTTTGATGGTTTCTCAACCATTCCTTAACTTCAAACTCCCATATCTCGCGAACGGAATGACGAACTCGAGAAATTCTTGTTGCATCCGAAAGCAGAAACTCGCCCGATTACAACGGTATGTGCATTTTTCCCCTATGCCTTTGTAGTTATTGGTTTCGAGTATCAGACTTGCGAAAATTTTGATGGTTTCTCAACCATTCCTTAACTTCAAACTCCCATATCTCGCGAACGGAATGACGAACTCGAGAAATTCCTGTTGCATCTGAAAGCAGAAACTCGCGCGATTACAACGGTACGTGTATTTTTCCCCAAGGCCTTTGTAGTTATTGGTTTCGAGTATCAGACTTGCGATAACTTTGATGGTTTCTCAAGCATTCCTTAACTTCAAACTCCCATATCTCGCGAACGGATTGACGAACTCGAGAAATTCCTGTTGCATCTGACTGCAGAAACTCGCCCGATTACAACGGTATGTGTATTTTTCCCCTAGGCTATTGTAGTTATTGGATTCGCGTATCAGACTTGCGAAAATTTTGATGGTTTCTCAACCATTCCTTAACTTCAAACTCCCATATCTCGCGAACGGATTGACGAACTCGAGAAATTCCTGTTGCATCTGAAAGCAGAAACTCGCCCGATTACAACGGTATGTGTATTTTTCCCCTAGTCCATTGTAGTTATTGGTTTCTAGCATCAGAATTGCGAACATTTTGATGGTTTCTCAACCATTCCTTAACTTCAAACTCCCATATCTCGCGAACGGAATGACGAACTCGAGAAATTCCTGTTGCATCTGAAAGTGGAAACTCGCCCGATTACAAAGGTATGTGCATTTTTCCCCTATGCCTTTGTAGTTATTGGTTTCGAGTATCAGACGTGCGAGAATTTTGATGGTTTCTCAACCATTCCTTAACTTCAAACTCCCATATCTCGCGAACGGAATGACGAACTCGAGAAATTCCTGATGCATCTGAAAGCAGAAACTCGCCCGATTACAACGGTACGTGTATTTTTCCCCTAGTCCATTGTAGTTATTGGTTTCTAGCATCAGAATTGCGAACATTTTGATGGTTTCTCAACCATTCCTTAACTTCAAACTCCCATATCTCGTGAACGGAATGACGAACTCGAGAAATTCCTGTTGCATCTGAAAGTGGAAACTCGCCCGATTACAAAGGTATGTGCATTTTTCCCCTATGCCTTTGTAGTTATTGGTTTCGAGTATCAGACTTGCGAAAATTTTGATGGTTTCTCAACCATTCCTTAACTTCAAACTCCCATATCTCGCGAACGGAATGACGAACTCGAGAAATTCCTGATGCATCTGAAAGCAGAAACTCGCCCGATTACAACGGTACGTGTATTTTTCCCCAAGGCCTTTGTAGTTATTGGTTTCGAGTATCAGACTTGCGATAATTTTGATGGTTTCTCAAGCATTCCTTAACTTCAAACTACCAAATCTCGCGAACGGATTGACGAACTCGAGAAATTCCTGTTGCAACTGACAGCAGAAACTCGCCCGATTACAACGGTATGTGTATTTTTCCCCTAGGCCATTGTAGCTAATTGTTTCGAGTATCAGACTTGCGAAAATTTTGATGGTTTCTCAACCATTCCTTAACTTCAAACTACCATATCTCGCGAACGGATTGACGAACTCGAGAAATTCTTGTTGCATCTGAAAGCAGAAACTCGCCCGATTACAACGGTATGTGTATTTTTCCCCTAGTCCGTTGTAGTTATTGGTTTCTAGCATCAGAATTGCGAACATTTTGATGGTTTCTCAACCATTCCTTAACTTCAAACTCCCATATCTCGCGAACGGATTGACGAACTCGAGAAATTCCTGTTGCATCTGAAATCAGAAACTCGCCCGATTACAACGGTATGTGTATTTTTCCCCTAAGCCATTGTAGTTATTGGTTTCTAGCATCAGAATTGCGAAAATTTTGATGGTTTCTCAACCATTCCTTAACTTCAAACTCCCATATCTCGCGAACGGAATGACGAACTCGAGAAATTCCTGTTGCATCTGAAAGCAGAAGCTCGCCTGATTACAACGGTACGTGTATTTTTCCCCTAGTCCATTGTAGTTATTGGTTTCTAGCATCAGAATTGCGAACATTTTGATGGTTTCTCAACCATTCCTTAACTTCAAACTCCCATATCTCGTGAACGGAATGACGAACTCGAGAAATTCCTGTTGCATCTGAAAGTGGAAACTCGCCCGATTACAAAGGTATGTGCATTTTTCCCCTATGCCTTTGTAGTTATTGGTTTCGAGTATCAGACTTGCGAAAATTTTGATGGTTTCTCAACCATTCCTTAACTTCAAACTCCCATATCTCGCGAACGGAATGACGAACTCGAGAAATTCCTGATGCATCTGAAAGCAGAAACTCGCCCGATTACAACGGTACGTGTATTTTTCCCCAAGGCCTTTGTAGTTATTGGTTTCGAGTATCAGACTTGCGATAATTTTGATGGTTTCTCAAGCATTCCTTAACTTCAAACTACCAAATCTCGCGAACGGATTGACGAACTCGAGAAATTCCTGTTGCAACTGACAGCAGAAACTCGCCCGATTACAACGGTATGTGTATTTTTCCCCTAGGCCATTGTAGCTAATTGTTTCGAGTATCAGACTTGCGAAAATTTTGATGGTTTCTCAACCATTCCTTAACTTCAAACTACCATATCTCGCGAACGGATTGACGAACTCGAGAAATTCTTGTTGCATCTGAAAGCAGAAACTCGCCCGATTACAACGGTATGTGTATTTTTCCCCTAGTCCGTTGTAGTTATTGGTTTCTAGCATCAGAATTGCGAACATTTTGATGGTTTCTCAACCATTCCTTAACTTCAAACTCCCATATCTCGCGAACGGATTGACGAACTCGAGAAATTCCTGTTGCATCTGAAATCAGAAACTCGCCCGATTACAACGGTATGTGTATTTTTCCCCTAAGCCATTGTAGTTATTGGTTTCTAGCATCAGAATTGCGAAAATTTTGATGGTTTCTCAACCATTCCTTAATTTCAAACTCCCATATCTCGCGAACGGAATGACGAACTCGAGAAATTCCTGTTGCATCTGAAAGCAGAAACTCGCCCGATTACAACGGTACGTGTATTTTTCCCCAAGGCCTTTGTAGTTATTGGTTTCGAGTATCAGACTTGCGATAATTTTGATGGTTTCTCAAGCATTCCTTAACTTCAAACTACCAAATCTCGCGAACGGATTGACGAACTCGAGAAATTCCTGTTGCAACTGACAGCAGAAACTCGCCCGATTACAACGGTATGTGTATTTTTCCCCTAGGCCATTGTAGCTAATTGTTTCGAGTATCAGACTTGCGAAAATTTTGATGGTTTCTCAACCATTCCTTAACTTCAAACTACCATATCTCGCGAACGGATTGACGAACTCGAGAAATTCTTGTTGCATCTGAAAGCAGAAACTCGCCCGATTACAACGGTATGTGTATTTTTCCCCTAGTCCGTTGTAGTTATTGGTTTCTAGCATCAGAATTGCGAACATTTTGATGGTTTCTCAACCATTCCTTAACTTCAAACTCCCATATCTCGCGAACGGATTGACGAACTCGAGAAATTCCTGTTGCATCTGAAATCAGAAACTCGCCCGATTACAACGGTATGTGTATTTTTCCCCTAAGCCATTGTAGTTATTGGTTTCTAGCATCAGAATTGCGAAAATTTTGATGGTTTCTCAACCATTCCTTAACTTCAAACTCCCATATCTCGCGAACGGAATGACGAACTCGAGAAATTCCTGTTGCATCTGAGAGTGGAAACTCGCCCGATTACAAAGGTATGTGCATTCTTCCCCTATGCCTTTGTAGTTATTGGTTTCGAGTATCAGACTTGCGAAAATTTTGATGGTTTCTCAAGCATTCCATAACTTCAAACTCCCATATCTCGCGAACGGATTGACGAACTCGAGAAATTCCTGTTGCATCTGAAAGCAGAAACTCGCCCGATTACAACGGTATGTGTATTTTTCCCCTAGTCCATTGTAGTTATTGGTTTCTAGCATCAGAATTGCGAACATTTTGATGGTTTCTCAACCATTCCTTAACTTCAAACTCCCATATCTCGCGAACGGAATGACGAACTCGAGAAATTCCTGTTGCATCTGAAAGTGGAAACTCGCCCGATTACAAAGGTATGTGCATTTTTCCCCTATGCCTTTGTAGTTATTGGTTTCGAGTATCAGGCTTGCGAAAATTTTGGTGGTTTCTCGACCATTCCTTAACTTCAAACTCCCATATCTCGCGAACGGAATGACGAACTCGAGAAATTCCTGTTGCATCTGAAAGCAGAAGCTCGCCTGATTACAACGGTACGTGTATTTTTCCCCTAGTCCATTGTAGTTATTGGTTTCTAGCATCAGAATTGCGAACATTTTGATGGTTTCTCAACCATTCCTTAACTTCAAACTCCCATATCTCGTGAACGGAATGACGAACTCGAGAAATTCCTGTTGCATCTGAAAGTGGAAACTCGCCCGATTACAAAGGTATGTGCATTTTTCCCCTATGCCTTTGTAGTTATTGGTTTCGAGTATCAGACTTGCGAAAATTTTGATGGTTTCTCAACCATTCCTTAACTTCAAACTCCCATATCTCGCGAACGGAATGACGAACTCGAGAAATTCCTGATGCATCTGAAAGCAGAAACTCGCCCGATTACAACGGTACGTGTATTTTTCCCCAAGGCCTTTGTAGTTATTGGTTTCGAGTATCAGACTTGCGATAATTTTGATGGTTTCTCAAGCATTCCTTAACTTCAAACTACCAAATCTCGCGAACGGATTGACGAACTCGAGAAATTCCTGTTGCAACTGACAGCAGAAACTCGCCCGATTACAACGGTATGTGTATTTTTCCCCTAGGCCATTGTAGCTAATTGTTTCGAGTATCAGACTTGCGAAAATTTTGATGGTTTCTCAACCATTCCTTAACTTCAAACTACCATATCTCGCGAACGGATTGACGAACTCGAGAAATTCTTGTTGCATCTGAAAGCAGAAACTCGCCCGATTACAACGGTATGTGTATTTTTCCCCTAGTCCGTTGTAGTTATTGGTTTCTAGCATCAGAATTGCGAACATTTTGATGGTTTCTCAACCATTCCTTAACTTCAAACTCCCATATCTCGCGAACGGATTGACGAACTCGAGAAATTCCTGTTGCATCTGAAATCAGAAACTCGCCCGATTACAACGGTATGTGTATTTTTCCCCTAAGCCATTGTAGTTATTGGTTTCTAGCATCAGAATTGCGAAAATTTTGATGGTTTCTCAACCATTCCTTAATTTCAAACTCCCATATCTCGCGAACGGAATGACGAACTCGAGAAATTCCTGTTGCATCTGAGAGTGGAAACTCGCCCGATTACAAAGGTATGTGCATTCTTCCCCTATGCCTTTGTAGTTATTGGTTTCGAGTATCAGACTTGCGAAAATTTTGATGGTTTCTCAAGCATTCCATAACTTCAAACTCCCATATCTCGCGAACGGATTGACGAACTCGAGAAATTCCTGTTGCATCTGAAAGCAGAAACTCGCCCGATTACAACGGTATGTGTATTTTTCCCCTAGTCCATTGTAGTTATTGGTTTCTAGCATCAGAATTGCGAACATTTTGATGGTTTCTCAACCATTCCTTAACTTCAAACTCCCATATCTCGCGAACGGAATGACGAACTCGAGAAATTCCTGTTGCATCTGAAAGTGGAAACTCGCCCGATTACAAAGGTATGTGCATTTTTCCCCTATGCCTTTGTAGTTATTGGTTTCGAGTATCAGGCTTGCGAAAATTTTGGTGGTTTCTCGACCATTCCTTAACTTCAAACTCCCATATCTCGCGAACGGAATGACGAACTCGAGAAATTCCTGTTGCATCTGAAAGCAGAAGCTCGCCTGATTACAACGGTACGTGTATTTTTCCCCCAAGGCCCTTGTAGTTATTGCTTTCGAGTATCAGACTTGCGATAATTTTGATGGTTTCTCAAGCATTCCTTAACTTCAAACTTCCATATCTTGCGAACGGATTGACGAACTCGAGAAATTCTTGTTGCATCTGAAAGCAGAAACTCGCCCGATTACAACGGTACGTGTATTTTTCCCCTATGCCTTCGTAGTTATTGGTTTCGAGTATCAGACTTGCGAAAATTTTGATGGTTTCTCAACCATTCCTTAACTTCAGACTCCCATATCTCGCGTACGGAATGACGAACTCGAGAAATTCCTGTTGCATCTGAAAACAGAAACTCGCCCGATTACAACGGTACGTGTATTTTTCCCCAAGGCCTTTGTAGTTATTGGTTTCGAGTATCAGACTTGCGATAATTTTGATGGTTTCTCAAGCATTCCTTAACTTCAAACTCCCATATCTCGCGAACGGATTGACGAACTCGGGAAATTCCTGTTGCTTCTGACAGCAGAAACTCGCCCGATTACAACGGTATGTGTATTTTTCCCCTAGGCCATTGTAGTTATTGGTTTCGAGTATCAGACTTGCGAAAATTTTGATGGTTTCTCAACCATTCCTTAACTTCAAACTCCCATATCTCGCGAACGGAATGACGAACTCGAGAAATTCCTGTTGCATCTGAAAACAGAAACTCGCCCGATTACAACGGTACGTGTATTTTTCCCCAAGGCCATTGTAGTTATTGGTTTCGAGTATCAGACTTGCGATAATTTTGATGGTTTGTCAACCATTCCTTAACTTCAAACTCCCATATCTCGCGAACGGAATGACGAACTCGAGAAATTCCTGTTGCATCTGAAAACAGAAACTCGCCCGATTACAACGGTACGTGTATTTTTCCCCAAGGCCTTTGTAGTTATTGGTTTCGAGTATCAGACTTGCGATAATTTTGATGGTTTCTCAAGCATTCCTTAACTTCAAACTCCCATATCTCGCGAACGGATTGACGAACTCGAGAAATTCCTGTTGCATCTGACAGCAGAAACTCGCCCGATTACAACGGTATGTGTATTTTTCCCCTAGGCCATTGTAGTTATTGGTTTCGAGTATCAGACTTGCGAAAATTTTGATGGTTTCTCAACCATTCCTTAACTTCAAACTCCCATATCTCGCGAACGGAATGACGAACTCGAGAAATTCTTGTTGCATCCGAAAGCAGAAACTCGCCCGATTACAACGGTACGTGTATTTTTCCCCTATGCCTTCGTAGTTATTGGTTTCGAGTATCAGACTTGCGAAAATTTTGATGGTTTCTCAACCATTCCTTAACTTCAGACTCCCATATCTCGCGAACGGAATGACGAACTCGAGAAATTCCTGTTGCATCTGAAAACAGAAACTCGCCCGATTACAACGGTACGTGTATTTTTCCCCAAGGCCTTTGTAGTTATTGGTTTCGAGAATCAGACTTGCGATAATTTTGATGGTTTCTCAAGCATTCCTTAACTTCAAACTCCCATATCTCGCGAACGGATTGACGAACTCGAGAAATTCCTGTTGCATCTGACAGCAGAAACTCGCCCGATTACAACGGTATGTGTATTTTTCCCCTAGGCCATTGTAGTTATTGGTTTCGAGTATCAGACTTGCGAAAATTTTGATGGTTTCTCAACCATTCCTTAACTTCAAACTCCCATATCTCGCGAACGGAATGACGAACTCGAGAAATTCCTGTTGCATCTGAAAGTGGAAACTCGCCCGATTACAAAGGTATGTGCATTTTTCCCCTATACCTTTGTAGTTATTGGTTTCAAGTATCAGACTTGCGAAAATTTTGATGGTTTCTCAACCATTCCTTAACTTCAAACTCCCATATCTCGCGAACGGAATGACGAACTCGAGAAATTCCTGTTGCATCTGAAAGCAGAAACTCGCCTGATTACAACGGAACGTGTATTTTTCCCCCAAGGCCCTTGTAGTTATTGCTTTCGAGTATCAGACTTGCGATAATTTTGATGGTTTGTCAACCATTCCTTAACTTCAAACTCCCATATCTCGCGAACGGAATGACGAACTCGAGAAATTCCTGTTGCATCTGAGAACAGAAACTCGCCCGATTACAACGGTACGTGTATTTCTCCCCAAGGCCATTGTAGTTATTGGTTTCGAGTATCAGACTTGCGGTAATTTTGATGGTTTCTCAAGCATTCCTTAACTTCAAACTCCCGTATCTCGCGAACGGATTGACGAACTCGAGAAATTCCTGTTGCATCTGACATCAGAAACTCGCCCGATTACAACGGTATGTGTATTTTTCCCCTAGGCCATTGTAGTTATTGGTTTCGAGTATCAGACTTGCGAAAATTTTGATGGTTTCTCAACCATTCCTTAACTTCAAACTCCCATATCTCGCGAACGGAATGACGAACTCGAGAAATTCTTGTTGCATCCGAAAGCAGAAACTCGCCCGATTACAACGGTATGTGCATTTTTCCCCTATGCCTTTGTAGTTATTGGTTTCGAGTATCAGACTTGCGAAAATTTTGATGGTTTCTCAACCATTCCTTAACTTCAAACTCCCATATCTCGCGAACGGAATGACGAACTCGAGAAATTCCTGTTGCATCTGAAAGCAGAAACTCGCGCGATTACAACGGTACGTGTATTTTTCCCCAAGGCCTTTGTAGTTATTGGTTTCGAGTATCAGACTTGCGATAACTTTGATGGTTTCTCAAGCATTCCTTAACTTCAAACTCCCATATCTCGCGAACGGATTGACGAACTCGAGAAATTCCTGTTGCATCTGAAAGTAGCAACTCGCCCGATTACAAAGATATGTGTGTTTTTCCGCTAGGCCTTTGTAGATATTGGTTTCGAGTATCAGACTCGCAAAAATTTTGATGGTTTCTTAACCATTCCTTAACTTCAAACTCCCATATCTCGCCAACGGATTGACGAACTCGAGAAATTCCTGTTGCATCTGAAAACAGAAACTCGCCCGATTACAACGGTACGTGTATTTTTTCCCCTAGGCCTTTGTAGTTATTGGTTTCGAGTATCAGAATTTCGAAAATTTTGATGGTTTCTCAAGCATTCCTTAACTTCAAACTCCCATATCTCGCGAACGGATTGACGAACTCGAGAAATTCCTGTTGCATCTGAAAGTAGAAACTCGCCCGATTACAAAGATATGTGTGTTTTTCCCCTAGATCGTAGTAGCTATTGGTTTCGAGAATCAGACTTGTGAAAATTTTGATCGTTTCTCAAGCATTCCTTAACTTCAAACTTCCATATCTCGCGAACGGATTGACGAACTCGAGAAATTCCTGTTGCATGTGAAAGTAGAAATTCGCCCGATTACAACGGTATGTGTATTTTTCCCCCTAGGCCTTTGTAGTTATTGGTTTCGAGTATCAGAATTTCGAAAATTTTGATGGTTTCTCAAGCATTCCTTAACTTCAAACTCCCATATCTCGCGAACGGATTGACGAACTCGAGAAATTCCTGTTGCATCTGAAAGTACAAACTCGCCCGATTACAAAGATATGTGTGTTTTTCCCCTAGGCCTTTGTAGTTATTGGTTTCGAGTATCAGACTTTCGAAAATTTTGATGGTTTCTCAACCATTCCTTAAATTCAAACTCCCATATATCGCGAACGGATTGACGAACTCGAGAAATTTCTGTTGCATCTGAAAGTAGAAACTCGCCCGATTACAATGGTGTGTGTACTGTTCCCCTAGGCCATTCCAGTTATTGGTTTCGAGTATCAGACCAGCGAAAATTTTGATGGTTTCACAACCATTCCTTAACTTCAAACTCCCATATCTTGCGAACGGATTGCCGAACTCGAGAAATTCTTGTTGCATGTGAAAGCAGAAACTCGCCCGATTACAAAGATATGTGTGTTTTTCACCTAGGCCTTTGTAGTTATTGGTTTCGGGTATCAGACTTGCGAAAATTTTGATAGTTTCTCAAGCATTCCTTAACTTCAAACTCCCATATATCGCGAACGGATTGACGAACTCGAGAAATTTCTGTTGCATCTGAAAGTAGAAACTCGCCCGATTACAATGGTGTGTTTACTTTTCCCCTAGGCCATTCCAGTTATTGGTTTCGAGTATCAGACCAGCGAAAATTTTGATGGTTTCACAAACATTCCTTAACTTCAAACTCCCATATCTCGCGAACGGATTGCCGAACTCGAGAAGTTCTTGTTGCATGTGAAAGCAGAAACTCGCCCGATTACAAAGATATGTGTATTTTTCCCCTAGGCCTTTGTAGTTATTGGATTCGAGTATCAGACTTTCGAAAATTTTGATGGTTCCTCAAGCATTCCTTAACTTCAGACTCCCATATCTCGCGAACGGATTGACGAACTCGAGAAATTTCTGTTGCATCTGAAAGCAGAAACTCGCCCGATTACAACGGTTTGTGTATTTTTGCCCTAGATCATAGTAGTTATTGGTTTCGAGAATCAGACTTGTGAAAATTTTGATCGTTTCTCAAGCATTCCTTAACTTCAAACTCCCATATTTCGCGAACGGATTGACGAACTCGATTATTTCCTGTTGCATCTGAAAGCAGAAAGTCGCATCTGAAAGATTACAAAGGTATGTGTATTTTTCCCGTAGGCCTTTGTAGTTATTGGTTTCGAGTGTCAGACTTGCGAAAAATTTGATCGTTTCTCAACCATTCCTTAACTTCAAACTCCCATATCTCGCGAACGGATTGACGTACTCGAGAAATTCCTGTTGCATCTGAAAGTAGAAACTCGCCCGATTACAATGGTGTGTTTACTTTTCCCCTAGGCCACTCCGGTTGTTGTTATCGAATATCAGACTTGCGAAAATTTTGATGGTTTCTCAACCATTCCTTAACTTCAAACTGCCATATCTCGCGAACGGATTGACGAACTCGAGAAATTCCTGATGCATCTGAAAGTAGAAACTCGCCCGATTACAATGGTGTGTGTACTCTTCCCCTAGGACATTCCAGTTATTGGTTTCGAGTATCAGACCAGCGAAAATTTTGATGGTTTCTCAACTATTCCTTAACTTCAAACACCCATATCTCGCGAACGGATTGACGAACTCGAGAAATTCCTGTTGCATCTGAAAGTAGAAACTCGCCCGATTACAAAGATATGTGTGTTTTTCCCCTAGGCCTTTGTAGTTATTGGTTTCGGGTATCAGACTTGCGAAAATTTTGATAGTTTCTCAAGCATTCCTTAACTTCAAACTCCCATATATCGCGAACGGATTGACGAACTCGAGAAATTTCTGTTGCATCTGAAAGTAGAAACTCGCCCGATTACAATGGTGTGTTTACTTTTCCCCTAGGCCATTCCAGTTATTGGTTTCGAGTATCAGACCAGCGAAAATTTTGATGGTTTCACAAACATTCCTTAACTTCAAACTCCCATATCTCGCGAAAGGATTGCCGAACTCGAGAAGTTCTTGTTGCATGTGAAAGCAGAAACTCGCCCGATTACAAAGATATGTGTATTTTTCCCCTAGGCCTTTGTAGTTATTGGTTTCGAGTATCAGACTTTCGAAAATTTTGATGGTTCCTCAAGCATTCCTTAACTTCAGACTCCCATATCTCGCGAACGGATTGACGAACTCGAGAAATTTCTGTTGCATCTGAAAGCAGAAACTCGCCCGATTACAACGGTTTGCGTATTTTTGCCCTAGATCATAGTAGTTATTGGTTTCGAGAATCAGACTTGTGAAAATTTTGATCGTTTCTCAAGCATTCCTTAACTTCAAACTCCCATATCTCGCGAACGGATTGACGAACTCGATTATTTCCTGTTGCATCTGAAAGTAGAAAGTCGACCGATTACAAAGGTATGTGTATTTTTCCCGTAGGCCTTTGTAGTTATTGGTTTCGAGTGTCAGACTTGCGAAAAATTTGATCGTTTCTCAACCATTCCTTAACTTCAAACTCCCATATCTCGCGAACGGATTGACGAACTCGAGAAATTCCTGTTGCATCTGAAAGTAGAAACTCGCCCGATTACAATGGTGTGTGTACTTTTCCCCTAGGCCATTCCAGTTATTGGTTTCGAGTATCAGACTTGCGAAAATTTTGATGGTTTCTCAACCATTCCTTAACTTCACACTTCCATATCTCGCGAACGGATTGACGAACTCGACAAATTCCTGTTGCATGTGAAAGTGGAAACTCGTCCGATTACAACGGTATGTGTATTTTTCCTCTAGGCCTTTGTAGTTATTGGTTTCGAGAATCAGACTTTCGAAAATTGTGATGGTTCCTCAAGCATTCCTTAACTTCAAACTCCCATATCTCGTGAACGGATTGACGAACTCGAGAAATTCCTGATGCATCTGAAAGTAGAAACTCGCCCGATTACAATAGTGTGTGTACTTTTCCCCTAGGCCGTTCCAGTTATTGATTTCGAGTATCAGACTTGCGAAAATTTTGACGGTTCCTCAACCATTCCTTAACTTCAAACTCCCATATCTCGCGAACGGATTGACGAACTCGAGAAATTCCTGTTGCATGTGAAAGTAGAAACTCGCCCGATTACAACGGTATGTGTATTTTTCCCCTATGCCTTTGTAGTTATTGGTTTCGAGTATTAGACTTTCGAAAATTTTGATGGTTTCTCAAGCAGTCCTTAACTTCAAACTCCCATATCTCGCGAACAGATTGATGATCTCGAGAAATTCCTGTTGCATCTGAAAGTAGAAACTCGCCCGATTAAAATGGTATGTGTACTTTTCCCCTAGGCCATTCCAGTTATTGGTTTCGAGTATCAGACTTGCGAAAATTTTGACGGTTCCTCAACCATTCCTTAACTTCAAACTCCCATATCTCGCGAACGGATTGACGAACTCGAGAAATTTCTGTTGCATCTGAAAGTAGAAACTCGCCCGAGTACAATGGTGTGTGTATTTTTCCCCTAGGCCATTCCAGTTATTGGTTTCGAGTATCAGACCAGCGAAAATTTTGATGGTTTCTCAACCATTCTTTAACTTCAAACACCCATATCTCGCGAACGGATTGACGAACTCGAGAAATTCCTGTTGCATGTGAAAGTAGAAACTCGCCCGATTACAACGGTATGTGTATTTTTCCCCTAGGCCTTTGTAGTTATTGGTTTCGAGTATTAGACTTTCGAAAATTTTGATGGTTTCTCAAGCATTCCTTAACTTCAAACTCCCATATCTCGCGAACGGATTGACGAACTCGAGAAATTCCTGTTGCATCTGAAAGTAGAAACTCGCCCGATTACAATGGTGTGTGTACTTTTCCCCTAGGACATTCCAGTTATTGGTTTCGAGTATCAGACCAGCGAAAATTTTGATGGTTTCTCAACTATTCCTTAACTTCAAACACCCATATCTCGCGAACGGATTGACGAACTCGAGAAATTCCTGTTGTATCTGAAAGTAGAAACTCGCCCGATTACAAAGATATGTGTGTTTTTCCCCCAGGCCTTTGTAGTTATTGGTTTGGTGTATCAGACTTGCCAAAATTTTGATGGTTTCTCAACCATTCCTTAGCTTCAAACTCCAATATCTCGCGATCGGATTGACGAACTCGAGAAATTCCTGTTGCATCTGAAAGTAGAAACTCGCCCGATTACAATGGTGTGTGTACTTTTCCCCTAGGCCATTCCAGTTATTGGTTTCGAGTATCAGACCAGCGAAAATTTTGATGGTTTCTCAACTATTCCTTAACTTCAAACACCCATATCTCGCGAACGGATTGACGAACTCGAGAAATTCCTGTTGCATCTGAAAGTAGAAACTCGCCCGATTACAAAGATATGTGTGTTTTTCCCCTAGGCCTTTGTAGTTATTGGTTTCGAGTATCAGACTTGGCAAAATTTTGATGGTTTCTCAAGCATTCCTTAACTTCAAACTCCCATATATCGCGAACGGATTGACGAATTCCAGAAATTCCTGTTGTATCTGAAAGTAGAAATTCGCCCGATTACAATGCTGTGTGTACTTTTACCCTAGGCCACTCCGGTTGTTGTTATCGAATATCAGACTTGCGAAAATTTTGATGGTTTCTCAACCATTCCTTAACTTCAAACTCCCATATCTCGCGAACGGATTGACGAACTCGAGAAATTCCTGTTGCATCTGAAAGTAGAAACTCGCCCGATTACAATGGTGAGTGTACTTTTCCCCTAGGCCATTCCAGTTATTGGTTTCGAGTATCAGACCAGCGAAAATTTTGATGGTTTCTCAACTATTCCTTAACTTCAAACACCCATATCTCGCGAACGGATTGACGAACTCGAGAAATTCCTGTTGCATCTGAAAGTAGAAACTCGCCCGATTACAACGGTACGTGTATTTTTCCCCAAGGCCTTTGTAGTTATTGGTTTCGTGTATCAGACTTGCCAAAATTTTGATGGTTTCTCAACCATTCCTTAGCTTCAAACTCCAATATCTCGCGATCGGATTGACGAACTCGAGAAATTCCTGTTGCATCTGAAAGTAGAAACTCGCCCGATTACAATGGTGTGTGTACTTTTCCCCTAGGCCATTCCAGTTATTGGTTTCGAGTATCAGACCAGCGAAACTTTTGATGGTTTCACAAGCATTCCTTAACTTCACACTCCCATATCTCGCGAACGGATTGCCGAACTCGAGAAATTCTTGTTGCATGTGAAAGTAGAAACTCGCCCGATTACAAAGATATGTGTGTTTTTCACCTAGGCCTTTGTAGTTATTGGTTTCGTGTATCAGACTTGCGAAAATTTTGATAGTTTCTCAAGCATTCGTTAACTTCACACTTCCATATCTCGCGAACGGATTGACGAACTCGAGAAATTCCTGTTGCATCTGAAAGTAGAAACTCGCCCGATTACAATGGTGTGTGTACTTTTCCCCTAGGCCATTCCAGTTATTGGTTTCGAGTATCAGACCAGCGAAAATTTTGATGGTTTCTCAACTATTCCTTAACTTCAAACACCCATATCTCGCGAACGGATTGACGAACTCGAGAAATTCCTGTTGCATCTGAAAGTAGAAACTCGCCCGATTACAACGGTACGTGTATTTTTCCCCAAGGCCTTTGTAGTTATTGGTTTCGTGTATCAGACTTGCCAAAATTTTGATGGTTTCTCAACCATTCCTTAGCTTCAAACTCCAATATCTCGCGATCGGATTGACGAACTCGAGAAATTCCTGTTGCATCTGAAAGTAGAAACTCGCCCGATTACAATGGTGTGTGTACTTTTCCCCTAGGCCATTCCAGTTATTGGTTTCGAGTATCAGACCAGCGAAACTTTTGATGGTTTCACAAGCATTCCTTAACTTCACACTCCCATATCTCGCGAACGGATTGCCGAACTCGAGAAATTCTTGTTGCATGTGAAAGTAGAAACTCGCCCGATTACAAAGATATGTGTGTTTTTCACCTAGGCCTTTGTAGTTATTGGTTTCGTGTATCAGACTTGCGAAAATTTTGATAGTTTCTCAAGCATTCGTTAACTTCACACTTCCATATCTCGCGAACGGATTGACGAACTCGAGAAATTCCTGTTGCATCTGAAAGTAGAAACTCGCCCGATTACAATGGTGTGTGTACTTTTCCCCTAGGCCATTCCAGTTATTGGTTTCGAGTATCAGACCAGCGAAAATTTTGATGGTTTCTCAACTATTCCTTAACTTCAAACACCCATATCTCGCGAACGGATTGACGAACTCGAGAAATTTCTGTTGCATCTGAAAGTAGAAACTCGCCCGAGTACAATGGTGTGTGTACTTTTCCCCTAGGCCATTCCAGTTATTGGTTTCGAGTATCAGACCAGCGAAAATTTTGATGGTTTCTCAACCATTCCTTAACTTCACACTTCCATATCTCGCGAACGGATTGACGAACTCGAGAAATTCCTGTTGCATGTGAAAGTAGAAACTCGCCCGATTACAAAGTATGTGTATTTTTCCCCTAGGCCTTTGTAGTTATTGGTTTCGAGTATCAGAATTTCGAAAATTTTGATGGTTTCTCAAGCATTCCTTAACTTCAAACTCCCATATCTCGCGAACGGATTGACGAACTCGAGAAATTCCTGTTGCATCTGAAAGTAGAAACTCGCCCGAAAACAAAGATATGTGTGTTTTTCCCCTAGGCCTTTGTAGTTATTGGTTTCGAGTATCAGACTTGCCAAAATTTTGATGGTTTCTCAAGCATTCCTTAAATTCAAACTCCCATATATCGCGAACGGATTGACGAACTCGCTAAATTTCTGTTGCATCTGAAAGTAGAAACTCGCCCGATTACAATGGTGTGTTTACTGTTCCCCTAGGCCATTCCAGTTATTGGTTTCGAGTATCAGACCAGCGAAAATTTTGATGGTTTCTCAACCATTCCTTAACTTCAAACTCCCATATCTCGCGAACGGATTGCCGAACTCGAGAAATTCTTGTTGCATGAGAAAGTAGAAACTCGCCCGATTACAAAGATATGTGTGTTTTTCACCTAGGCCTTTGTAGTTATTGGTTTCGGGTATCAGACTTGCGAAAATTTTGATAGTTTCTCAACCATTCCTTAACTTCAAACTCCCATTTCTCGCGAACGGAATGACGAACTCGAGAAATTCCTGTTGCATCTGAAAGCAGAAACTCGCCCGATTACAACGGTACGTGTATTTTTCCCCAAGGCCTTTGTAGTTATTGGTTTCGAGTATCAGACTTGCGATAATTTTGATGGTTTCTCAAGCATTCCTTAACTTCAAACTCCCATATCTCGCGAACGGATTGACGAACTCGAGAAATTCCTGTTGCATCTGAAAGTAGAAACTCGCCCGATTACAATGGTGTGTGTACTTTTCCCCTAGGCCATTCCAGTTATTGGTTTCGAGTATCAGACTTGCGAAAATGTTGATTGTTTCTCAACCATTCCTTAACTTCAAACTCCCATATCTCGCGAACGGAATGACGAACTCGAGAAATTCCTGTTGCATCTGAAAGTGGAAACTCGCCCGATTACAAAGGTATGTTCATTTTTCCCCTATGCCTTTGTAGTTATTGGTTTCGAGTACCAGACTTGCGAAAATTTTGATGGTTTCTCAACCATTCCTTAACTTCAAACTCCCATATCTCGCGAACGGAATGACGAACTCGAGAAATTCCTGTTGCATCTGAAAGCAGAAACTCGCCCGATTACAACGGTACGTGTATTTTTCCCCAAGGCCTTTGTAGTTATTGGTTTCGAGTATCAGACTTGCGATAATTTTGATGGTTTCTCAAGCATTCCTTAACTTCAAACTCCCATATCTCGCGAACGGATTGACGAACTCGAGAAATTCCTCTTGCATCTGAAAGTAGAAACTCGCCCGATTACAATCGTGTGTGTACTTTTCCCTAGGCCATTCCAGTTATTGTTTCAAGTATCAGACCACCGAAAATTTTGATGGTTTCTTCAACCATTCCTTAACTTCAAACACACATATCTCGCGAACGGATAGACGAACTCGAGAATTTCTGTTGCATCTGAAAGTAGAAACTCGCCCGAGTACAATGGTGTGTGTTCTTTTCCCCTAGGCCATTCCAGTTATTGGTTTCGAGTATCAGACCAGCGAAAATTTTGATGGTTTCTCACCATTCCTTAACTTCACACTTCCATATCTCGCGAACGGATTGACGAACTCGAGAAATTCCTGTTGCATGGGAAAGTAGAAACTCGCCCGATTACAACGGTATGTGCATTTTTCCCCTAGGCCTTTGTAGTTATTGGTTTCGAGTATCAGAATTTCGAAAATTTTGATGGTTTCTCAAGCATTCCTTAACTTCAAACTCCCATATCTCGCGAACGGATTGACGAACTCGAGAAATTCCTGTTGCATGTGAAAGTAGAAACTCGCCCGATTACAAAGATATGTGTGTTTTTCCCCTAGGCCATTCCAGTTATTGGTTTCGAGTATCAGACTTGCGAAAATGTTGATTGTTTCTCAACCATTCCTTAACTTCAAACTCCCATATCTCGCGAACGGAATGACGAACTCGAGAAATTCCTGTTGCATCTGAAAGTGGAAAATCGCCCGATTACAAAGGTATGTTCATTTTTCCCCTATGCCTTTGTAGTTATTGGTTTCGAGTATCAGACTTGCGAAAATTTTGATGGTTTCTCAACCATTCCTTAACTTCAAACTCCCATATCTCGCGAACGGATTGACGAACTCGAGAAATTCCTGTTGCATGTGAAAGTAGAAACTCGCCCGATTACAACGGTATGTGTATTTTTCCCATAGGCCATTCCAGTTATTGGTTTCGAGTATCAGACTTGCGAAAATGTTGATTGTTTCAGAACATTCCTTAACTTCAAACTCCCATATCTCGCGAACGGATTGCCGAACTCGAGAAATTCTTGTTGCATGTGAAAGTAGAAACTCGCCGATTACAAAGATATGTGTGTTTTTCCCCTAGGCCTTTGTAGTTATTGGTTTCGGGTATCAGACTTGCGAAAATTTTGATAGTTTCTCAACCATTCCTTAACTTCAAACTCCCATTTCTCGCGAACGGATTGACGAACTCGAGAAATTCCTGTTGCATGTGAAAGTAGAAACTCGCCCGATTACAAAGATATGTGTGTTTTTCCCCTAGGCCATTCCAGTTATTGGTTTCGAGTATCAGACTTGCGAAAATGTTGATTGTTTCTCAACCATTCCTTAACTTCAAACTCCCATATCTCGCGAACGGAATGACGAACTCGAGAAATTCCTGTTGCATCTGAAAGTGGAAAATCGCCCGATTACAAAGGTATGTTCATTTTTCCCCTATGCCTTTGTAGTTATTGGTTTCGAGTATCAGACTTGCGAAAATTTTGATGGTTTCTCAACCATTCCTTAACTTCAAACTCCCATATCTCGCGAACGGAATGACGAACTCGAGAAATTCCTGTTGCATCTGAAAGCAGAAACTCGCCCGATTACAACGGTACGTGTATTTTTCCCCAAGGCCTTTGTAGTTATTGGTTTCGTGTATCAGACTTGCCAAAATTTTGATGGTTTCTCAACCATTCCTTAGCTTCAAACTCCAATATCTCGCGATCGGATTGACGAACTCGAGAAATTCCTGTTGCATCTGAAAGTAGAAACTCGCCCGATTACAATGGTGTGTGTACTTTTCCCCTAGGCCATTCCAGTTATTGGTTTCGAGTATCAGACCAGCGAAACTTTTGATGGTTTCACAAGCATTCCTTAACTTCACACTCCCATATCTCGCGAACGGATTGCCGAACTCGAGAAATTCTTGTTGCATGTGAAAGTAGAAACTCGCCCGATTACAAAGATATGTGTGTTTTTCACCTAGGCCTTTTTAGTTATTGGTTTCGTGTATCAGACTTGCGAAAATTTTGATAGTTTCTCAAGCATTCGTTAACTTCACACTTCCATATCTCGCGAACGGATTGACGAACTCGAGAAATTCCTGTTGCATCTGAAAGTAGAAACTCGCCCGATTACAATGGTGTGTGTACTTTTCCCCTAGGCCATTCCAGTTATTGGTTTCGAGTATCAGACCAGCGAAAATTTTGATGGTTTCTCAACTATTCCTTAACTTCAAACACCCATATCTCGCGAACGGATTGACGAACTCGAGAAATTTCTGTTGCATCTGAAAGTAGAAACTCGCCCGAGTACAACGGTGTGTGTACTTTTCCCCTAGGCCATTCCAGTTATTGGTTTCAAGTATCAGACCAGCGAAAATTTTGATGGTTTCTCAACCATTCCTTAACTTCACACTTCCATATCTCGCGAACGGATTGACGAACTCGAGAAATTCCTGTTGCATGTGATAGTAGAAACTCGCCCGATTACAAAGTATGTGTATTTTTCCCTAGGCCTTTGTAGTTATTGGTTTCGAGTATCAGAATTTCGAAAATTTTGATGGTTTCTCAAGCATTCCTTAACTTCAAACTCCCATATCTCGCGAACGGATTGACGAACTCGAGAAATTCCTGTTGCATCTGAAAGTAGAAACTCGCCCGAAAACAAAGATATGTGTGTTTTTCCCTAGGCCTTTGTAGTTATTGGTTTCGAGTATCAGACTTGCCAAAATTTTGATGGTTTCTCAAGCATTCCTTAAATTCAAACTCCCATATATCGCGAACGGATTGACGAACTCGCTAAATTTCTGTTGCATCTGAAAGTAGAAACTCGCCCGATTACAATGGTGTGTTTACTGTTCCCCTAGGCCATTCCAGTTATTGGTTTCGAGTATCAGACCAGCGAAAATTTTGATGGTTTCTCAACCATTCCTTAACTTCAAACTCCCATATCTCGCGAACGGATTGCCGAACTCGAGAAATTCTTGTTGCATGAGAAAGTAGAAACTCGCCCGATTACAAAGATATGTGTGTTTTTCACCTAGGCCTTTGTAGTTATTGGTTTCGGGTATCAGACTTGCGAAAATTTTGATAGTTTCTCAACCATTCCTTAACTTCAAACTCCCATTTCTCGCGAACGGAATGACGAACTCGAGAAATTCCTGTTGCATCTGAAAGCAGAAACTCGCCCGATTACAACGGTACGTGTATTTTTCCCCAAGGCCTTTGTAGTTATTGGTTTCGAGTATCAGACTTGCGATAATTTTGATGGTTTCTCAAGCATTCCTTAACTTCAAACTCCCATATCTCGCGAACGGATTGACGAACTCGAGAAATTCCTGTTGCATCTGAAAGTAGAAACTCGCCCGATTACAATGGTGTGTGTACTTTTCCCCTAGGCCATTCCAGTTATTGGTTTCGAGTATCAGACTTGCGAAAATGTTGATTGTTTCTCAACCATTCCATAACTTCAAACTCCATATCTCGCGAACGGAATGACGAACTCGAGAAATTCCTGTTGCATCTGAAAGTGGAAACTCGCCCGATTACAAAGGTATGTTCATTTTTCCCCTATGCCTTTGTAGTTATTGGTTTCGAGTACAGACTTGCGAAAATTTTGATGGTTTCTCAACCATTCCTTAACTTCAAACTCCCATATCTCGCGAACGGAATGACGAACTCGAGAAATTCCTGTTGCATCTGAAAGCAGAAACTCGCCCGATTACAACGGTACGTGTATTTTTCCCCAAGGCCTTTGTAGTTATTGGTTTCGAGTATCAGACTTGCGATAATTTTGATGGTTTCTCAAGCATTCCTTAACTTCAAACTCCCATATCTCGCGAACGGATTGACGAACTCGAGAAATTCCTCTTGCATCTGAAAGTAGAAACTCGCCCGATTACAATCGTGTGTGTACTTTTCCCCTAGGCCATTCCAGTTATTGGTTTCAAGTATCAGACCACCGAAAATTTTGATGGTTTCTCAACCATTCCTTAACTTCAAACACACATATCTCGCGAACGGATAGACGAACTCGAGAAATTTCTGTTGCATCTGAAAGTAGAAACTCGCCCGAGTACAATGGTGTGTGTTCTTTTCCCCTAGGCCATTCCAGTTATTGGTTTCGAGTATCAGACCAGCGAAAATTTTGATGGTTTCTCAACCATTCCTTAACTTCACACTTCCATATCTCGCGAACGGATTGACGAACTCGAGAAATTCCTGTTGCATGGGAAAGTAGAAACTCGCCCGATTACAACGGTATGTGCATTTTTCCCCTAGGCCTTTGTAGTTATTGGTTTCGAGTATCAGAATTTCGAAAATTTTGATGGTTTCTCAAGCATTCCTTAACTTCAAACTCCCATATCTCGCGAACGGATTGACGAACTCGAGAAATTCCTGTTGCATCTGAAAGTAGAAACGCGCCCGATTACAAAGATATGTGTGTTTTTCACCTAGGCCATTGTAGTTATTGGTTTCGTGTATCAGACTTGCGAAAATTTTGATAGTTTCTCAAGCATTCGTTAACTTCAAACTCCCATATATCGCGAACGGATTGGCGAACTCGAGAAATTTCTGTTGCATCTGAAAGTAGAAACTCGCCCGATTACAATGGTGTGTGTACTTTTCCCCTAGGCCATTCGAGTTATTGGTTTCGAGTATCAGACCACCGAAAATTTTGATGGTTTCTCAACCATTCCTTAACTTCAAACACCCATATCTCGCGAACGGATTGACGAACTCGAGAAATTCCTGTTGCATGTGAAAGTAGAAACTCGCCCGATTACAACGGTATGTGTATTTTTCCCCTAGGCCATTCCAGTTATTGGTTTCGAGTATCAGACTTGCGAAAATGTTGATTGTTTCTGAACCATTCCTTAACTTCAAACTCCCATATCTCGCGAACGGATTGCCGAACTCGAGAAATTCTTGTTGCATGTGAAAGTAGAAACTCGCCCGATTACAAAGATATGTGTGTTTTTCCCCTAGGCCTTTGTATTTATTGGTTTCGGGTATCAGACTTGCGAAAATTTTGATAGTTTCTCAACCATTCCTTAACTTCAAACTCCCATTTCTCGCGAACGGATTGACGAACTCGAGAAATTCCTGTTGCATGTGAAAGTAGAAACTCGCCCGATTACAAAGATATGTGTGTTTTTCCCCTAGGCCATTCCAGTTATTGGTTTCGAGTATCAGACTTGCGAAAATGTTGATTGTTTCTCAACCATTCCTTAACTTCAAACTCCCATATCTCGCGAACGGAATGACGAACTCGAGAAATTCCTGTTGCATCTGAAAGTGGAAACTCGCCCGATTACAAAGGTATGTTCATTTTTCCCCTATGCCTTTGTAGTTATTGGTTTCGAGTATCAGACTTGCGAAAATTTTGATGGTTTCTCAACCATTCCTTAACTTCAAACTCCCATATCTCGCGAACGGAATGACGAACTCGAGAAATTCCTGTTGCATCTGAAAGCAGAAACTCGCCCGATTACAACGGTACGTGTATTTTTCCCCAAGGCCTTTGTAGTTATTGGTTTCGAGTATCAGACCACCGAAAATTTTGATGGTTTCTCAACCATTCCTTAACTTCAAACACCCATATCTCGCGAACGGATTGACGAACTCGAGAAATTCCTGTTGCATGTGAAAGTAGAAACTCGCCCGATTACAACGGTATGTGTATTTTTCCCCTAGGCCATTCCAGTTATTGGTTTCGAGTATCAGACTTGCGAAAATGTTGATTGTTTCTGAACCATTCCTTAACTTCAAACTCCCATATCTCGCGAACGGATTGCCGAACTCGAGAAATTCTTGTTGCATCTGAAAGTAGAAACTCGCCCGATTACAATGGTGTGTGTACTTTTCCCCTAGGCCATTCCAGTTATTGGTTTCGAGTATCATACCAGCGAAAATTTTGATGGTTTCTCAACTATTCCTTAACTTCAAACACCCATATCTCGCGAACGGATTGACGAACTCGAGAAATTCCTGTTGCATCTGAAAGTAGAAACTCGCCCGATTACAAAGATATGTGTGTTTTTCCCCTAGGCCTTTGTAGTTATTGGTTTCGAGTATCAGACTTGGCAAAATTTTGATGGTTTCTCAAGCATTCCTTAACTTCAAACTCCCATATATCGCGAACGGATTGACGAATCCCAGAAATTCCTGTTGTATCTGAAAGTAGAAATTCGCCCGATTACAATGCTGTGTGTACTTTTCCCCTAGGCCACTCCGGTTGTTGTTATCGAATATCAGACTTGCGAAAATTTTGATGGTTTCTCAACCATTCCTTAACTTCAAACTCCCATATATCGCGAACGGATTGACGAACTCGAGAAATTCCTGTTGCATCTGAAAGTAGAAACTCGCCCGATTACAATGGTGTGTGTACTTTTCCCCTAGGCCATTCCAGTTATTGGTTTCGAGTATCATACCAGCGAAAATTTTGATGGTTTCTCAACTATTCCTTAACTTCAAACACCCATATCTCGCGAACGGATTGACGAACTCGAGAAATTCCTGTTGCATCTGAAAGTAGAAACTCGCCCGATTACAAAGATATGTGTGTTTTTCCCCTAGGCCTTTGTAGTTATTGGTTTCGAGTATCAGACTTGGCAAAATTTTGATGGTTTCTCAAGCATTCCTTAACTTCAAACTCCCATATATCGCGAACGGATTGACGAATCCCAGAAATTCCTGTTGTATCTGAAAGTAGAAATTCGCCCGATTACAATGCTGTGTGTACTTTTCCCCTAGGCCACTCCGGTTGTTGTTATCGAATATCAGACTTGCGAAAATTTTGATGGTTTCTCAACCATTCCTTAACTTCAAACTCCCATATATCGCGAACGGATTGACGAACTCGAGAAATTCCTGTTGCATCTGAAAGTAGAAACTCGCCCGATTACAATGGTGTGTGTACTTTTCCCCTAGGCCATTCCAGTTATTGGTTTCGAGTATCAGACCAGCGAAAATTTTGATGGTTTCTCAACTATTCCTTAACTTCAAACACCCATATCTCGCGAACGGATTGACGAACTCGAGAAATTCCTGTTGCATCTGAAAGTAGAATCTCGCCCGATTACAACGGTACGTGTATTTTTCCCCAAGGCCTTTGTAGTTATTGGTTTCGTGTATCAGACTTGCCAAAATTTTGATGGTTTCTCAACCATTCCTTAGCTTCAAACTCCAATATCTCGCGATCGGATTGACGAACTCGAGAAATTCCTGTTGCATCTGAAAGTAGAAACTCGCCCGATTACAATGGTGTGTGTACTTTTCCCCTAGGCCATTCCAGTTATTGGTTTCGAGTATCAGACCAGCGAAAATTTTGATGGTTTCTCAACTATTCCTTAACTTCAAACACCCATATCTCGCGAACGGATTGACGAACTCGAGAAATTCCTGTTGCATGTGAAAGTAGAAACTCGCCCGATTACAAAGTATGTGTATTTTTCCCCTAGGCCTTTGTAGTTATTGGTTTCGAGTATCAGAATTTCGAAAATTTTGATGGTTTCTCAAGCATTCCTTAACTTCAAACTCCCATATCTCGCGAACGGATTGACGAACTCGAGAAATTCCTGTTGCATCTGAAAGTAGAAACTCGCCCGATTAAGAAGATATGTGTGTTTTTCCCCTAGGCCTTTGTAGTTATTGGTTTCGAGTATCAGACTTGCCAAAATTTTGATGGTTTCTCAAGCATTCCTTAAATTCAAACTCCCATATATCGCGAACGGATTGACGAACTCGCTAAATTTCTGTTGCATCTGAAAGTAGAAACTCGCCCGATTACAATGGTGTGTGTACTGTTCCCCTAGGCCATTCCAGTTATTGGTTTCGAGTATCAGACCAGCGAAAATTTTGATGGTTTCTCTACCATTCCTTAACTTCAAACTCCCATATCTCGCGAACGGATTGCCGAACTCGAGAAATTCTTGTTGCATGTGAAAGTAGAAACTCGCCCGATTACAAAAATATGTGTGTTTTTCACCTAGGCCTTTGTAGTTATTGGTTTCGGGTATCAGACTTGCGAAAATTTTGATAGTTTCTCAACCATTCCTTAACTTCAAACTCCCATTTCTCGCGAACGGAATGACGAACTCGAGAAATTCCTGTTGCATCTGAAAGCAGAAACTCGCCCGATTACAATCGTGTGTGTACTTTTCCCCTAGGCCATTCCAGTTATTGGTTTCGAGTATCAGACTTGCGAAAATGTTGATTGTTTCTCAACCATTCCTTAACTTCGAACTCCCATATCTCGCGAACGGAATGACGAACTCGAGAAATTCCTGTTGCATCTGAAAGTGGAAACTCGCCCGATTACAAAGGTATGTTCATTTTTCCCCTATGCCTTTGTAGTTATTGGTTTCGAGTATCAGACTTGCGAAAATTTTGATGGTTTCTCAACCATTCCTTAACTTCAAACTCCCATATCTCGCGAACGGAATGACGAACTCGAGAAATTCCTGTTGCATCTGAAAGCAGAAACTCGCCCGATTACAACGGTACGTGTATTTTTCCCCAAGGCCTTTGTAGTTATTGCTTTCGAGTATCAGACTTGCGATAATTTTGATGGTTTCTCAAGCATTCCTTAACTTCAAACACACATATCTCGCGAACGGATAGACGAACTCGAGAAATTTCTGTTGCATCTGAAAGTAGAAACTCGCCCGAGTACAATGGTGTGTGTTCTTTTCCCCTAGGCCATTCCAGTTATTGGTTTCGTGTATCAGACTTGCGAAAATTTTGATAGTTTCTCAAGCATTCGTTAACTTCAAACTCCCATATATCGCGAACGGATAGGCGAACTCGAGAAATTTCTGTTGCATCTGAAAGTAGAAACTCGCCCGATTACAATGGTGTGTGTACTTTTCCCCTAGGCCATTCGAGTTATTGGTTTCGTGTATCAGACCACCGAAAATTTTGATGGTTTCTCAACCATTCCTTAACTTCACACTTCCATATCTCGCGAACGGATTGACGAACTCGAGAAATTCCTGTTGCATGTGAAAGTAGAAACTCGCCCGATTACAAAGTATGTGTATTTTTCCCCTAGGCCTTTGTAGTTATTGGTTTCGAGTATCAGAATTTCGAAAATTTTGATGGTTTCTCAAGCATTCCTTAACTTCAAACTCCCATATCTTGCAAACGGATTGACGAACTCGAGAAATTCCTGTTGCATCTGAAAGTAGAAACTCGCCCGATTACAAAGATATGTGTGTTTTTCCCCTAGGCCTTTGTAGTTATTGGTTTCGAGTATCAGACTTGCCAAAATTTTGATGGTTTCTCAAGCATTCCTTAAATTCAAACTCCCATATATCGCGAACGGATTGACGAACTCGCTAAATTTCTGTTGCATCTGAAAGTAGAAACTCGCCCGATTACAATGGTGTGTGTACTGTTCCCCTAGGCCAATCCAGTTATTGGTTTCGAGTATCAGACCAGCGAAAATTTTGATGGTTTCTCTACCATTCCTTAACTTCAAACTCCCATATCTCGCGAACGGATTGCCGAACTCGAGAAATTCTTGTTGCATGTGAAAGTAGAAACTCGCCCGATTACAAAAATATGTGTGTTTTTCACCTAGGCCTTTGTAGTTATTGGTTTCGGGTATCAGACTTGCGAAAATTTTGATAGTTTCTCAACCATTCCTTAACTTCAAACTCCCACTTCTCGCGAACGGAATGACGAACTCGAGAAATTCCTGTTGCATCCGAAAGCAGAAACTCGCCCGATTACAACGGTACGTGTATTTTTCCCCAAGGCCTTTGTAGTTATTGGTTTCGAGTATCAGACTTGCGATAATTTTGATGGTTTCTCAAGCATTCCTTAACTTCAAACTCCCATATCTCGCGAACGGATTGACGAACTCGAGAAATTCCTGTTGCATCTGAAAGTAGAAACTCGCCCGATTACAATGGTGTGTGTACTTTTCCCCTAGGCCATTCCAGTTATTGGTTTCGAGTATCAGACTTGCGAAAATGTTGATTGTTTCTCAACCATTCCTTAACTTCAAACTCCCATATCTCGCGAACGGATTGCCGAACTCGAGAAATTCTTGTTGCATGTGAAAGTAGAAACTCGCCCGATTACAAAGATATGTGTGTTTTTCACCTAGGCCTTTGTAGTTATTGGTTTCGGGTATCAGACTTGCGAAAATTTTGATAGTTTCTCAACCATTCCTTAACTTCAAACTCCAATATCTCGCAAACGGATTGACGAACTCGAGAAATTCCTGTTGCACGTGAAAGTAGAAACTCGCCCGATTACAACGGTATGTGTATTTTTCCCCTAGGCCTTTGTAATTATTGGTTTCGAGTATCAGAATTTCGAAAATTGTGATGGTTTCTCAAGCATTCCTTAACTTCAAACTCCCATATCTCGCGAACGGATAGACGAACTCGAGAAATTCCTGTTGCATCTGAAAGTAGAAACTCGCCCGATTACAAAGATATGTGTGTTTTTCCCCTAGGCCTTTGTAGTTATTGGTTTCGAGTATCAGACTTGCCAAAATAATGATGGTTTCTCAAGCATTCCTTAAATTCAAACTCCCATATATCGCGAACGGATTGACGAACTCGCTAAATTTCTGTTGCATCTGAAAGTAGAAAATCGCCCGATTACAATGGTGTGTGTACTGTTCCCCTAGGCCACTCCAGTTATTGGTTTCGAGTATCAGACCAGCGAAAATTTTGATGGTTTCACAACCATTCCTTAACTTCAAAATCCCATATCTCGCGAACGGATTGCCGAACTCGAGAAATTCTTGTTGCATGTGAAAGTAGAAACGCGCCCGATTACAAAGATATGTGTGTTTTTCACCTAGGTCTTTGTAGTTCTTGGTTTCGGGTATCAGACTTGCGAAAATTTTGATAGTTTCTCAACCATTCCTTAACTTCAAACTCCCATTTCTCGCGAAAGGATTGACCAACTCGAGAAATTCCTGTTGCATCTGAAAGTAGAAACTCGCCCGATTACAATGGTGTGTGTACTTTTCCCCTAGGCCATTCCAGTTATTGGTTTCGAGTATCAGACTTGCGAAAATGTTGATTGTTTCTCAACCATTCCTTAACTTCAAACTCCCATATCTCGCGAACGGAATGACGAACTCGAGAAATTCCTGTTGCATCTGAAAGTGGAAACTCGCCCGATTACAAAGGTATGTGCATTTTTCCCCTATGCCTTTGTAGTTATTGGATTCGAGTATCAGACTTGCGAAAATTTTGATGGTTTCTCAACCATTCCTTAACTTCAAACTCCCATATCTCGCGAACGGAATGACGAACTCGAGAAATTCCAGTTGCATCTGAAAGCAGAAACTCGCCCGATTACAACGGTACGTGTATTTTTCCCCAAGGCCTTTGTAGTTATTGGTTTCGAGTATCAGACTTGCGATAATTTTGATGGTTTCTCAAGCATTCCTTAACTTCAAACTCCCATATCTCGCGAACGGATTGACGAACTCGAGAAATTCCTGTTGCATCTGAAAGTAGAAACTCGCCCGATTACAATGGTGTGTGTACTTTTCCCCTAGGCCATTCCAGTTATTGGTTTCGAGTATCAGACTTGCGAAAATGTTGATTGTTTCTCAACCATTCCTTAACTTCAAACTCCCATATCTCGCGAACGGATTGCCGAACTCGAGAAATTCTTGTTGCATGTGAAAGTAGAAACTCGCCCGATTACAAAGATATGTGTGTTTTTCACCTAGGCCTTTGTAGTTATTGGTTTCGGGTATCAGACTTGCGAAAATTTTGATAGTTTCTCAACCATTCCTTAACTTCAAACTCCCACTTCTCGCGAACGGAATGACGAACTCGAGAAATTCCTGTTGCATCTGAAAGCAGAAACTCGCCCGATTACAACGGTACGTGTATTTTTCCCCAAGGCCTTTGTAGTTATTGGTTTCGAGTATCAGACTTGCGATAATTTTGATGGTTTCTCAACCATTCCTTAACTTCAAACTCCAATATCTCGCAAACGGATTGACGAACTCGAGAAATTCCTGTTGCACGTGAAAGTAGAAACTCGCCCGATTACAACGGTATGTGTATTTTTCCCCTAGGCCTTTGTAATTATTGGTTTCGAGTATCAGAATTTCGAAAATTGTGATGGTTTCTCAAGCATTCCTTAACTTCAAACTCCCATATCTCGCGAACGGATAGACGAACTCGAGAAATTCCTGTTGCATCTGAAAGTAGAAACTCGCCCGATTACAAAGATATGTGTGTTTTTCCCCTAGGCCTTTGTAGTTATTGGTTTCGAGTATCAGACTTGCCAAAATAATGATGGTTTCTCAAGCATTCCTTAAATTCAAACTCCCATATATCGCGAACGGATTGACGAACTCGCTAAATTTCTGTTGCATCTGAAAGTAGAAAATCGCCCGATTACTTTGGTGTGTGTACTGTTCCCCTAGGCCACTCCAGTTATTGGTTTCGAGTATCAGACCAGCGAAAATTTTGATGGTTTCACAACCATTCCTTAACTTCAAACTCCCATATCTCGCGAACGGATTGCCGAACTCGAGAAATTCTTGTTGCATGTGAAAGTAGAAACGCGCCCGATTACAAAGATATGTGTGTTTTTCACCTAGGTCTTTGTAGTTATTGGTTTCGGGTATCAGACTTGCGAAAATTTTGATAGTTTCTCAACCATTCCTTAACTTCAAACTCCCATTTCTCGCGAAAGGATTGACCAACTCGAGAAATTCCTGTTGCATCTGAAAGTAGAAACTCGCCCGATTACAATGGTGTGTGTACTTTTCCCCTAGGCCATTCCAGTTATTGGTTTCGAGTATCAGACTTGCGAAAATGTTGATTGTTTCTCAACCATTCCTTAACTTCAAACTCCCATATCTCGCGAACGGAATGACGAACTCGAGAAATTCCTGTTGCATCTGAAAGTGGAAACTCGCCCGATTACAAAGGTATGTGCATTTTTCCCCTATGCCTTTGTAGTTATTGGATTCGAGTATCAGAATTTCGAAAATTTTGATGGTTTCTCAAGCATTCCTTAACTTCAAACTCCCATATCTCGCAAACGGATTGACGAACTCGAGAAATTCCTGTTGCATCTGAAAGTAGAAACTCGCCCGATTACAAAGATATGTGTGTTTTTCCCCTAGGCCTTTGTAGTTATTGGTTTCGAGTATCAGACTTGCCAAAATTTTGATGGTTTCTCAAGCATTCCTTAAATTCAAACTCCCATATATCGCGAACGGATTGACGAACTCGCTAAATTTCTGTTGCATCTGAAAGTAGAAACTCGCCCGATTACAATGGTGTGTGTACTGTTCCCCTAGGCCAATCCAGTTATTGGTTTCGAGTATCAGACCAGCGAAAATTTTGATGGTTTCTCTACCATTCCTTAACTTCAAACTCCCATATCTCGCGAACGGATTGCCGAACTCGAGAAATTCTTGTTGCATGTGAAAGTAGAAACTCGCCCGATTACAAAAATATGTGTGTTTTTCACCTAGGCCTTTGTAGTTATTGGTTTCAGGTATCAGACTTGCGAAAATTTTGATAGTTTCTCAACCATTCCTTAACTTCAAAGTCCCACTTCTCGCGAACGGAATGACGAACTCGAGAAATTCCTGTTGCATCCGAAAGCAGAAACTCGCCCGATTACAACGGTACGTGTATTTTTCCCCAAGGCCTTTGTAGTTATTGGTTTCGAGTATCAGACTTGCGATAATTTTGATGGTTTCTCAAGCATTCCTTAACTTCAAACTCCCATATCTCGCGAACGGATTGACGAACTCGAGAAATTCCTGTTGCATCTGAAAGTAGAAACTCGCCCGATTACAATGGTGTGTGTACTTTTCCCCTAGGCCATTCCAGTTATTGGTTTCGAGTATCAGACTTGCGAAAATGTTGATTGTTTCTCAACCATTCCTTAACTTCAAACTCCCATATCTCGCGAACGGATTGCCGAACTCGAGAAATTCTTGTTGCATGTGAAAGTAGAAACTCGCCCGATTACAAAGATATGTGTGTTTTTCACCTAGGCCTTTGTAGTTATTGGTTTCGGGTATCAGACTTGCGAAAATTTTGATAGTTTCTCAACCATTCCTTAACTTCAAACTCCCACTTCTCGCGAACGGAATGACGAACTCGAGAAATTCCTGTTGCATCTGAAAGCAGAAACTCGCCCGATTACAACGGTACGTGTATTTTTCCCCAAGGCCTTTGTAGTTATTGGTTTCGAGTATCAGACTTGCGATAATTTTGATGGTTTCTCAACCATTCCTTAACTTCAAACTCCAATATCTCGCAAACGGATTGACGAACTCGAGAAATTCCTGTTGCACGTGAAAGTAGAAACTCGCCCGATTACAACGGTATGTGTATTTTTCCCCTAGGCCTTTGTAATTATTGGTTTCGAGTATCAGAATTTCGAAAATTGTGATGGTTTCTCAAGCATTCCTTAACTTCAAACTCCCATATCTCGCGAACGGATAGACGAACTCGAGAAATTCCTGTTGCATCTGAAAGTAGAAACTCGCCCGATTACAAAGATATGTGTGTTTTTCCCCTAGGCTTTGTAGTTATTGGTTTCGAGTATCAGACTTGCCAAAATAATGATGGTTTCTCAAGCATTCCTTAAATTCAAACTCCCATATATCGCGAACGGATTGACGAACTCGCTAAATTTCTGTTGCATCTGAAAGTAGAAAATCGCCCGATTACAATGGTGTGTGTACTGTTCCCCTAGGCCACTCCAGTTATTGGTTTCGAGTATCAGACCAGCGAAAATTTTGATGGTTTCACAACCATTCCTTAACTTCAAACTCCCATATCTCGCGAACGGATTGCCGAACTCGAGAAATTCTTGTTGCATGTGAAAGTAGAAACGCGCCCGATTACAAAGATATGTGTGTTTTTCACCTAGGTCTTTGTAGTTATTGGTTTCGGGTATCAGACTTGCGAAAATTTTGATAGTTTCTCAACCATTCCTTAACTTCAAACTCCCATTTCTCGCGAAAGGATTGACCAACTCGAGAAATTCCTGTTGCATCTGAAAGTAGAAACTCGCCCGATTACAATGGTGTGTGTACTTTTCCCCTAGGCCATTCCAGTTATTGGTTTCGAGTATCAGACTTGCGAAAATGTTGATTGTTTCTCAACCATTCCTTAACTTCAAACTCCCATATCTCGCGAACGGAATGACGAACTCGAGAAATTCCTGTTGCATCTGAAAGTGGAAACTCGCCCGATTACAAAGGTATGTGCATTTTTCCCCTATGCCTTTGTAGTTATTGGATTCGAGTATCAGACTTGCGAAAATTTTGATGGTTTCTCAACCATTCCTTAACTTCAAACTCCCATATCTCGCGAACGGAATGACGAACTCGAGAAATTCCAGTTGCATCTGAAAGCAGAAACTCGCCCGATTACAACGGTACGTGTATTTTTCCCCAAGGCCTTTGTAGTTATTGGTTTCGAGTATCAGACTTGCGATAATTTTGATGGTTTCTCAAGCATTCCTTAACTTCAAACTCCCATATCTCGCGAACGGATTGACGAACTCGAGAAATTCCTGTTGCATCTGAAAGTAGAAACTCGCCCGATTACAATCGTGTGTGTACTTTTCCCCTAGGCCATTCCAGTTATTGGTTTCGAGTATCAGACCACCGAAAATTTTGATGGTTTCTCAACCATTCCTTAACTTCAAACACACATATCTCGCGAACGGATAGACGAACTCGAGAAATTTCTGTTGCATCTGAAAGTAGAAACTCGCCCGAGTACAATGGTGTGTGTTCTTTTCCCCTAGGCCATTCCAATTATTGGTTTCGAGTATCAGACCAGCGAAAATTTTGATGGTTTCTCAACCATTCCTTAACTTCACACTTCCATATCTCGCGAACGGATTGACGAACTCGAGAAATTCCTGTTGCATGGGAAAGTAGAAACTCGCCCGATTACAACGGTATGTGCATTTTTCCCCTAGGCCTTTGTAGTTATTGGTTTCGAGTATCAGAATTTCGAAAATTTTGATGGTTTCTCAAGCATTCCTTAACTTCAAACTCCCATATCTCGCGAACGGATTGACGAACTCGAGAAATTCCTGTTGCATCTGAAAGTAGCAACTCGCCCGATTACAAAGATATGTGTGTTTTTCCCCTAGGCCTTTGTAGATATTGGTTTCGAGTATCAGAATTTCGAAAATTTTGATGGTTTCTCAACCATTCCTTAACTTCAAACTCCAATATCTCGCAAACGGATTGACGAACTCGAGAAATTCCTGTTGCACGTGAAAGTAGAAACTCGCCCGATTACAACGGTATGTGTATTTTTCCCCTAGGCCTTTGTAGTTATTGGTTTCGAGTATCAGAATTTAGAAAATTGTGATGGTTTCTCAAGCATTCCTTAACTTCAAACTCCCATATCTCGCGAACGGATTGACGAACTCGAGAAATTCCTGTTGCATCTGAAAGTAGAAACTCGCCCGATTACAAAGATATGTGTGTTTTTCCCCTAGGCTTTTGTAGTTATTGGTTTCGAGTATCAGACTTGCCAAAAAAATGATGGTTTCTCAAGCATTCCTTAAATTCAAACTCCCATATATCGCGAACGGATTGACGAACTCGCTAAATTTCTGTTGCATCTGAAAGTAGAAAATCGCCCGAGTACAATGGTGTGTGTACTTTTCCCCTAGGCCATTCCAGTTATTGGTTTCGAGTATCAGACCAGCGAAAATTTTGATGGTTTCTCAACCATTCCTTAACTTCACACTTCCATATCTCGCGAACGGATTGACGAACTCGAGAAATTCCTGTTGCATGTGAAAGTAGAAACTCGCCCGATTACAACGGTATGTGCATTTTTCCCCTAGGCCTTTGTAGTTATTGGTTTCGAGTATCAGAATTTCGAAAATTTTGATGGTTTCTCAAGCATTCCTTAACTTCAAACTCCCATATCTCGCGAACGGATTGACGAACTCCAGAAATTCCTGTTGCATCTGAAAGTAGAAACTCGCCCGATTACAAAGATATGTGTGTTTTTCCCCTAGGCCTTTGTAGTTATTGGTTTCGGGTATCAGACTTGCGAAAATTTTGATAGTTTCTCAACCATTCCTTAACTTCAAACTCCCATATCTCGCGAACGGATTGACGAACTCCAGAAATTCCTGTTGCATCTGAAAGTAGAAACTCGCCCGATTACAATGGTGTGTGTACTATTCCCCTAGGCCATTCCAGTTATTGGTTTCGAGTATCAGACCAGCGAAAATTTTGATGGTTTCTCAACCATTCCTTAACTTCAAACACCCATATCTCGCGAACGGATTGACGAACTCGAGAAATTTCTGTTGCATCTGAAAGTAGAAACTCGCCCGAGTACAATGGTGTGTGTACTTTTCCCCTAGGCCATTCCAGTTATTGGTTTCGAGTATCAGACCAGCGAAAATTTTGATGGTTTCTCAACCATTCCTTAACTTCACACTTCCATATCTCGCGAACGGATTGACGAACTCGAGAAATTCCTGTTGCATGTGAAAGTAGAAACTCGCCCGATTACAACGGTATGTGTATTTTTCCCCTAGGCCTTTGTAGTTATTGGTTTCGAGTATCAGAATTTCGAAAATTTTGATGGTTTCTCAAGCATTCCTTAACTTCAAACTCCCATATCTCGCGAACGAATTGACGAACGCCAGAAATTCCTTTTGCATCTGAAAGTAGAAACTCGCCCGATTACAAAGATATGTATGTTTTTCCCCTAGGCCTTTGTAGTTATTGGTTTCGTGTACCAGACTTGCGAAAATTTTGATAGTTTCTCAACCATTCCTTAACTTCAAACTCCCATTTCTCGCGAACGGATTGACGATCTCGAGAAATTCCTGTTGCATCTGAAAGTAGAAACTCGCCCGATTATAAAGATATGTGTGTGTTTCCCCTAGGCCATTCCAGTTATTGGTTTCGAGTATCAGACCAGCGAAAATTTTTATGGTTTAACAACCATTCCTTAACTTCAAACTCCCATATCTCGCGAACGGATTGCCGAACTCGAGAAATTCTTGTTGCATGTGAAAATAGAAACTCGCCCGATTACAACGGTATGTGTATTTTTGCCCTAGATCATAGTAGTTATTGGTTTCGAGAATCAGACTTTTGAAAATTTTGATCGTTTCTCAAGCATTCCTTAACTTCAAACTCCAATATCTCGCGAACGGATTGACGATCTCGAGAAATTCCTGTTGCATCTGAAAGTAGAAACTCGCCCGATTATAAAGATATGTGTGTTTTTCCCCTAGGCCTTTGTAGTTATTGGTTTCGAGTATCAGACTTTCGAAAATTTTGATGGTTTCTCAAGCATTCCTTAAATTCAAACTCCCATATATCGCGAACGGATTGACGAACTCGAGAAATTTCTGTTGCATCCGAAAGTAGAAACTCGCCCGATTACAATGGTGTGTGTACTATTCCCCTAGGCCATTCCAGTTATTGGGTTCGAGTATCAGACTTGCGAAAATGTTGATTGTTTCTCAACCATTCCTTATCTTCAAACTCCCATATCTCGCGAACGGATTGCCGAACTCGAGAAATTCTTGTTGCATGTGAAAGTAGAAACTCGCCCGATTACAAAGATATGTGTGTTTTTCACCTAGGCCTTTGTAGTTATTGGTTTCGGGTATCAGACTTGCGAAAATTTTGATAGTTTCTCAACCATTCCTTAACTTCAAACTCCCATTTCTCGCGAACGGAATGACGAACTCGAGAAATTCCTGTTGCATCTGAAAGCAGAAACTCGCCCGATTACAACGGTACGTGTATTTTTCCCCAAGGCCTTTGTAGTTATTGGTTTCGAGTATCAGAATTTCGAAAATTTTGATGGTTTCTCAACCATTCCTTAACTTCAAACTCCAATATCTCGCAAACGGATTGACGAACTCGAGAAATTCCTGTTGCACGTGAAAGTAGAAACTCGCAGGATTACAACGGTATGTGTATTTTTCCCCTAGGCCTTTGTAGTTATTGGTTTCGAGTATCAGAATTTCGAAAATTGTGATGGTTTCTCAAGCATTCCTTAACTTCAAACTCCCATATCTCGCGAACGGATTGACGAACTCGAGAAATTCCTGTTGCATCTGAAAGTAGAAACTCGCCCGATTTCAAAGATATGTGTGTTTTTCCCCTAGGCCTTTGTAGTTATTGGTTTCGAGTATCAGACTTGCCAAAATAATGATGGTTTCTCAAGCATTCCTTAAATTCAAACTCCCATATATCGCGAACGGATTGACGAACTCGCTAAATTCCTGTTGCATCTGAAAGTAGAAAATCGCCCGATTACATTGGTGTGTGTACTGTTCCCCTAGGCCACTCCAGTTATTGGTTTCGAGTATCAGACCAGCGAAAATTTTGATGGTTTCACAACCATTCCTTAACTTCAATCTCCCATTTCTCGCGAAAGGATTGACCAACTCGAGAAATTCCTGTTGCATCTGAAAGTAGAAACTCGCCCGATTACAATGGTGTGTGTACTTTTCCCCTAGGCCATTCCAGTTATTGGTTTCGAGTATCAGACTTGCGAAAATGTTGATTGTTTCTCAACCATTCCTTAACTTCAAACTCCCATATCTCGCGAACGGATTGCCGAACTCAAGGAATTCTTGTTGCATGTGAAAGTAGAAACTCGCCCGATTACAAAGGTATGTGTGTTTTTCCCCCAGGCCTTTGTAGTTATTGGTTTCGTGTATCAGACTTGCCAAAATTTTGATGGTTTCTCAAGCATTCCTTAACTTCAAACTCCCATATATCGCGAACGGATTGACGAACTGGAGAAATTTCTGTTGCATCTGAAAGTAGAAACTCGCCCGATTACAATGGTGTGTGTACTATTCCCCTAGGCCATTCCAGTTATTGGTTTCGAGTATCAGACCAGCGAAAATTTTGATGGTTTCTCAACCATTCCTTAACTTCAAACACCCATATCTCGCGAACGGATTGACGAACTCGAGAAATTTCTGTTGCATCTGAAAGTAGAAACTCGCCCGAGTACAATGGTGTGTGTACTTTTCCCCTAGGCCATTCCAGTTATTGGTTTCGAGTATCAGACCAGCGAAAATTTTGATGGTTTCTCAACCATTCCTTAACTTCACACTTCCATATCTCGCGAACGGATTGACGAACTCGAGAAATTCCTGTTGCATGTGAAAGTAGAAACTCGCCCGATTACAACGGTATGTGTATTTTTCCCCTAGGCCTTTGTAGTTATTGGTTTCGAGTATCAGAATTTCGAAAATTTTGATGGTTTCTCAAGCATTCCTTAACTTCAAACTCCCATATCTCGCGAACGAATTGACGAACTCCAGAAATTCCTGTTGCATCTGAAAGTAGAAACTCGCCCGATTACAAAGATATGTATGTTTTTCCCCTAGGCCTTTGTAGTTATTGGTTTCGTGTACCAGACTTGCGAAAATTTTGATAGTTTCTCAACCATTCCTTAACTTCAAACTCCCATTTCTCGCGAACGGATTGACGATCTCGAGAAATTCCTGTTGCATCTGAAAGTAGAAACTCGCCCGATTATAAAGATATGTGTGTGTTTCCCCTAGGCCTTTGTAGTTATTGGTTTCGAGTATCAGACTTTCGAAAATTTTGATGGTTTCTCAAGCATTCCTTAAATTCAAACTCCCATATATCGCGAACGGATTGACGAACTCGAGAAATTCCTGTTGCATCCGAAAGTAGAAACTCGCCCGATTACAATGGTGTGTGTACTATTCCCCTAGGCCATTCCAGTTATTGGGTTCGAGTATCAGACTTGCGAAAATGTTGATTGTTTCTCAACCATTCCTTAACTTCAAACTCCCATATCTCGCGAACGGATTGCCGAACTCGAGAAATTCTTGTTGCATGTGAAAGTAGAAACTCGCCCGATTACAAAGATATGTGTGTTTTTCACCTAGGCCTTTGTAGTTACTGGTTTCGGGTATCAGACTTGCGAAAATTTTGATAGTTTCTCAACCATTCCTTAACTTCGAACTCCCATTTCTCGCGAACGGAATGAAGAACTCGAGAAATTCCTGTTGCATCTGAAAGCAGAAACTCGCCCGATTACAACGGTACGTGTATTTTTCCCCAAGGCCTTTGTAGTTATTGGTTTCGAGTATCAGAATTTCGAAAATTTGATGGTTTCTCAACCATTCCTTAACTTCAAACTCCAATATCTCGCAAACGGATTGACGAACTCGAGAAATTCCTGTTGCACGTGAAAGTAGAAACTCGCCCGATTACAACGGTATGTGTATTTTTTCCCCTAGGCCTTTGTAGTTATTGGTTTCGAGTATCAGAATTTCGAAAATTGTGATGGTTTCTCAAGCATTCCTTAACTTCAAACTCCCATATCTCGCGAACGGATTGACGAACTCGAGAAATTCCTGTTGCATCTGAAAGTAGAAACTCGCCCGATTACAAAGATATGTGTGTTTTTCCCTAGGCCTTTGTAGTTATTGGTTTCGAGTATCAGACTTGCCAAAATAATGATGGTTTCTCAAGCATTCCTTAAATTCAAACTCCCATATATCGCGAACGGATTGACGTACTCGCTAAATTCCTGTTTCATCTGAAAGTAGAAAATCGCCCGATTACAATGGTGTGTGTACTGTTCCCCTAGGCCACTCCAGTTATTGGTTTCGAGTATCAGACCAGCGAAAATTTTGATGGTTTCACAACCATTCCTTAACTTCAAACTCCCATTTCTCGCGAAAGGATTGACCAACTCGAGAAATTCCTGTTGCATCTGAAAGTAGAAACTCGCCCGATTACAATGGTGTGTGTACTTTTCCCCTAGGCCATTCCAGTTATTGGTTTCGAGTATCAGACTTGCGAAAATGTTGATTGTTTCTCAACCATTCCTTAACTTCAAACTCCCATATCTCGCGAACGGAATTACGAACTCGAGAAATTCCTGTTGCATCCGAAAGTAGAAACTCGCCCGATTACAATGGTGTGTGTACTATTCCCCTAGGCCATTCCAGTTATTGGGTTCGAGTATCAGACTTGCGAAAATTTTGATGGATTCTCAACCATTCCTTACTTCAAACTCCCATATCTCGCGAACGGAATGACGAACTCGAGAAATTCCTGTTGCATCTGAAAGCAGAAACTCGCCCGATTACAACGGTACGTGTATTTTTCCCCAAGGCCTTTGTAGTTATTGGTTTCGAGTATCAGACTTGCGATAATTTTGATGGTTTCTCAAGCATTCCTTAACTTCAAACTCCCATATCTCGCGAACGGATTGACGAACTCGAGAAATTCCTGTTGCATCTGAAAGTAGAAACTCGCCCGATTACAATCGTGTGTGTACTTTTCCCTAGGCCATTCCAGTTATTGGTTTCGAGTATCAGACCACCGAAAATTTTGATGGTTTCTCAACCATTCCTTAACTTCAAACACACATATCTCGCGAACGGATAGACGAACTCGAGAAATTTCTGTTGCATCTGAAAGTAGAAACTCGCCCGAGTACAATGGTGTGTGTTCTTTCCCGCTAGGCCATTCCAGTTATTGGTTTCGAGTATCAGACCAGCGAAAATTTTGAAGGTTTCTCAACCATTCCTTAACTTCACACTTCCATATCTCGCGAACGGATTGACGAACTCGAGAAATTCCTGTTGCATGGGAAAGTAGAAACTCGCCCGATTACAACGGTATGTGCATTTTTTCCCCTAGGCCTTTGTAGTTATTGGTTTCGAGTATCAGAATTTCGAAAATTTTGATGGTTTCTCAAGCATTCCTTAACTTCAAACTCCCATATCTCGCGAACGGATTGACGAACTCGAGAAATTCCTGTTGCATCTGAAAGTAGCAACTCGCCCGATTACAAAGATATGTGTCTTTTTCCCCTAGGCCTTTGTAGTTATTGGTTTCGTGTATCAGACTTGCGAAAATTTTGATAGTTTCTCAACCATTCGTTAACTTCAAACTCCCATATATCGCGAACGGATTGGCGAACTCGAGAAATTTCTGTTGCATCTGAAAGTAGAAACTCGCCCGATCACAATGGTGTATACTTTTCCCCTAGGTCATTCCAGTTATTGGTTTCGAGTATCAGACCGGCGAAAATTTTGATGGTTTCTCAAGCATTCCTTAACTTCAAACTCCCATATATCGCGAACGGATTGACGAACTGGAGAAATTTCTGTTGCATCTGAAAGTAGAAACTCGCCCGATTACAATGGTGTGTGTACTTTTCCCCTAGGCCATTCCAGTTATTGGTTTCGAGTATCAGACCAGCGAAAATTTTTGATGGTTTCACAACCATTCCTTAAGTTCAAACTCCCATATCTCGCGAACGGATTGCCGAACTCAAGGAATTCTTGTTGCATGTGAAAGTAGAAACTCGCCCGATTACAAAGATATGTTTATTTTTCCCCCAGCATTTGTAGTTATTGGTTTCGTGTATCAGACTTGCCAAAATTTTGATGGTTTCTCAACCATTCCTTAACTTCACACTTCCATATCTCGCGAACGGATTGACGAACTCGAGAAATTCCTGTTGCATGTGAAAGTAGAAACTCGCCCGATTACAACGGTATGTGCATTTTTCCCCTAGGCCTTTGTAGTTATTGGTTTCGAGTATCAGAATTTCGAAAATTTTGATGGTTTCTCAAGCATTCCTTAACTTCAACTCCCATATCTCGCGAACGGATTGACGAACTCGAGAAATTCCTGTTGCATCTGAAAGTAGAAACGCGCCCGATTACAAAGATATGTGTGTTTTTCACCTAGGCCTTTGTAGTTATTGGTTTCGTGTATCAGACTTGCGAAAATATTGATAGTTTCTCAACCATTCGTTAACTTCAAACTCCCATATATCGCGAACGGATTGGCGAACTCGAGAAATTTCTGTTGCATCTGAAAGTAGAAACTCGCCCGATCACAATGGTGTGTGTACTTTTCCCCTAGGCCATTCCAGTTATTGGTTTCGAGTATCAGACCAGCGAAAATTTTGATGGTTTCACAACCATTCCTTTAGTTCAAACTCCCATATCTCGCGAACGGATTGCCGAACTCAAGAATTCTTGTTGCATGTGAAAGTAGAAACTCGCCCGATTACAAAGATATGTTTATTTTTCCCCCAGGCCTTTGTAGTTATTGGCTTCGTGTATCAGACTTGCCAAAATTTTGATGGTTTCTCAACCATTCCTTAGCTTCAAACTCCAATATCTCGCGAACGGATTGACGAACTCGAGAAATTCCTGTTGCATCTGAAAGTAGAAACTCGCCCGATTACAATGGTGTGTGTAGTTTTCCCCTAGGCCATTCGAGTTATTGGTTTCGAGTATCAGACCACCGAAAATTTTGATGGTTTCTCAACCATTCCTTAACTTCAAACACCCATATCTCGCGAACGGATTGACGAACTCGAGAAATTCCTGTTGCATGTGAAAGTAGAAACTCGCCCGATTACAACCGTATGTGTATTTTTCCCCTAGGCCTTTGTAGTTATTGGTTTCGAGTATCAGAATTTCGAAATTTTGATGGTTTCTCAAGCATTCCTTAACTTCAAACTCCCATATCTCGCGAACGAATTGACGAACTCCAGAAATTCGTGTTGCTTCTGAAAGTAGAAACTCGCCCGATTACAAAGATATGTGTGTTTTTCCCCTAGGCCTTTGTAGTTATTGGTTTCGGGTATCAGACTTGCGAAAATTTTGATAGTTTCTCAACCATTCCTTAACTTCAAACTCCCATTTCTCGCGAACGGATTGACGAACTCGAGAAATTCCTGTTGCATCTGAAAGTAGAAACTCGCCCGATTATAAAGATGTGTGTGTTTTTTCCCCTAGGCCTTTGTAGTTATTGGTTTCGAGTATCAGACTTTCGAAAATTTTGATGGTTTCTCAAGCAATTCCTTAAATTCAAACTCCCATATATCGCGAACGGATTGACGAACTCGAGAAATTTCTGTTGCATCTGAAAGTAGAAACTCGCCCGATTACAATGGTGTGTGTACTATTCCCCTAGGCCATTCCAGTTATTGGTTTCGAGTATCAGACCAGCGAAAATTTTGATGGTTTCACAACCATTCCTTAACTTCAAACTCCATATCTCGCGAACGGATTGCCGAACTCGAGAAATTCTTGTTGCATGTGAAAATAGAAACTCGCCCGATTACAAAGATATGTGTGTTTTTCACCTAGGCCTTTGTAGTTATTGGTTTCGGGTACCAGACTTGCGAAAATTTTGATAGTTTCTCAACCATTCCTTAACTTCAAACTCCCATTTCTCGCGAACGGATTGACCAACTCGAGAAATTCCTGTTGCATCTGAAAGTAGAAACTCGCCCGATTACAATGGTGTGTGTACTTTTCCCCTAGGCCATTCCAGTTATTGGTTTCGAGTATCGGACCAGCGAAAATTTTGATGGTTTCTCAACTATTCCTTAACTTCAAACACCCATATCTCGTGAACGGATTGACGAACTCGAGAAATTCCTGTTGCATCTGAAAGTAGAAACTCGCCCGATTACAAAGATATGTGTGTTTTTCCCCTAGGCCTTTGTAGTTATTGGTTTCGAGTATCAGACTTGGCAAAATTTTGATGGTTTCTCAAGCATTCCTTAACTTCAAACTCCCATATATCGCGAACGGATTGACGAATTCCAGAAATTCCTGTTGTATCTGAAAGTAGAAATTCGCCCGATTACAATGCTGTGTGTACTTTTCCCCTAGGCCACTCCGGTTGTTGTTATCGAATATCAGACTTGCGAAAATTTTGATGGTTTCTCAACCATTCCTTAACTTCAAACTCCCATATCTCGCGAACGGATTGACGAACTCGAGAAGTTCCTGTTGCATCTGAAAGTAGAAACTCGCCCGATTACAATGGTGTGTGTACTTTTCCCCTAGGCCATTCCAGTTATTGGTTTCGAGTATCAGACCAGCGAAAATTTTGATGGTTCTCAACTATTCCTTAACTTCAAACACCCATATCTCGCGAACGGATTGACGAACTCGAGAAATTCCTGTTGCATCTGAAAGTAGAAACTCGCCCGATTACAATGGTGTGTGTACTTTTCCCCTAGGCCATTCCAGTTATTGGTTTCGAGTATCAGACCAGCGAAAATTTTGATGGTTTCTCAACTATTCCTTAACTTCAAACACCCATATCTCGCGAACGATTGACGAACTCGAGAAATTCCTGTTGCATCTGAAAGTAGAAACTCGCCCGATTACAACGGTACGTGTATTTTTCCCCAAGGCCTTTGTAGTTATTGGTTTCGTGTATCAGACTTGCCAAAATTTTGATGGTTTCTCAAGCATTCCTTAAATTCAAACTCCCATATATCGCGAACGGATTGACGAACTCGCTAAATTTCTGTTGCATCTGAAAGTAGAAACTCGCCCGATTACAATGGTGTGTGTACTGTTCCCCTAGGCCATTCCAGTTATTGGTTTCGAGTATCAGACCAGCGAAAATTTTGATGGTTTCTCTACCATTCCTTAACTTCACACTTCCATATCTCGCGAACGGATTGACGAACTCCAGAAATTCGTGTTGCTTCTGAAAGTAGAAACTCGCCCGATTACAAAGATATGTGTGTTTTTCCCCTAGGCCTTTGTAGTTATTGGTTTCGGGTATCAGACTTGCGAAAATTTTGATAGTTTCTCAACCATTCCTTAACTTCAAACTCCATTTCTCGCGAACGATTGACGAACTCGAGAAATTCCTGTTGCATCTGAAAGTAGAAACTCGCCCGATTATAAACGATGTGTGTGTTTTTCCCCTAGGCCTTTGTAGTTATTGGTTTCGAGTATCAGACTTTCGAAAATTTTGATGGTTTCTCAAGCATTCCTTAAATTCAAACTCCATATCTCGCGAACGGATTGACGAACTCGAGAAATTCTGTTGCATCTGAAAGTAGAAACTCGCCCGATGACAATGGTGTGTGTACTATTCCCCTAGGCCATTCCAGTTATTGGTTTCGAGTATCAGACCAGCGAAAATTTTGATGGTTTCACAACCATTCCTTAACTTCAACTCCCATATCTCGCGAACGGATTGCCGAACTCGAGAAATTCTTGTTGCATGTGAAAATAGAAACTCGCCCGATTACAAAGATATGTGTGTTTTTCACCTAGGCCTTTGTAGTTATTGGTTTCGGGTACCAGACTTGCGAAAATTTTGATAGTTTCTCAACCATTCCTTAACTTCAAACTCCCATTTCTCGCGAACGGATTGACCAACTCGAGAAATTCCTGTTGCATCTGAAAGTAGAAACTCGCCCGATTACAATGGTGTGTGTACTTTTCCCCTAGGCCATTCCAGTTATTGGTTTCGAGTATCGGACCAGCGAAAATTTTGATGGTTTCTCAACTATTCCTTAACTTCAAACACCCATATCTCGTGAACGGATTGACGAACTCGAGAAATTCCTGTTGCATCTGAAAGTAGAAACTCGCCCGATTACAAAGATATGTGTGTTTTTCCCCTAGGCCTTTGTAGTTATTGGTTTCGAGTATCAGACTTGGCAAAATTTTGATGGTTTCTCAAGCATTCCTTAACTTCAAACTCCCATATATCGCGAACGGATTGACGAATTCCAGAAATTCCTGTTGTATCTGAAAGTAGAAATTCGCCCGATTACAATGCTGTGTGTACTTTTCCCCTAGGCCACTCCGGTTGTTGTTATCGAATATCAGACTTGCGAAAATTTTGATGGTTTCTCAACCATTCCTTAACTTCAAACTCCCATATCTCGCGAACGGATTGACGAACTCGAGAAGTTCCTGTTGCATCTGAAAGTAGAAACTCGCCCGATTACAATGGTGTGTGTACTTTTCCCCTAGGCCATTCCAGTTATTGGTTTCGAGTATCAGACCAGCGAAAATTTTGATGGTTTCTCAACTATTCCTTAACTTCAAACACCCATATCTCGCGAACGGATTGACGAACTCGAGAAATTCCTGTTGCATCTGAAAGTAGAAACTCGCCCGATTACAATGGTGTGTGTACTTTTCCCCTAGGCCATTCCAGTTATTGGTTTCGAGTATCAGACCAGCGAAAATTTTGATGGTTTCTCAACTATTCCTTAACTTCAAACACCCATATCTCGCGAACGGATTGACGAACTCGAGAAATTCCTGTTGCATCTGAAAGTAGAAACTCGCCCGATTACAACGGTACGTGTATTTTTCCCCAAGGCCTTTGTAGTTATTGGTTTCGTGTATCAGACTTGCCAAAATTTTGATGGTTTCTCAAGCATTCCTTAAATTCAAACTCCCATATATCGCGAACGGATTGACGAACTCGCTAAATTTCTGTTGCATCTGAAAGTAGAAACTCGCCCGATTACAATGGTGTGTGTACTGTTCCCCTAGGCCATTCCAGTTATTGGTTTCGAGTATCAGACCAGCGAAAATTTTGATGGTTTCTCTACCATTCCTTAACTTCACACTTCCATATCTCGCGAACGGATTGACGAACTCGAGAAATTCCTGTTGCATCTGAAAGTAGAAACTCGCCCGATTACAACGGTACGTGTATTTTTCCCCTAGGCCTTTGTAGTTATTGGTTTCGAGTATCAGAATTTCGAAAATTTTGATGGTTTCTCAAGCATTCGTTAACTTCAAACTCCCATATATCGCGAACGGATTGGCGAACTCGAGGAATTTCTGTTGCATCTGAAAGTAGAAACTCGCCCGATTACAATGGAGTGTATCCTTTTCCCCTAGGCCATTCCAGTTATTGGTTTCGAGTATCAGACCAGCGAAAATTTTGATGGTTTCTCAACTATTCCTTAACTTCAAACACCCATATCTCGCGAACGGATTGACGAACTCGTGAAATTTCTGTTGCATCTGAAAGTAGAAACTCGCCCGAGTACAATGGTGCGTGTACTTTTCCCCTAGGCCATTCCAGTTATTGGTTTCGAGTATCAGACCAGCGAAAATTTTGATGGTTTCTCAACCATTCCTTAACTTCACACTTCCATATCTCGCGAACGGATTGACGAACTCGAGAAATTCCTGTTGCATGTGAAAGTAGAAACTCGCCCGATTACAAAGTATGTGTATTTTTCCCCTAGGCCTTTGTAGTTATTGGTTTCGAGTATCAGAATTTCGAAAATTTTGATGGTTTCTCAAGCATTCCTTAACTTCAAACTCCCATATCTCGCGAACGGATTGACGAACTCGAGAAATTCCTGTTGCATCTGAAAGTAGAAACTCGCCCGATTACAAAGATATGTGTGTTTTTCCCCTAGGCCTTTATAGTTATTGGTTTCGAGTATCAGACTTGCCAAAATTTTGATGGTTTCTCAAGCATTCCTTAACTTCAAACTCCCATATCTCGCGAACGGATTGACGAACTCGAGAAATTCCTGTTGCATCTGAAAGTAGAAACTCGCCCGATTACAATGGTGTGTGTACTTTTCCCCTAGGCCATTCCAGTTATTGGTTTCGAGTATCAGACTTGCGAAAATGTTGATTGTTTCTCAACCATTCCTTAACTTCAAACTCCCATATCTCGCGAACGGATTGACGAACTCGAGAAATTCCTGTTGCATCTGAAAGTAGAAACTCGCCCGATTACAATGGTGTGTGTACTTTTCCCCTAGGCCATTCCAGTTATTGGTTTCGAGTATCAGACTTGCGAAAATGTTGATTGTTTCTCAACCATTCCTTAGCTTCAAACTCCCATATCTCGCGAACGGAATGACGAACTCGAGAAATTCCTGTTGCATCTGAAAGTGGAAACTCGCCCGATTACAAAGGTATGTGCATTTTTCCCCTATGCCTTTGTAGTTATTGGATTCGAGTATCAGACTTGCGAAAATTTTGATGGTTTCTCAACCATTCCTTAACTTCAAACTCCCATATCTCGCGAACGGAATGACGAACTCGAGAAATTCCTGTTGCATCTGAAAGCAGAAACTCGCCCGATTACAACGGTACGTGTATTTTTCCCCAAGGCCTTTGTAGTTATTGGTTTCGAGTATCAGACTTGCGATAATTTGATGGTTTCTCAAGCATTCCTTAACTTCAAACTCCCATATCTCGCGAACGGATTGACGAACTCGAGAAATTCCTGTTGCATCTGAAAGTAGAAACTCGCCCGATTACAATCGTGTGTGTACTTTTCCCCTAGGCCATTCCAGTTATTGGTTTCGAGTATCAGACTTGCGAAAATGTTGATTGTTTCTCAACCATTCCTTAACTTCAAACTCCCATATCTTGCGAACGGAATGACGAATTCGAGAAATTCCTGTTGCATCTGAAAGTGGAAACTCGCCCGATTACAAAGATATGTGTGTTTTTCACCTAGGCCTTTGTAGTTATTGGTTTCGGGTATCAGACTTGCGAAAATTTTGATAGTTTCTCAACCATTCCTTAACTTCAAACTCCCATTTCTCGCGAACGGAATGACGAACTCGAGAAATTCCTGTTGCATCTGAAAGCAGAAACTCGCCCGATTACAACGGTACGTGTATTTTTCCCCAAGGCCTTTGTAGTTATTGGTTTCGAGTATCAGAATTTCGAAAATTTTGATGGTTTCTCAACCATTCCTTAACTTCAAACTCCCATATCTCGCGAACGGATTGCCGAACTCGAGAAATTCTTGTTGCATGTGAAAGTAGAAACGCGCCCGATTACAAAGATATGTGTGTTTTTCACCTAGGTCTTTGTAGTTATTGGTTTCGGGTATCAGACTTGCGAAAATTTTGATAGTTTCTCAACCATTCCTTAACTTCAAACTCCCATTTCTCGCGAAAGGATTGACCAACTCGAGAAATTCCTGTTGCATCTGAAAGTAGAAACTCGCCCGATTACAATGGTGTGTGTACTTTTCCCCTAGGCCATTCCAGTTATTGGTTTCGAGTATCAGACTTGCGAAAATGTTGATTGTTTCTCAACCATTCCTTAGCTTCAAACTCCCATATCTCGCGAACGGAATGACGAACTCGAGAAATTCCTGTTGCATCTGAAAGTGGAAACTCGCCCGATTACAAAGGTATGTGCATTTTTCCCCTATGCCTTTGTAGTTATTGGATTCGAGTATCAGACTTGCGAAAATTTTGATGGTTTCTCAACCATTCCTTAACTTCAAACTCCCATATCTCGCGAACGGAATGACGAACTCGAGAAATTCCTGTTGCATCTGAAAGCAGAAACTCGCCCGATTACAACGGTACGTGTATTTTTCCCCAAGGCCTTTGTAGTTATTGGTTTCGAGTATCAGACTTGCGATAATTTTGATGGTTTCTCAAGCATTCCTTAACTTCAAACTCCCATATCTCGCGAACGGATTGACGAACTCGAGAAATTCCTGTTGCATCTGAAAGTAGAAACTCGCCCGATTACAATCGTGTGTGTACTTTTCCCCTAGGCCATTCCAGTTATTGGTTTCGAGTATCAGACTTGCGAAAATGTTGATTGTTTCTCAACCATTCCTTAACTTCAAACTCCCATATCTCGCGAACGGAATGACGAATTCGAGAAATTCCTGTTGCATCTGAAAGTGGAAACTCGCCCGATTACAAAGATATGTGTGTTTTTCCCCTAGGCCTTTGTAGATATTGGTTTCGAGTATCAGACTTGCAAAAATTGTGATGGTTTCTAAACCATTCCTTAACTTCAAACTCCCATATCTCGCGAACGGATTGACCAACTCGAGAAATTCCTGTTGCATCTGAAAGTAGAAACTCGCCCGATTACAATGGTGTGTGTACTTTTCCCCTAGGCCATTCCAGTTATTGGTTTCGAGTATCAGACTTGCGAAAATGTTGATTGTTTCTCAACCATTCCTTAACTTCAAACTCCCATATCTCGCGAACGGAATGACGAATTCGAGAAATTCCTGTTGCATCTGAAAGTGGAAACTCGCCCGATTACAAAGATATGTGTGTTTTTCCCCTAGGCCTTTGTAGATATTGGTTTCGAGTATCAGACTTGCAAAAATTGTGATGGTTTCTAAACCATTCCTTAACTTCAAACTCCCATATCTCGCGAACGGATTGACCAACTCGAGAAATTCCTGTTGCATCTGAAAGTAGAAACTCGCCCGCTTACAATGGTGTGTGTACTTTTCCCCTAGGCCATTCCAGTTATTGGTTTCGAGTATCAGACTTGCGAAAATGTTGATTGTTTCTCAACCATTCCTTAACTTCAAACTCCCATATCTCGCGAACGGAATGACGAACTCGAGAAATTCCTGTTGCATCTGAAAGTGGAAACTCGCCCGATTACATAGGTATGTGCATTTTTCCCCTAGGCCATTCCAGTTATTGGTTTCGAGTATCAGACCACCGAAAATTTTGATGGTTTCTCAACCATTCCTTAACTTCAAACACACATATCTCGCGAACGGATAGACGAACTCGAGAAATTTCTGTTGCATCTGAAAGTAGAAACTCGCCCGAGTACAATGGTGTGTGTACTTTTCCCCTAGGCCATTCCAGTTATTGGTTTCGAGTATCAGACCAGCGAAAATTTTGATGGTTTCTCAACCATTCCTTAACTTCACACTTCCATATCTCGCGAACGGATTGACGAACTCGAGAAATTCCTGTTGCATGTGAAAGTAGAAACTCGCCCGATTACAACGGTATGTGCATTTTTCCCCTAGGCCTTTGTAGTTATTGGTTTCGAGTATCAGAATTTCGAAAATTTTGATGGTTTCTCAAGCATTCCTTAACTTCAAACTCCCATATCTCGCGAACGGATTGACGAACTCCAGAAATTCCTGTTGCATCTGAAAGTAGAAACTCGCCCGATTACAAAGATATGTGTGTTTTTCCCCTAGGCCTTTGTAGTTATTGGTTTCGGGTATCAGACTTGCGAAAATTTTGATGGTTTCACAACCATTCCTTAACTTCAAACTCCCATATCTCGCGAACGGATTGCCGAACTCGAGAAATTCTTGTTGCATGTGAAAATAGAAACTCGCCTGATTACAAAGATATGTGTGTTTTTCCCCCAGGCCTTTGTAGTTATTGGTTTCGTGTATCAGACTTGCCAAAATTTTGATGGTTTCTCAACCATTCCTTAACTTCACACTTCCATATCTCGCGAACGGATTGACGAACTCGAGAAATTCCTGTTGCATGTGAAAGTAGAAACTCGCCCGATTACAACGGTATGTGCATTTTTCCCCTAGGCCTTTGTAGTTATTGGTTTCGAGTATCAGAATTTCGAAAATTTTGATGGTTTCTCAAGCATTCCTTAAATTCAAACTCCCATATATCGCGAACGGATTGACGAACTCGAGAAATTTCTGTTGCATCTGAAAGTAGAAACTCGCCCGATTACAATGGTGTGTGTACTATTCCCCTAGGCCATTCCAGTTATTGGTTTCGAGTATCAGACCAGCGAAAATTTTGATGGTTTCACAACCATTCCTTAACTTCAAACTCCCATATCTCGCGAACGGATTGCCGAACTCGAGAAATTCTTGTTGCATGTGAAAATAGAAACTCGCCTGATTACAAAGATATGTGTGTTTTTCCCCCAGGCCTTTGTAGTTATTGGTTTCGTGTATCAGACTTGCCAAAATTTTGATGGTTTCTCAACCATTCCTTAACTTCACACTTCCATATCTCGCGAACGGATTGACGAACTCGAGAAATTCCTGTTGCATGTGAAAGTAGAAACTCGCCCGATTACAACGGTATGTGCATTTTTCCCCTAGGCCTTTGTAGTTATTGGTTTCGAGTATCAGAATTTCGAAAATTTTGATGGTTTCTCAAGCATTCCTTAAATTCAAACTCCCATATATCGCGAACGGATTGACGAACTCGAGAAATTTCTGTTGCATCTGAAAGTAGAAACTCGCCCGATTACAATGGTGTGTGTACTATTCCCCTAGGCCATTCCAGTTATTGGTTTCGAGTATCAGACCAGCGAAAATTTTGATGGTTTCACAACCATTCCTTAACTTCAAACTCCCATATCTCGCGAACGGATTGACGAACTCGAGAAATTCCTGTTGCATCTGAAAGTAGAAACTCGCCCGATTACAATGGTGTGTGTACTTTTCCCCTAGGCCATTCCAGTTATTGGTTTCGAGTATCAGACTTGCGAAAATGTTGATTGTTTCTCAACCATTCCTTAACTTCAAACTCCCATATCTCGCGAACGGATTGCCGAACTCGAGAAATTGTTGTTGCATGTGAAAGTAGAAACTCGCCCGATTACAAAGATATGTGTGTTTTTCACCTAGGCCTTTGTAGTTATTGGTTTCGGGTATCAGACTTGCGAAAATTTTGATAGTTTCTCAACCATTCCTTAACTTCAAACTCCCATTTCTCGCGAACAGAATGACGAACTCGAGAAATTCCTGTTGCATCTGAAAGCAGAAACTCGCCCGATTACAACGGTACGTGTATTTTTCCCCAAGGCCTTTGTAGTTATTGGTTTCGAGTATCAGAATTTCGAAAATTTTGATGGTTTCTCAACCATTCCTTAACTTCAAACTCCCATATCTCGCGAACGGATTGCCGAACTCGAGAAATTCTTGTTGCATGTGAAAGTAGAAACGCGCCCGATTACAAAGATATGTGTGTTTTTCACCTAGGTCTTTGTAGTTATTGGTTTCGGGTATCAGACTTGCGAAAATTTTGATAGTTTCTCAACCATTCCTTAACTTCAAACTCCCATTTCTCGCGAAAGGATTGACCAACTCGAGAAATTCCTGTTGCATCTGAAAGTAGAAACTCGCCCGATTACAATGGTGTGTGTACTTTTCCCCTAGGCCATTCCAGTTATTGGTTTCGAGTATCAGACTTGCGAAAATGTTGATTGTTTCTCAACCATTCCTTAGCTTCAAACTCCCATATCTCGCGAACGGAATGACGAACTCGAGAAATTCCTGTTGCATCTGAAAGTGGAAACTCGCCCGATTACAAAGGTATGTGCATTTTTCCCCTATGCCTTTGTAGTTATTGGATTCGAGTATCAGACTTGCGAAAATTTTGATGGTTTCTCAACCATTCCTTAACTTCAAACTCCCATATCTCGCGAACGGAATGACGAACTCGAGAAATTCCTGTTGCATCTGAAAGCAGAAACTCGCCCGATTACAACGGTACGTGTATTTTTCCCCAAGGCCTTTGTAGTTATTGGTTTCGAGTATCAGACTTGCGATAATTTTGATGGTTTCTCAAGCATTCCTTAACTTCAAACTCCCATATCTCGCGAACGGATTGACGAACTCGAGAAATTCCTGTTGCATCTGAAAGTAGAAACTCGCCCGATTACAATCGTGTGTGTACTTTTCCCCTAGGCCATTCCAGTTATTGGTTTCGAGTATCAGACTTGCGAAAATGTTGATTGTTTCTCAACCATTCCTTAACTTCAAACTCCCATATCTCGCGAACGGAATGACGAACTCGAGAAATTCCTGTTGCATCTGAAAGTGGAAACTCGCCCGATTACAAAGATATGTGTGTTTTTCCCCTAGGCCTTTGTAGATATTGGTTTCGAGTATCAGACTTGCAAAAATTGTGATGGTTTCTAAACCATTCCTTAACTTCAAACTCCCATATCTCGCGAACGGATTGACCAACTCGAGAAATTCCTGTTGCATCTGAAAGTAGAAACTCGCCCGATTACAATGGTGTGTGTACTTTTCCCCTAGGCCATTCCAGTTATTGGTTTCGAGTATCAGACTTGCGAAAATGTTGATTGTTTCTCAACCATTCCTTAACTTCAAACTCCCATATCTCGCGAACGGAATGACGAACTCGAGAAATTCCTGTTGCATCTGAAAGTGGAAACTCGCCCGATTACATAGGTATGTGCATTTTTCCCCTAGGCCATTCCAGTTATTGGTTTCGAGTATCAGACCACCGAAAATTTTGATGGTTTCTCAACCATTCCTTAACTTCAAACACACATATCTCGCGAACGGATAGACGAACTCGAGAAATTTCTGTTGCATCTGAAAGTAGAAACTCGCCCGAGTACAATGGTGTGTGTACTTTTCCCCTAGGCCATTCCAGTTATTGGTTTCGAGTATCAGACCAGCGAAAATTTTGATGGTTTCTCAACCATTCCTTAACTTCACACTTCCATATCTCGCGAACGGATTGACGAACTCGAGAAATTCCTGTTGCATGTGAAAGTAGAAACTCGCCCGATTACAACGGTATGTGCATTTTTCCCCTAGGCCTTTGTAGTTATTGGTTTCGAGTATCAGAATTTCGAAAATTTTGATGGTTTCTCAAGCATTCCTTAACTTCAAACTCCCATATCTCGCGAACGGATTGACGAACTCCAGAAATTCCTGTTGCATCTGAAAGTAGAAACTCGCCCGATTACAAAGATATGTGTGTTTTTCCCCTAGGCCTTTGTAGTTATTGGTTTCGGGTATCAGACTTGCGAAAATTTTGATGGTTTCACAACCATTCCTTAACTTCAAACTCCCATATCTCGCGAACGGATTGCCGAACTCGAGAAATTCTTGTTGCATGTGAAAATAGAAACTCGCCTGATTACAAAGATATGTGTGTTTTTCCCCCAGGCCTTTGTAGTTATTGGTTTCGTGTATCAGACTTGCCAAAATTTTGATGGTTTCTCAACCATTCCTTAACTTCACACTTCCATATCTCGCGAACGGATTGACGAACTCGAGAAATTCCTGTTGCATGTGAAAGTAGAAACTCGCCCGATTACAACGGTATGTGCATTTTTCCCCTAGGCCTTTGTAGTTATTGGTTTCGAGTATCAGAATTTCGAAAATTTTGATGGTTTCTCAAGCATTCCTTAAATTCAAACTCCCATATATCGCGAACGGATTGACGAACTCGAGAAATTTCTGTTGCATCTGAAAGTAGAAACTCGCCCGATTACAATGGTGTGTGTACTATTCCCCTAGGCCATTCCAGTTATTGGTTTCGAGTATCAGACCAGCGAAAATTTTGATGGTTTCACAACCATTCCTTAACTTCAAACTCCCATATCTCGCGAACGGATTGCCGAACTCGAGAAATTCTTGTTGCATGTGAAAATAGAAACTCGCCTGATTACAAAGATATGTGTGTTTTTCCCCCAGGCCTTTGTAGTTATTGGTTTCGTGTATCAGACTTGCCAAAATTTTGATGGTTTCTCAACCATTCCTTACCTTCAAACTCCAATATCTCGCGAACGGATTGACGAACTCGAGAAATTCCTGTTGCATCTGATAGTAGAAACTCGCCCGATTACAATGGTGTGTGTACTTTTCCCCTAGGCCATTCCAGTTATTGGTTTCGAGTATCAGACCAGCGAAAATTTTGATGGTTTCTCAACCATTCCTTAACTTCAAACACCCATATCTCGCGAACGGATTGACGAACTCGAGAAATTTCTGTTGCATCTGAAAGTAGAAACTCGCCCGAGTACAATGGTGTGTGTACTTTTCCCCTAGGCCATTCCAGTTATTGGTTTCGAGTATCAGACCAGCGAAAATTTTGATGGTTTCTCAACCATTCCTTAACTTCACACCTCCATATCTCGCGAACGGATTGACGAACTCGAGAAATTCCTGTTGCATGTGAAAGTAGAAACTCGCCCGATTACAACGGTATGTGTATTTTTCCCCTAGGCCTTTGTAGTTATTGGTTTCGAGTATCAGACCAGCGAAAATTTTGATGGTTTCTCAACCATTCCTTAACTTCAAACTCCCATTTCTCGCGAACGGATTGACGAACTCGAGAAATTCCTGTTGCATCTGAAAGTAGAAACTCGCCCGATTATAAAGATATGTGTGTTTTTCCCCTAGGCCTTTGTAGTTATTGGTTTCGGGTACCAGACTTGCGAAAATTTTGATAGTTTCTCAACCATTCCTTAACTTCAAACTCCCATTTCTCGCGAACGGATTGACGAACTCGAGAAATTCCTGTTGCATCTGAAAGTAGAAACTCGCCCGATTATAAAGATATGTGTGTTTTTCCCCTAGGCCTTTGTAGTTATTGGTTTCGGGTACCAGACTTGCGAAAATTTTGATAGTTTCTCAACCATTCCTTAACTTCAAACTCCCATTTCTCGCGAACGGATTGACCAACTCGAGAAATTCCTGTTGCATCTGAAAGTAGAAACTCGCGCGATTACAATGGTGTGTGTACTTTTCCCCTAGGCCATTCCAGTTATTGGTTTCGAGTATCAGACTTGCGAAAATGTTGATGGTTTCTCAACCATTCCTTAACTTCACACTTCCATATCTCGCGAACGGATTGACGAACTCGAGAAATTCCTGTTGCATGTGAAAGTAGAAAATCGCCCGATTACAACGGTATGTGTATTCTTCCCCTAGGCCTTTGTAGTTTTTGGTTTCGAGTATCAGAATTTCGAAAATTTTGATGGTTTCTCAAGCATTCCTTAACTTCAAACTCCCATATCTCGCGAACGGATTGCTGAACTCGAGAAGTTCTTGTTGCATGTGAAAGTAGAAACTCGCCCGATTACAAAGATATGTGTATTTTTACCCTAGGCCTTTGTAGTTATTGGTTTCGAGTATCAGACTTTCGAAAATTTTGATGGTTCCTCAAGCATTCCTTAACTTCAGACTCCCATATCTCGCGAACGGATTGACGAATTTGAGAAATTTCTGTTGCATCTGAAAGCAGAAACTCGCCCGATTACAACGGTATGTGTATTTTTGCCCTAGATCATAGTAGTTATTGGTTTCGAGAATCAGACTTTTGAAAATTTTGATCGTTTCTCAAGCATTCCTTAACTTCAAACTCCAATATCTCGCGAACGGATTGACGAACTCGATTATTTCCTGTTGCATCTGAAAGTAGAAAGTCGACCGATTACAAAGGTATGTGTATTTTTCCCGTAGGCCTTTGTAGTTATTGGTTTCGAGTATCAGACTTGCGAAAAATTTGATGGTTTCTCAAGCATTCCTTAACTTCAAACTCCCATATCTCGCGAACGGATTGATGATCTCGAGAAATTCCTGTTGCATCTGAAAGTAGAAACTCGCCCGAGTACAATGGTGTGTGTACTTTTCCCCTAGGCCATTCCAGTTATTGGTTTCGAGTATCAGACCAGCGAAAATTTTGATCGTTTCTCAAGCATTCCTTAACTTCAAACTCCCATATCTCGCGAACGGATTGACGAACTCGATTATTTCCTGTTGCATCTGAAAGTAGAAAGTCGATCGATTACAAAGGTATGTGTATTTTTCCCGTAGGCCTTTGTAGTTATTGGTTTCGAGTATCAGACTTGGGAAAAATTTGATCGTTTCTCAACCATTCCTTAACTTCAAACTCCCATATCTCGCGAACGGATTGACGAACTCGAGAAATTCCTGTTGCATCTGAAAGTAGAAACTCGCCCGATTACAATGGTGTGTGTACTTTTCCCCTAGGCCATTCCAGTTATTGGTTTCGAGTATCACCAATGATACTCGATGGACTTGCGAAAATTTTGATGGTTTCTCAACGATTCCCTAACTTCACACTTCCATATCTCGCGAACGGATTGACGAACTCGAGAAATTCCTGTTGCATGTGAAAGTGGAAACTCGTGCGATTACAACGGTATGTGTATTTTTCCTCTAGGCCTTTGTAGTTATTGGTTTCGAGTATCAGACCAGCGAAAATTTTGATGGTTTCTCAACCATTCTTTAACTTCAAACACCCATATCTCGCGAACGGATTGACGAACTCGAGAAATTCCTGTTGCATGTGAAAGTAGAAACTCGCCCGATTACAACGGTAGGTGTATTTTTTCCCTAGGCCTTTGTGGTTATTGGTTTCGAGTATCAGACTTTCGAAAATTTTGATGGTTTCTCAAGCATTCCTTAACATCAAACTCCCGTATCTCGTGAACGGATTGACGAACTCGAGAAATTTCTGTTCAATCTGAAAGTAGAAACTCGCCCGATTACAATGGTGTGTGTACTTTTCCGCTAGGCCATTCCAGTTATTGGTTTCGAGTATCAGACCAGCGAAAATTTTGATGGTTTCACAACCATTCCTTAACTTCAAACTCCCATATCTCGCGAACGGATTGCCGAACTCGAGAAATTCCTGTTGCACGTGAAAGTAGAAACTCGCCCGTTTACAACGGTATGTGTATTTTTCCCCTAGGCCTATGTAGTTATTGGTTTCGAGTATTAGACTTTCGAAGATTTTGACGGTTTCTCAAGCATTCCTTAACTTCAAACTCCCATATCTCGCGAACGGATTGACGAATTCGAGAAATTCCTGTTGTATCTGAAAGTAGAAATTCGCCTGATTACAATGCTGTGTGTACTTTTCCCCTAGGCCACTCCGGTTGTTGTTATCGAATATCAGACTTGCGAAAATTTTGATGGTTTCTCAACCATTCCTTAAGTTCACACTCCCATATCTCGCGAACGGTTTGACGAACTCGAGAAATTCCTGTTGCATCTGAAAGTAGAAACTCGCCCGATTACAATGGTGTGTGTACTTTTCCCCTAGGCCATTCCAGTTATTGGTTTCGAGTATCAGACCAGCGAAAATTTTGATGGTTTCTCAACCATTCCTTAACTTCAAACTCCCATATCTCGCGAACGGATTGACGAACTCGAGAAATTCCCTTTTGCATCTGAAAGTAGAAACTCGCCCGATTACAATGGTGTGTGTACTTTTCCCCTAGGCCATTCCAGTTATTGGTATCATTAACGTCTTCACGCTCTCACACGCCTTACAAAAATCATGTTTTCTACTTGTTCTCACATCTTAAATAATTATTCTAAGTTCGCAGCCAATTAGCTCGGCGTTACTCGTTGTAAGTGATACTTCGTCGCGAGTAATACCGATTACCAGGTCTCACCACGTGGAGGTTGCTGTGAGCGGAGACCCGGAGAGAGATAGATGGAATCAAAGTTTCATCGATCTCCCTCGATACGCGATACAAACGAAGATACTAAACCGAAGAGATGGAAAGAATCAATTTTCTTTCGATCTCCTTGTTTAGTTCTGCCGAGCAATTACATTATGGAAAAATTAGGCGAAATTGGGAAATACGCGACACGAACCGTGGAGTTGCTCCTACTAGGTCGGTCCCGTTTCCCCTCAGTGGGCCCGATTAAAGAGGAAATGCACGACGCCGTCCACTCATATAGAGTGCCCCGTTTCTCCCAACTCCGCGTCAGGAACCACGCAAAGCGTGGACCTGACTCACGGAGGATGACAAAAAGAGGGTCTTGTGTCACAAGGACTTCCGCAGGGACCGGTGCGAACACCTGCCCCTGTGTTCGCAGCATATTCTCTCTCAAAGCGGACGCACCAGAAGAGACAGCGATCGAGCGTTCGGTCCACCTCCACGGCCGGTCACTTGCTTATGCAACAAGCAGAGGTGGCCGGACTGAGATACGAGCAAGCGAGCAAAAAGAAGTTAAAGATTGGATAATTGCTCGGCAGATCACAGATACTCGTACATGGTAACCTTAAAACTAACTTAGTCTATACATAGAATTAACAGTCCCGCGGAGGATGCAATACATCAGTCCTCTTCGTTCTTCGTTCTTCGTTTTCCGATACATCTAAGAGAATGTATCTAAGAGAAACCTAAGAGAAACCTAAAGTCATGGCATAATAGAAAATAGAAATGAATTTGGTTAGTGGAAAAAAATAAACATGTCAAAACAAGTAGAAATTAAAATCAGAGTACAAATGAAAAGAATTAGACAAAGAAACAGTTAGAAAAAAAAAAGGAAGGATTGAGAGAGTGGTCGCCAATACTGACCACCGCTTACCGGCGGCCAGTACCGGTTACCATGGTGAGGGATCCCCCTTCCATAAACCTAAAACGAAGAGATGCGTCCACCTCGGAGGCTTCGGGAACAATGAAATTTTAAACAACCTGGGGCTCCTTATATACCCTCCCCAAGGTGACTTACCGTTTCTTCCATTGTCTTTGTTCGATCTAATCGAAATCTTCGAAGGCGAACGGTTTCGGTGAATGTTTGTTCATTTCCGCGATTGTTACTAACATTTATGCATGTTTCCAATATTGATCGAACAATGTGCATCTTATTTATGTATTGCAATTAATTAAGAAACTTATAGAAATTGATTTTGATCGAGACTCGATGTTAAAACGTGTTTCCTAAAGTTTTTAAGCATAGAAAGTAACAATTGTTCATTAAATGCATTAAGTTAACATTTGTTTAATTCTTATAATTTACACAATACGCGTAGAAGTTGTGTTTTTTACATAAAAGTGCCGAAATTCAATTAATCGCCTTTTTTAGTTAGAAAAATCATCGCGATGAAGACTTGTGAATCGATAATCGATACCTGTAGCCTTGAAAATGTCAGTTGGATCTCAGCGAAAAATTCCTTCGCGAACAAAGAATATTTCAACGAAATGATATTTTAAGCCATTATTTATACTAGGAAATAGTTAATAATTGTTCAAACTACGGTCCTACGACGGTTATTAATAATTATGATAAATAAACATCAAGATATTGCAAAATCTGCGAAGGCGAACGGTTTCTGTGAATGTTTCTTCCTATATGCGATTGTTATTAACTTTTTCGCGTGCTCCCAATATTAATCGAACAATGTACATCTTATCTATGCATTACAAATGATTAAGTAACTTATAGAAATTGATTTTGATCGAGATTCGAAGTGAAAACGTGTTTCGTAAAGATTTAATGCATAGAAAGTAGTAATTGTCTATTTGGTACATTAATTTAACATTTATTTAATTCTTATAATTTACACAATACGTGCAGAAGTTGCATTTTTTACTTAAAAGTGGCACAATTCAATTAATCGCTTTTCTAAATAGAAAAATTATCGTGATGAACACTTGTGAATCGATCATCGATACCTGTAACATTGAGAATATTAGTTGGATCTCAACGAAAAATTCCTTAGTGAACAAAGAATATTTTAACGAAATGATATTTTAAGCCATTATTTATACTAGGACATTGTTAATAATTGTTTAAACTATGGTCCAACGACGGTTGTTGATGATTATGATAAATAAACATCAAGATATTGCAAAATCTATGAAGAAGAACGGTTTTGGTAAATGTTTTTTCATTTCCGTGATTGTTATTAACATTTACGCACGTTCCGAATATTAACATTACAATGTGCATCTTGTTTGTGCATTATAAGTCATTAATTACTTTACAAATATTAATTTCGATCGAAAATCGAGAAACATATGAATACCACGTTTTACTTCAATTCTCGATGAAATTTAATTTCTGTAGGCAAATCAATAATTTACAATGCATAACAAAGATGCATTCTCCCACATAAATGTTCGAAACATGCATAAATGTTAATAACAATCGCGTGGATGAACAACAATTCACTGAAACCGTTCCCCTTCGCAGATTTCGCAATATCTTGATGTTCATTCATCAGAATTATTAACAACCGTCGTAGCACCATGGTATAAAAAATTATTAACAATGTCCTGGTATAAATAATGGATTAAAACATTATTTTTCATAGAAGTATTTTTCATTCGCGAAATCGTGGCACTTCCTCGCATATCATATACTCCTGACAACAAGAGTCCCAACATTGAACATTTTCTACAATTTATGTCTGAATTTCATCCTTTGGTATGAGGAGAACACTGTCGCCAAGGAAGTATGCATTTCGATTTCTCAAGTACTAATCAAATGTTACATCGATATATCTAATAGACAATTATTACTTTCCATATTTTAAAACTTTAAGAAACACCTCTTTACTTCGGAGCTCGATCAAAATTAATTTCTATAAGTTTCTTAATCATTTGTGATGCATAAATAATATGCACATTGTTCAATTAATATTGGGAGCACATATAAATGTTACTAACAATCGCGGAAATGGACAAACATTCACCGAAACCGTTCGCCTTCGCAAATTTAGCAATATCTTGATGTTCATTCATCAGAATTATTAACAACCGTCGTAGCACCATGGTATAAAAAATTATTAACAATGTCCTGGTATAAATAATGGATTAAAACATTATTTTTCATAGAAGTATTTTTCATTCGCGAAATCGTGGCACTTCCTCGCATATCATATACTCCTGACAACAAGAGTCCCAACATTGAACATTTTCTACAATTTATGTCTGAATTTCATCCTTTGGTATGAGGAGAACACTGTCGCCAAGGAAGTATGCATTTCGATTTCTCAAGTACTAATCAAATGTTACATCGATATATCTAATAGACAATTATTACTTTCCATATTTTAAAACTTTAAGAAACACCTCTTTACTTCGGAGCTCGATCAAAATTAATTTCTATAAGTTTCTTAATCATTTGTGATGTATAAATAATATGCACATTGTTCAATTAATATTGGGAGCACATATAAATGTTACTAACAATCGCGGAAATGGACAAACATTCACCGAAACCGTTCGCCTTCGCAAATTTAGCAATATCTTGACGTTTATTTATCATAATTATTAACAAGCGTCGTGGGACCGTAGATTAAACAATTATTAACATTGTTTTAGCATAAATAATGGCTTGAAAGTCATCACTTTCTGGAAATATTTGTTAGATTGAACAAAGACAATCGAAGTAACCGTGCGATAAAATAAATGAATATTTCTCTACATATCGAAATTATAGTCTGTATATATGCAAATATATATTCTGAACGCTCAGTGACACACATATGTCACACGGCAATGAAGTGGGTTGCCATCTACTAGAGAATAGGTAACCTACACTTAAGGTGTGAAAACACCTGGCGGAGAAACGCTCAAGTTTGTTGAGGAATTGTTCTTATTTCCACCAATAGATAGCGCCACGAGCATAAATTTACCGACATTAAAGATATGTAATCCCATTTGTATAATATTCCCTACCGTGCGATAAAATAAATAAATATTTCTCTACATATCGAAATTATTGTTTGTGATGCATGCAAATATGATCTGAAATTCCAAACATTTGCAACGTGGTAATTATATGGGTTGCCGTCTCTTGGAGAACATATTTGTTAACTTTCGCGATTGTTACTAACATTTATGCATGTTCTCAATATTAATCGAACAATATGTATCTTATTTATGCATGGTAAATGATTATACTTATAGAAATTGATTTTGATCGAGATTCAAAGTAAAAACTTGTTTCATAAAGTTTGAAAGCAAGGAAAGTAATAATTGTCTATTTACTGCAATAGTTTAGCATTTATTTAATTCTCATAATTTACACAATACGCGTAGAATTTGTATTTCTTACTCAAACGTGCTGAATTTCGACTAATCGCTTTTCTATGTAGAAAAATCATCGTGATAAACACTTGTGAGTCGATAATCGATATGTGTAGCCATGATTTCGAGGTATCAAAGATTTTTTTAAATGTATAAAGGAAGGCTAGAATGCAGAGAAATTTCATTACGCTGATTTCGTTTAACTTTACATTTATTCGAAAGATGATACATACGAAACTTTGTACAAAAATATTTATTTATTTTATTGCACGGTAGGGAATACCATACAAATGGAAATACTTATCTGTAATGTCGGTAAATTATGCATGTGGCGCTATCTATTGGTGGAAATAACAACAATTCCTCAACAAACTTGAGCGTTTCTCCGCCAGGTGTTTTCACACCTTAAGTGTAGTTTACCTATTCTCTAGTAGATGGCAACCCACTTCATTGCCGTGTGACATATGTGTGTCACTGAGCGTTCGGAATATACATGCATATATACAAACTATTTTTTCGATATGTAGAGAAATATTCATTTATTTTATCGCACGGTTACTTCGATTGTCTTTGTTCGATCTAACAAATATTTCCAGAAAGTAATGACTTTTAAGCCATTATTTATACTAGAACATTGTTAATAATTGTCTAAAGTATGGTCCTATGACGGTTGTTAATAAATATGATAAATAAACATCGAGATATTGCAAAATCTGCGAAGACGAACGGTTTCGGTGAATGTTTGTTCATTTCCGCGATTGTTACTAACATTTATGCATGTTCTCAATATTAATTGAACAATGTGCATCTTATTTATGCATTAAAAATGATTAAGTAACTTAAAGAAATTGTTTTTGATCGACATTTATAGTAAAACGTGTTTCGGAAAGTTTTAAAGCATGGAAAGTAACAATTGTTTATTAGATACATTAATTTAACATTTGTTTAATTTTTATAATTTACACAATACGTGTAGAAGTTTCATTTTTTACTCCAAAGCGGCGAAATTCAATTAATCGCTTTTCTGAATAGAACAATCTTCGCGATGATCGATACGTGTAGCCTTGAGAATGTCGGTTGCACCTCAATGAAAAATTCCTTCCTGAACAAAGAATATTTCAACGAAATGATATTTTAAACCATTATTTATACTAGGAAATTGTTAATAATTGTTTAATCTACAATCCTACGACGATTGTTAATAAATATGATAAATGAACGTCAGGATATTGCGAAATCTGCGAAGGCGAACGGTTTCGGTGAATGTTTGTTCATTTCCGCGATTGTTACTAACATTTATACATGTTCCGAACATTTATCTTACAATATGCATCTTATTTATGCATTAAATATGATTGATTCGCCTACAGCAATTAATTTTGACCGAGATTCGAGGTATAAACGTTGTTTATTAGATACATTAATTTAACATTTGTATCGTTCTTATAATTTTCGGATTATGCGTGGAAGCTGTATTCTTGATGTAAAAGCGTCGAAATTCAATTAATCGCTTTTCTAGATAGAAAAACCATCGTGATAGACGTTTGTGAATCGATAAACATTTCCAGCCTTGACAATGTCGGTTTGATCTCAATAAGAACAATTCCATCGCGAACAAAGAACATTTCAACGAAATGATATTTTAAGCCATTATTTATACTAGGACATTGTTAATAATTGTTTAATCTACGGTCCTACGACCGTTGTTAATAATTATGATAAACAAACATCAAGATATTGCGAAATCTGGGAAGGCGAATTGCTTTAGCGAATGTTTATGTCTCTAGGCGATTGTTAGAAACATTTTTCCACGTTCCGAACTTTTATGTTACAGTATGTGAATTAAATTTTATCGGAAAATTTAACGAAGAGTTTGGTATACATATATTTCTCCATTTTTTATGAAAATTAACATTTGTAAACTAATTAATGGTTTGCACAGTAAAAGTTGGGAATATGAATGTTACAAAATGCATTTTCTTGTGCATTGTAAATGAATAATTTGCTTATAAAGATTAATTTAGGTTGCAAATCGAGAAATATATGAATATCAATATTTTGCTTTCATTTTCGAAATCAATTAATTTCTGAAAACTAGCTAATGATTTATGATACCTAAATAAGATGCATATTGTTCGATCAATATTGGGAACATGCATAAATGTTAATAACAATCGCGGAAATGAACAAACATTAACCGAAACCGTCCGCCTTCGAAGATTTCGCAATATCTCGATGTTTATTTATCATATTTATTATCAACCGTCGTAGGACTGTAGATTAAACAATTATTAACAATGTTCTAGTATAAATAATGGCTTAAAATATCATTTCGTTGAAATATTCTTTGTTCGCGAAGGAATTTTTCGCTGAGATCCGACTGACATTTTCAAGGCTACAGGTATCGATTATCGATTCACAAGTCTTCATCCCGATGATTTTTCTATCTAAGAAAGCGATTAATTGAATTTCGGCACTTTTATGTAAAAAACACAACTTCTACGCGTATTGTGTAAATTATAAGAATTAAACAAATGTTTACTTAATGCATTTAATGAACAATTGTTACTTTCTATGCTTAAAAACTTTACGAAACACGTTTTAACATCGAGTCTCGATCAAAATCAATTTCTATAAGTTTCTTAATTAATTGCAATACATATATAAGATGCACATTGTTCGATCAATATTGGGAACATGTATAAATGTTAGTAACAATCGCGGAAATGAACAAACATTCACCGAAACCGTTCGCCTTCGAAAATTTCGATTAGATCGAACAAAGACAATGGAAGAACCGGTAAGTGACCTTATGGAGGGTATATAAGGAGCCCCCGGTTGTTTAAAATTTCATTCTTCCTGGAGCCTCGGAGGTGGATGGATCTCTTCGTTTTAGGTTTATGGAAGGGGGACCCCTACCTTGGTAACCGGTACTGGCCGCCGGTAGGCGGTGGTCAGTACTGGCGACCATTCTCTCAATCCTTTCTTTGGTTTTTAATTGTTTCTTTCTGTAATTTATTTTATTTGTTCTCTGATTTTACTTTGTACTTGTTTTTCCATGTTTATTTTTTTGTCATTCTTGCCTTTATTTCCTTTGTTACTGAATGACTGTATTTAATCACTAACCAACTTCATTTCTATTTTCTATCATTTTTTTATCATGTCTTGACTTTAGGTTTCTCTTAGGTAGGCACACCGGAGAACGAAGAACGAAGAACGAAGAACGAAGAACGAAGAACGAAGAACGAAGAACGAAGAACGAAGAACGAAGAACGAAGAACGAAGAACGAAGAACGAAGAACGAAGAACGAAGAACGAAGAACGAAGAACGAAGAACGAAGAACGAAGAACAAAGAATGAAGAACGAAGAGGACACTATCGTCGCAACCGCCGTGGGATCTTTAGTTAAGCTTGGAATAAGTTAATTTTAAGGCCACCGTGTACAAATATCTGTTATCTGTCAAGCAATTATCCAATCTTTAGCTTATTTTTGCTCGCTTCCTCGTTCTTCAACCCGGTCATCCCTGCTTGTTGCATAAGCAAGTGACCGGCCGTGTAGGTGGTCCGAACGGTCGATCGCCGTCTCTTCTGGTGCGTCCGCTTCCAGAGAGAACATGCTGCGACCACAGGGGCAGGTGTTCGCATCGGTCCCTGTGGAAGCCCTGTGCCATAAGACCCTCTCTTCGTCATCCTCCGTGAGTCAGGTCCACGCTTTGCGTGGTTCCTGACGCGGAGTTGGGAGAAACGGGGCACTCTATATGAGTGGACGGCGTCGTGCATTTCCTCTTTAATCGGGCCCACTGAGGGGAAACGGGACCGACCTAGTAGGACCAACTGCACGGTTCGTGTCGCGTCTTTTCCAATTTTGCCTAATTTTTCCATAATGTAATTGCTTGGCAGAACTAAACGAGGAGATCGAAGGAACATTGATTCCTTCCATCTCTTTGGTTTAGTATCTTCGTTTGTATCGGGTGTCGAGGGAGATCGATGGAACTTTGATTCCATCTATCTCTCTCCGGGTCTCCGCTCGCAGCAACCTCCACGTGGTGAGACCTGGTAATCGGTATTACTCGCGACGAACAGTAATTATTCGTCGTGGGTAGTACTGAGCAAATCGGCTGCGAGTTTGGAATAGTAATTTTTACGGTACAGTAGAGTACTTTACGGTACAGTACTTTCAACAAGTTCAATTGATGTATTGAAATAAAATCAATTTCACTGACAGCAGAAACTTTATTTTTGTCCATTATTTGTTTCCATTTCTTTAACCCGATCCTATCAAACTGCTAAAACTGCTTCAAACTATATGTTCTCAACTATCATGTTCTCCTGATACAAAGAAAATCGGGATCCATGATTCAGAAATTCGTTCGAAAGTACAACAAAATTTCGATTCGCGGAAATTCTTGGAATTTGACGTCAATTCTAAGAATCCGCGAAATCGTACCACTTCCGCGCATATCGTACACTGACACCAAGAGTCCCAAAATCAAACATTTTCTAAAATTTATGCCTGAATTTCAACCTTTGGTATCAGGAAAATACCACAAATTTCGATTCTTCAAGTATTAATCAAATGTTAGATTGATATATCTCATAGACAATTATTACTTTCCATGTTTTAAAACTTTAAGAAACATCTCTTTACTTTGAAGTACGATCAAAATTATTATAATCATTTAATCTAAACGGAGAAACGGAGAAACGAAGAAACGGAGAAACGGAGAAACGGAGAAACGGAGAAAAGGAGAAACGGAGAAACGGAGTAACGGAGAAACGGAGAAACGGAGAAAAAGGAGAAACGGAGAAACGGAGAAACGGAGAAACGGAGAAACGGAGAAACGGAGAAACAGAGAAACCGAGAAACGGAGAAACCGAGAAACGGAGCACCGGAGAAACGGAGAAACGGAGAAACGAAGAAACGAAGAAACGAAGAAACGAAGGAAGAAACGGAGAAACGAAGAAAGAAACGGAGAAACGAAGAAAGAAACGGAGAAACGAAGAAAGAAACGGAGAAACGAAGAAAGAAACGGAGAATCGGAGAAATAAATGGAGAAACGAAGAAATAAACCGAGAAACGGAGAAAGAAACGGAGAAACGAACAAAGAAACGGAGAAACGAACAAAGAAACGGAGAAACGAAGAAAGAAACGAAGAAACGAAGAAAGAAACGGAGAAACGAACAAAGAAATAGAGAAACGAACAAAGAAACGGAGAAAGAAACGGAGAAACGAAGAAAGAAACGGAGAATCGGAGAAATAAATGGAGAAACCAAGAAATAACCCGAGAAACGGAGAAAGAAACGGAGAAACGAACAAAGAAACGGAGAAACGGAGAAATAAATGGCGAAAGGAAACAAATAAACGGAGAAACGAAGAAAGGAACGGAGAAACGAACAAAGAAACGGAGAAACGAACAAAGAAACGGAGAAACGAACAAAGAACCGGAGAAACGACGAAAGGAACGGAGAACCGGAGAAATAAATGGAGAAACGAAGAAATAAACGGAGCAACGAAGAAAGGAACGGAGAAACGAACAAAGAATCGGAGAAACGATGAAAGAAACGGAGAAACGAAGAAAGAAACGAAGAAACGATGAAAGAAACGGAGTAACGAAGAAAGAAACGAAGAATCGGAGAAATAAATGGAGAAACGAAGAAATAAACCGAGAAACGGAGAAAGAAACGGAGAAACGGACAAAGAAACGGAGAAACGAACAAAGAAAGGGAGAAACGAACAAAGAAACGGAGAATGAACAAAGAAACGAAGAAAAGAACAAAGAATCGGAGAAACAGAGAAATAAATGGCGAAAGGAACAAATAAACGGAGAAACGAAGAAAGGAACGGAGAAACGAACAAAGAAACGGAGAAACGAACAAAGAAACGGAGAAACGAACAAAGAACCGGAGAAACGACGAAAGAAACGGAGAAACGGAGAAATAAATGGAGAAACGAAGAAATAAACGGAGAAACGAAGAAAGAAACTGAGAAACGATGAAAGAAACGGAGAAACGAAGAAAGAAACGAAGAAACGAAGAAAGAAACGGAGAAACGAAGAAAGAAACGGAGAATTGGACAAATAAATGGAGAAACGAGGAAATAAACCGAGAAACGGAGAAAGAAACGGAGAAACGGACAAAGAAACGGAGAAACGAACAAAGAAACGAAGAAAGAAACGGAGAAACGAACAAGGAAATAGAGAAACGTACAAAGAAACGGAGAAAGAAACGGAGAAACGAAGAAAGAAACGGAGAATTGGAGAAATAAATGGAGAAACGAAGAAATAAACCGAGAAACGGAGAAAGAAACGGAGAAACGAACAAAGAAACGGAGAGACGAACAACGAAACGGAGAAACGAACAAAGAAATAGAGAAACGAACAAAGAAACGGAGAATCTACCAAAGAAACGGAGAAACGACCAAAAAACGGAGAAACCAAAAAAGAAACGGAGGAACGAAGAAAGAAACGGAGAAACGAAGAAAGAAACGGAGAAACGAACAAAGAAACGGAGAAACGAACAAAGAAACGAAGATACGAAGAAAGAAACGGAGTAACGAAGAAATAAACGAAGAAACGAAGAAAGATACGGAGAATCGGAGAAATAAATGGAGAAACGAATAAATAAGCCGAAAAACAGAGAATGAAACGGAGAAACGAACAAAGAAAGGGAGGAACGAAGAAAGAAACGGAGAAATAAATGGAGAAACTAAGAAATAAACGAAGAAACGAAGAAAGAAACGGAGAAACGAAGAAAGAAACGGTGAAACGAAGAAAGAGACGGGAAACGAAGAAAGAAACGGAGAAACGAAGAAAGAAACGGAGAAACGAAGAAATAAACGGAGAAACGGAAAAACCGAGAAACGGAGAAACGGAGAAACCGTGGAACGGAGAAACCGAGTAACGGAGAAACGGAGAAACGTTTCTTTGTTCGTTTCTCCGTTCCTTTCTTCGTTTCTCCGTTTCTTTCTTCGTTTCTCCGTTTATTTCTTCGTTTCTCCGTTTCTTTCTTCGTTTCTCCGTTTATTTCTTCGTTTCTCCATTTATTTCTCCGTTTCTCGGTTTCTTTCTTCGTTACTCCGTTTCTTTCTTCGTTTCTCCGTTTTTTTCTTCGTTTCTTCGTTTCTTTCTTCGTTACTCCGCTCCGTTCTTCGTTTCTCCGTTTCTTTCTTCGTTTCTCCGGTTCTTTCTTCGTTTCTCCGTTTATTTCTTCGTTTCTCCATTTATTTCTCCGTTTCTTCGTTTCTGTCTTCGTTTCTCCGTTTCTATGTTCGTTTCTCCGCTTCTTTGTTCGTATCTCCGGTTCTTTGTACGTTTCTCCGTTTCTTTGTTCGTTTCTCCGTTTCTTTGTTCGTTTCTCCGTTTCTTTGTGCGTTTCTCCGTTTCTTTCTTTGTTTCTCCATTTCTTTCTTCGATTCTCCGTTTATTTCTTCGTTTCTCCATTTATTTCTCCGTTTCTTCGTTTCTTTCTTCGTTTCTCCGTTTCGTTCTTCGATTCTCCGTTTCTTTCTTCGTTTCTCCGTTTCTTTCTTCGTTTCTCCGTTTATTTCTTCGTTTCTCCATTTATTTCCCCGTTTCTCCGTTTCTTTCTTCGTTTCTCCGTTTCTTTGTTCGTTTCTCCGTTTCATTGATCGTTTTTCCGTTCCTTTCTCCGTTTCTCGGTTTATTTCTTCGTTTCTCCATTTATTTCTCCGATTCTCCGTTTCTTGCTTCGTTTCTTCGTTTCTTTCTTCGTTACTCCGTTTCTTCCTTCGTTTCTCCGTTTCTTTCTTCGTTTCTCCGTTTCTTTCTTCGTTTCTCGGTTTATTTCTTCGTTTCTCTATTTATTTCTCCGTTTCTCCGTTTCTCTCTTCGTTTCTCCGTTTCTTTCTTCGTTTCTCCGTTTATTTCTTCGTTTCCTCATTTATTTCTCCGTTTCTGTCTTCGTTTCTGCGTTTCTTTCTTCGTTTCTTCGTTTCTTTCTTCCTTTCTCCGTTTCTTTCTTCGTTTCTCCGTTTCTTTGTTCGTTTCTCTGTTTCTTTCTGCTCTTCATCGCTTCTTTCTTCGTTACTCCGTTTCTTTCTTCGTTTCTCCGTTTTTTTCTTCGTTTCTTCGTTTCTTTCTTCGTTACTCCGCTCCGTTCTTCGTTTCTCCGTTTCTTTCTTCGTTTCTCCGGTTCTTTCTTCGTTTCTCCGTTTATTTCTTCGTTTCTCCATTTATTTCTCCGTTTCTTCGTTTCTGTCTTCGTTTCTCCGTTTCTATGTTCGTTTCTCCGCTTCTTTGTTCGTATCTCCGGTTCTTTGTACGTTTCTCCGTTTCTTTGTTCGTTTCTCCGTTTCTTTGTTCGTTTCTCCGTTTCTTTGTGCGTTTCTCCGTTTCTTTCTTTGTTTCTCCATTTCTTTCTTCGATTCTCCGTTTATTTCTTCGTTTCTCCATTTATTTCTCCGTTTCTTCGTTTCTTTCTTCGTTTCTCCGTTTCGTTCTTCGATTCTCCGTTTCTTTCTTCGTTTCTCCGTTTCTTTCTTCGTTTCTCCGTTTATTTCTTCGTTTCTCCATTTATTTCCCCGTTTCTCCGTTTCTTTCTTCGTTTCTCCGTTTCTTTGTTCGTTTCTCCGTTTCATTGATCGTTTTTCCGTTCCTTTCTCCGTTTCTCGGTTTATTTCTTCGTTTCTCCATTTATTTCTCCGATTCTCCGTTTCTTGCTTCGTTTCTTCGTTTCTTTCTTCGTTACTCCGTTTCTTCCTTCGTTTCTCCGTTTCTTTCTTCGTTTCTCCGTTTCTTTCTTCGTTTCTCGGTTTATTTCTTCGTTTCTCTATTTATTTCTCCGTTTCTCCGTTTCTCCCTTCGTTTCTCCGTTTCTTTCTTCGTTTCTCCGTTTATTTCTTCGTTTCCTCATTTATTTCTCCGTTTCTGTCTTCGTTTCTGCGTTTCTTTCTTCGTTTCTTCGTTTCTTTCTTCCTTTCTCCGTTTCTTTCCTCGTTTCTCCGTTTCTTTGTTCGTCTCTCTGTTTCTTTCTGCTCTTCATCGCTTCTTTCTTCGTTACTCCGTTTCTTTTCTTCGTTTCTCCGTTTTTTTCTTCGTTTCTTCGTTTCTTTCTTCGTTACTCCGCTCCGTTCTTCGTTTCTCCGTTTCTTTCTTCGTTTCTCCGGTTCTTTCTTCGTTTCTCCGTTTATTTCTTCGTTTCTCCATTTATTTCTCCGTTTCTTCGTTTCTGTCTTCGTTTCTCCGTTTCTATGTTCGTTTCTCCGCTTCTTTGTTCGTATCTCCGGTTCTTTGTACGTTTCTCCGTTTCTTTGTTCGTTTCTCCGTTTCTTTGTTCGTTTCTCCGTTTCTTTGTGCGTTTCTCCGTTTTCTTTCTTTGTTTCTCCATTTCTTTCTTCGATTCTCCGTTTATTTCTTCGTTTCTCCATTTATTTCTCCGTTTCTCGGTTTCTTTCTTCGTTACTCCGTTTCTTTCTTCGTTTCTCCGTTTTTTTCTTCGTTTCTTCGTTTCTTTCTTCGTTACTCCGCTCCGTTCTTCGTTTCTCCGTTTCTTTCTTCGTTTCTCCGGTTCTTTCTTCGTTTCTCCGTTTATTTCTTCGTTTCTCCATTTATTTCCCGTTTCTCCGTTTCTTTCTTCGTTTCTCCGTTTCTTTCTTCGTTTCTCCGTTTGCTTGTTCGTTTCTCCGTTTATTTCTTCGTTTCTTCATTTATTTCTCCGTTTCTCCGTATCTGTCTTCGGTTCTCCGTTTCTTTGTTCGTTTCTCCGTTTCTTTCTTCGTCTTCTCCGTTTCTTTCTTCCTTTCTCCGTTTCTTTCTTCGTTTCTCCGTTTCTTTGTTCGTTTCTCTGTTTCTTTCTGCTCTTCATCGCTTCTTTCTTCGTTACTCCGTTTCTTTCTTCGTTTCTCCGTTTCTTTCCTCGGTTTCTCCGTTTCTTTCTTCGTTTCTACGTTTATTTCTCCGTTTCTATGTTCGTTTCTCCGTTTCTTTGTTCGTTTCTCCGTTTCTTTGTTCGTTTCTCCGTTTCTTTGTTCGTTTCTCCGTTTCTTTGGGCGTTTCTCCGTTTCTTTCTTTGTTTCTCCGTTTCTTTCGTCGATTCTCCGTTTATTTCTTCGTTTCTCCATTTATTTCTTCGCTTCTCCGATTCCTTGTTCGTTTCTCCGTTTATTTCTTCGTTTCTCCGTTTCTTTCTTCGTTTCTCCGTTTCTTTGTTCGTTTCTCCGTTTCTTTCTGCGATTCATCGTTTCTTTCTTCGTTACTCCGTTTCTTTCATCGTTTGTCCGTTTCTTTCTTCATTTCTCCGTTTCTTTGCTCGTTCACGGTTTATATCTTCGTTTCTCCGTTTCTTTCTTTGTTTCTTCGTTTCTTTCTTCATTTCTCCGTTTCTTTCTTCGTTTCTCGGTTTCTTTCTTCGTTTTTCTCCGTTTATTTCTTCGTTCTCCGTTTATTTCTTCGTTTCTCCATTTATTTCTCCGTTTCTCTCGGTTTCTTTCTTCGTTTTTCTCCATTTATTTCTTCGTTTCTCCGTTTCCTTGTTCGTTTCTCCGTTTCTATGTTCGTTTCTCCGTTTCTTTGTTCGATTCTCCGTTTATTTCTTCGTTTCTCCCTTTATTTCTCCGTATCTCCGTTTCTTTCTTCGTTACTCCGTTTCTTTCTTCGTTTCTCCGTTTTTTTCTTCGTTTCTTCGTTTCTTTCTTCGTTACTCCGCTCCGTTCTTCGTTTCTCCGTTTCTTTCTTCGTTTCTCCGGTTCTTTCTTCGTTTCTCCGTTTATTTCTTCGTTTCTCCATTTATTTCCCCGTTTCTCCGTTTCTTTCTTCGTTTCTCCGTTTCTTTCTTCGTTTCTCCGTTTGCTTGTTCGTTTCTCCGTTTATTTCTTCGTTTCTTCATTTATTTCTCCGTTTCTCCGTATCTGTCTTCGGTTCTCCGTTTCTTTGTTCGTTTCTCCGTTTCTTTCTTCGTTTCTCCGTTTCTTTCTTCCTTTCTCCGTTTCTTTCTTCGTTTCTCCGTTTCTTTGTTCGTTTCTCTGTTTCTTTCTGCTCTTCATCGCTTCTTTCTTCGTTACTCCGTTTCTTTCTTCGTTTCTCCGTTTCTTTCCTCGGTTCTCCGTTTCTTCCTTCGTTTCTACGTTTATTTCTCCGTTTCTATGTTCGTTTCTCCGTTTCTTTGTTCGTTTCTCCGTTTCTTTGTTCGTTTCTCCGTTTCTTTGTTCGTTTCTCCGTTTCTTTGTTCGTTTCTCCGTTTCTTTGGGCGTTTCTCCGTTTCTTTCTTTGTTTCTCCGTTTCTTTCGTCGATTCTCCGTTTATTTCTTCGTTTCTCCATTTATTTCTTCGCTTCTCCGATTCCTTGTTCGTTTCTCCGTTTATTTCTTCGTTTCTCCGTTTCTTTCTTCGTTTCTCCGTTTCTTTGTTCGTTTCTCCGTTTCTTTCTGCGATTCATCGTTTCTTTCTTCGTTACTCCGTTTCTTTCATCGTTTGTCCGTTTCTTTCTTCATTTCTCCGTTTCTTTGCTCGTTTCACGGTTTATTTCTTCGTTTCTCCGTTTCTTTCTTTGTTTCTTCGTTTCTTTCTTCATTTCTCCGTTTCTTTCTTCGTTTCTCGGTTTCTTTCTTCGTTTTTCTCCGTTTATTTCTTCGTTTCTCCGTTTATTTCTTCGTTTCTCCATTTATTTCTCCGTTTCTCGGTTTCTTTCTTCGTTTTTCTCCATTTATTTCTTCGTTTCTCCGTTTCCTTGTTCGTTTCTCCGTTTCTATGTTCGTTTCTCCGTTTCTTTGTTCGATTCTCCGTTTATTTCTTCGTTTCTCCCTTTATTTCTCCGTATCTCCGTTTCTTTCTTCGTTTCTCCGTTTCTTTCTTCATTTCTCCGTTTCTTTGCTCGTTTCTCCGTTTATTTCTTCGTTTCTCCGTTTATTTCTCCGTTTCTCGGTCTATTTCTTCGTTTCTGCATTTATTTCTCCGATTCTCCGTTTCTTTCTTCGTTTCTCAGTTTCTTTCTTCGTTTCTCCGTTTCGTTCTTCGCTTCTCCGTTTGTTTCTTCGTTTCTCCATTTATTTCTCCGTTTCTCGGTTTCTTTCTTCGTTACTCCGTTTCTTTCTTCGTTTCTCCGATTTTTTCTTCGTTTCTCCGTTTCTTTCTTCGTTTCTCCGTTTCTTTCATCGTTTCTCCGTTTCTTTGTTCGTTTCTCCGTTTCTTTGTTCGTTTCTCCGTTTCTTTCTTCATTTCTCCGTTTCTTTGCTCGTTTCACGGTTTATTTCTTCGTTTCTCCGTTTCTTTCTTTGTTCCTTCGTTTCTTTCTTCATTTCTCCGTTTCTTTCTTCGTTTCTCGGTTTATTTCTTCGTTTCTCTATTTATTTCTCCGTTTCTCCGTTTCTCTCTTCGTTTCTCCGTTTCTTTCTTCGTTTCTCCGTTTATTTCTTCGTTTCCTCATTTATTTCTCCGTTTCTGTCTTCGTTTCTGCGTTTCTTTCTTCGTTTCTTCGTTTCTTTCTTCGTTTCTTCATTTCTTTCTTCGTTTCTCCGTTTCTTTCTTCGTTTCTCCGTTTGCTTGTTCGTTTCTCCGTTTATTTCTTCGTTTCTTCATTTATTTCTCCGTTTCTCCGTATCTGTCTTCGGTTCTCCGTTTCTTTGTTCGTTTCTCCGTTTCTTTCTTCGTTTCTCCGTTTCTTTCTTCCTTTCTCCGTTTCTTTCTTCGTTTCTCCGTTTCTTTGTTCGTTTCTCTCTTTCTTTCTGCTCTTCATCGCTTCTTTCTTCGTTACTCCGTTTCTTTCTTCGTTTCTCCGTTTCTTTCCTCGGTTCTCCGTTTCTTTCTTCGTTTCTACGTTTATTTCTCCGTTTCTATGTTCGTTTCTCCGTTTCTTTGTTCGTTTCTCCGTTTCTTTGTTCGTTTCTCCGTTTCTTTGTTCGTTTCTCCGTTTCTTTGTTCGTTTCTCCGTTTCTTTGGGCGTTTCTCCGTTTCTTTCTTTGTTTCTCCGTTTCTTTCGTCGATTCTCCGTTTATTTCTTCGTTTCTCCATTTATTTCTTCGCTTCTCCGATTCCTTGTTCGTTTCTCCGTTTATTTCTTCGTTTCTCCGTTTCTTTCTTCGTTTCTCCGTTTCTTTGTTCGTTTCTCCGTTTCTTTCTGCGATTCATCGTTTCTTTCTTCGTTACTCCGTTTCTTTCATCGTTTGTCCGTTTCTTTCTTCATTTCTCCGTTTCTTTGCTCGTTTCACGGTTTATTTCTTCGTTTCTCCGTTTCTTTCTTTGTTTCTTCGTTTCTTTCTTCATTTCTCCGTTTCTTTCTTCGTTTCTCCGTTTCTTTGCTCGTTTCACGGTTTATTTCTTCGTTTCTCCGTTTCTTTCTTTGTTTCTTCGTTTCTTTCTTCATTTCTCCGTTTCTTTCTTCGTTTCTCGGTTTCTTTCTTCGTTTTTCTCCGTTTATTTCTTCGTTTCTCCGTTTATTTCTTCGTTTCTCCATTTATTTCTCCGTTTCTCGGTTTCTTTCTTCGTTTTTCTCCATTTATTTCTTCGTTTCTCCGTTTCCTTGTTCGTTTCTCCGTTTCTATGTTCGTTTCTCCGTTTCTTTGTTCGATTCTCCGTTTATTTCTTCGTTTCTCCCTTTATTTCTCCGTATCTCCGTTTCTTTCTTCGTTTCTCCGTTTCTTTCTTCATTTCTCCGTTTCTTTGCTCGTTTCTCCGTTTATTTCTTCGTTTCTCCGTTTATTTCTCCGTTTCTCGGTCTATTTCTTCGTTTCTGCATTTATTTCTCCGATTCTCCGTTTCTTTCTTCGTTTCTCAGTTTCTTTCTTCGTTTCTCCGTTTCGTTCTTCGCTTCTCCGTTTGTTTCTTCGTTTCTCCATTTCTTTCTCCGTTTCTCGGTTTCTTTCTTCGTTACTCCGTTTCTTTCTTCGTTTCTCCGATTTTTTCTTCGTTTCTCCGTTTCTTTCTTCGTTTCTCCGTTTCTTTCATCGTTTCTCCGTTTCTTTGTTCGTTTCTCCGTTTCTTTGTTCGTTTCTCCGTTTCTTTCTTCATTTCTCCGTTTCTTTGCTCGTTTCACGGTTTATTTCTTCGTTTCTCCGTTTCTTTCTTTGTTCCTTCGTTTCTTTCTTCATTTCTCCGTTTATTTCTTCGTTTCTCCATTTATTTCTGCGTTTCTCCGCTTCTTTCTTCGTTTCTCCGATTCTTTGTTCGTTTCTCCGTTTCTTTGATCGTTTCTCCGTTTCTTTCTTCGTTTCTCCGTTTCTTTCTTCGTGTCTCCGTTTCTTTCTTCGTTTCTCCGATTCTTTGTCCGTTTCTCCGTTTCTTTGATCGATTCTCCGTTTCTTTCTTCGTTTCTCCGTTTCTTTGTTCGTTTCTCCGTTTCTTTGTGCGTTTCTCCGTTTCTTTCTTCGTTTCTCCGTTTCCTTCCTCGTTTCTCCGTTTCTTTCTTCGTTTCTCCGTTTCTTTCTTCGTTTCTCCGTTTCTTCCTTCGTTCCTCCGTATCTTTCTTCGTATCTCCGTTTCTTTCTTCGTTTCTCCGTTTCTTTGTTCGTTTCTCCGTTTCTTTCTCCGTTTCTCGGTTTATTTCTTCGTTTCTCCATTTATTTCTCCGTTTCTCCGTTTCTTTCATCGTTTCTCCGTTTCTTTCTTCGTTTCTCCGTTTCTTTCTTCGTTTCTCCGTTTCTTTCTTCATTTCTCCGTTTCTTTCTTCGTTTCTCCGTTTCTTTCTTCGTTTCTCCGTTTCATTCTTCGTTTCTCCGTTTCTTTCTTCGTTTCTCCGTTTCTTTGTTCGTTTCTCCGTTTCTTTCTTCGTTTCTCCGTTTCTTTGTTCGTTTCTCCGTTTCTTTCTTCGTGTCTCCGTTTTTTTCTTCGTTTCTCCGTTTCTCCGCTTCTTTCTTCGTTTCTCCGATTCTTTGTCCGTTTCTCCGTTTCTTTGATCGTTCCTCCGTTTCTTTCTTCGTTTCTCCGTTTCTTTGTTCGTTTCTCCGTTCCTTTCTCCGTTCCTCGGTTTATTTCTTCGTTTCTCCATTTAATTCTCCGTTTATCCGTTTCTTTCTTCGTTACCCCGTTTCTTTCTTCGTTTCTCCGTTTCTTTCTTCGTTTCTCCGTTTCTTTCATCGTTTCTTCGTTTCTCCGTTTCTTTCTTCGTTTCTCCGTTTCTTTCTTCGTTTCTCCGTTTCTTTCTTCATTTCTCCGTTTCTTTCTTCGTTTCTCCGTTTCTTTCATCGTTTCTCCGTTTCTTTCTTCGTTACTCCGTTTCTTTCATCGTATCTCCGTTTCTTTCTCCGTTTCTCCGTTTCTTTCTTCGTTTCTCCGTTTCTTTCTTCGTTTCTTCGTTTCTTTCTTCGAGTCTCCGTTTCCTTGCTCGTTTCTCCGTTTCTTTCTTCGTTTCTCCGTTTCTTTCTTCGTTTCTCCGTTTCTCCGTTTCTTTCTTCGTTTCTTTCTTCGAGTCTCCGTTTCCTTGCTCGTTTCTCCGTTTATTTCTTCGTTTCTCCATTTATTTCTCCGTTTCTCCGTTTCTTTGTTCGTTTCTCCGTTTCTTTGTCCGTTTCTCCGTTTCTTTGTTCATTTCTCCGTTTCTTTGTTCGTTTCTCCGTTTCTTTCTTCGTTTCTCCGTTTCTTTCTTCGTTTCTCCATTCCTTTCTTCGATTCTCCGTTTCTTTCTCCGTTTCTCCGTTTCTTTCTTCGTTTCTCCATTTCTCTGTTCGTTTCTCCGTTTCTTTCTTCGTATCTCCGTTTCTTTCTTCGTTTCTTCGTTTCATTCTTCATTTGTCCGTTTCTTTCTACGTTTCTCCGTTTGTTCCTTCGTTTCATCGTCTCTCCGTTTCTCCGTTTCTCGGTTTATTCCTTCGTTTCTCCATTTATTTCTCCGATTCTCCGTTTCTTTCTTCGTTTCTTCGTTTATTTCATCGTTACTCCGTTTCTTTCTTCGTTTCTTCGTTTCTTTCTTCGTTACTCCATTTCTTTCTCCGATTCTCGGTTTATTTCTTCGTTTCTTCATTTATTTCTCCGATTCTGTGTTTCTTTCTTCGTTTCCCCGTTTCTTCCTTCGTTTCATCGTTTCTCCGTTTCTCCGTTTGTCGGTTTATTCCTTCGTTTCTCCATTTATTTCTCCGATTCTCCGTTTCTTTCTTCGTTTCTCCGTTTCTTTCTTCGTTTCTACATTTCTTTCTTCGTTTCTCCTTTTCTTTCTTCGTTTCTCCGTTTCTTTCTTCGTTTCTCCGTTTCTTGCTTCGTTTCTCCGTTTCTTTCTTTGTATCTCCGTTTCTTTCTTCGTTTCTCCGTTTCTTTCTTCGTTTCTCCGTTTCTTTCATCGAATCTCCGATTCCTTGTTCGTTTCTCCATTTATTTCTCCGTTTCTCCGTTTCTTCGTTCGTTTCTTTGTACGTTTCTCTGTTTCTTTGTTCGTTTCTCCGTTTCTTTCTTCGTTTCTCCGTTTCTTTGTTCGTTTCTCGGTTTCTTTCTTCGTATCTCCGGTTCTTTCTTCGATTCTTCCTTTCATTCTTCATTTCTGCGTTTCTTTCTCCGCTTCTCTGTTTCTTCCTTCGTTTCATCGTTTCTCCGTTTCTCCGTTTCTCGGTTTATTGCTTCGTTTCTCCATTTATTTCTCCGATTCTCCGTTTCTTTCTTCGTCTCTCCGTTTATTTCTTCGTTTCTCCATTTATTTCTCCGTTTCTCCGTTTCTTTGTTCGTTTCTCCGTTTCTTTGTCCGTTTCTCCGTTTCTTTGTTCATTTCTCCGTTTCTTTGTTCGTTTCTCCGTTTCTTTCTTCGTTTCTCCGTTTCTTTCTTCGTTTCTCCGTTTCTTTCTTCGTTTCTCCGTTTCTTTCATCGTTTCTCCGTCTCTTTCTTCGTTTCTCCATTCCTTTCTTCGATTCTCCGTTTCTTTCTCCGTTTCTCCGTTTCTTTCTTCGTTTCTCCATTTCTCTGTTCGTTTCTCCGTTTCTTTCTTCGTATCTCCGTTTCTTTCTTCGTTTCTTCGTTTCATTCTTCATTTGTCCGTTTCTTTCTACGTTTCTCCGTTTGTTCCTTCGTTTCATCGTCTCTCCGTTTCTCCGTTTCTCGGTTTATTCCTTCGTTTCTCCATTTATTTCTCCGATTCTCCGTTTCTTTCTTCGTTTCTTCGTTTATTTCATCGTTACTCCGTTTCTTTCTTCGTTTCTTCGTTTCTTTCTTCGTTACTCCATTTCTTTCTCCGATTCTCGGTTTATTTCTTCGTTTCTTCATTTATTTCTCCGATTCTGTGTTTCTTTCTTCGTTTCCCCGTTTCTTCCTTCGTTTCATCGTTTCTCCGTTTCTCCGTTTGTCGGTTTATTCCTTCGTTTCTCCATTTATTTCTCCGATTCTCCGTTTCTTTCTTCGTTTCTCCGTTTCTTTCTTCGTTTCTACATTTCTTTCTTCGTTTCTCCTTTTCTTTCTTCGTTTCTCCGTTTCTTTCTTCGTTTCTCCGTTTCTTGCTTCGTTTCTCCGTTTCTTTCTTTGTATCTCCGTTTCTTTCTTCGTTTCTCCGTTTCTTTCTTCGTTTCTCCGTTTCTTTCATCGAATCTCCGATTCCTTGTTCGTTTCTCCATTTATTTCTCCGTTTCTCCGTTTCTTCGTTCGTTTCTTTGTACGTTTCTCTGTTTCTTTGTTCGTTTCTCCGTTTCTTTCTTCGTTTCTCCGTTTCTTTGTTCGTTTCTCGGTTTCTTTCTTCGTATCTCCGGTTCTTTCTTCGATTCTTCCTTTCATTCTTCATTTCTGCGTTTCTTTCTCCGCTTCTCTGTTTCTTCCTTCGTTTCATCGTTTCTCCGTTTCTCCGTTTCTCGGTTTATTGCTTCGTTTCTCCATTTATTTCTCCGATTCTCCGTTTCTTTCTTCGTCTCTCCGTTTATTTCTTCGTTTCTCCATTTATTTCTCCGTTTCTCCGTTTCTTTGTTCGTTTCTCCGTTTCTTTGTCCGTTTCTCCGTTTCTTTGTTCATTTCTCCGTTTCTTTGTTCGTTTCTCCGTTTCTTTCTTCGTTTCTCCGTTTCTTTCTTCGTTTCTCCGTTTCTTTCTTCGTTTCTCCGTTTCTTTCATCGTTTCTCCGTCTCTTTCTTCGTTTCTCCATTCCTTTCTTCGATTCTCCGTTTCTTTCTCCGTTTCTCCGTTTCTTTCTTCGTTTCTCCATTTCTCTGTTCGTTTCTCCGTTTCTTTCTTCGTATCTCCGTTTCTTTCTTCGTTTCTTCGTTTCATTCTTCATTTGTCCGTTTCTTTCTACGTTTCTCCGTTTGTTCCTTCGTTTCATCGTCTCTCCGTTTCTCCGTTTCTCGGTTTATTCCTTCGTTTCTCCATTTATTTCTCCGATTCTCCGTTTCTTTCTTCGTTTCTTCGTTTATTTCATCGTTACTCCGTTTCTTTCTTCGTTTCTTCGTTTCTTTCTTCGTTACTCCATTTCTTTCTCCGATTCTCGGTTTATTTCTTCGTTTCTTCATTTATTTCTCCGATTCTGTGTTTCTTTCTTCGTTTCCCCGTTTCTTCCTTCGTTTCATCGTTTCTCCGTTTCTCCGTTTGTCGGTTTATTCCTTCGTTTCTCCATTTATTTCTCCGATTCTCCGTTTCTTTCTTCGTTTCTCCGTTTCTTTCTTCGTTTCTACATTTCTTTCTTCGTTTCTCCTTTTCTTTCTTCGTTTCTCCGTTTCTTTCTTCGTTTCTCCGTTTCTTGCTTCGTTTCTCCGTTTCTTTCTTTGTATCTCCGTTTCTTTCTTCGTTTCTCCGTTTCTTTCTTCGTTTCTCCGTTTCTTTCATCGAATCTCCGATTCCTTGTTCGTTTCTCCATTTATTTCTCCGTTTCTCCGTTTCTTCGTTCGTTTCTTTGTACGTTTCTCTGTTTCTTTGTTCGTTTCTCCGTTTCTTTCTTCGTTTCTCCGTTTCTTTGTTCGTTTCTCGGTTTCTTTCTTCGTATCTCCGGTTCTTTCTTCGATTCTTCCTTTCATTCTTCATTTCTGCGTTTCTTTCTCCGCTTCTCTGTTTCTTCCTTCGTTTCATCGTTTCTCCGTTTCTCCGTTTCTCGGTTTATTGCTTCGTTTCTCCATTTATTTCTCCGATTCTCCGTTTCTTTCTTCGTCTCTCCGTTTATTTCTTCGTTTCTCCATTTATTTCTCCGTTTCTCCGTTTCTTTGTTCGTTTCTCCGTTTCTTTGTCCGTTTCTCCGTTTCTTTGTTCATTTCTCCGTTTCTTTGTTCGTTTCTCCGTTTCTTTCTTCGTTTCTCCGTTTCTTTCTTCGTTTCTCCGTTTCTTTCTTCGTTTCTCCGTTTCTTTCATCGTTTCTCCGTCTCTTTCTTCGTTTCTCCGTTTCTTTCTTCGTTTCTCCGTTTCTTTCTTCATTTCTCCGTTTCTTCCTTCGTTTCTCCGTTTCTTTCTTCGTTTCTCCGTTTCTTTCTTCGTATCTCCGTTTCTTTGTTCGTTTCTCCGTTTATTTCATCGTTTCTCGGTTTCCTTCTTCGTTTCTCCGTTTCTTTCTTCGTTTCTCCGTTTCTTTCATCGTTTCTCCGTTTCTTTCTTCGTTACTCCGTTTCTTTCATCGTATCTCCGTTTCTTTCTCCGTTACCTCCGTTTCTTTCTTCGTTTCTCCGTTTCTTTCTTCGTTTCGTCGTTTCTTTCTTCGAGTCTCCGTTTCCTTGCTCGTTTCTCCGTTTATTTCTTCGTTTCTCCATTTATTTCTCCGTTTCTCCGTTTCTTTGTTCGTTTCTCCGTTTCTTTGTTCGTTTCTCCGTTTCTTTCTTCGTTTCTCCGTTTCTTTCTTCGTTTCTCCATTCCTATCTTCGATTCTCCGTTTCTTTCTCCGTTTCTCCGTTTCTTTCTTCGTTTCTCCATTTCTCTGTTCGTTTCTCCGTTTCTTTCTTCGTATCTCCGTTTCTTTCTTCGTTTCTTCGTTTCATTCTTCATTTGTCCGTTTCTTTCTTCGTTTCTCCGTTTCTTTCTTCGTTTCTCCGTTTCTTTCTTCGTTTCGTCGTTTCTTTCTTCGAGTCTCCGTTTCCTTGCTCGTTTCTCCGTTTATTTCTTCGTTTCTCCATTTATTTCTCCGTTTCTCCGTTTCTTTGTTCGTTTCTCCGTTTCTTTGTCCGTTTCTCCGTTTCTTTGTTCATTTCTCCGTTTCTTTCTTCGTTTCTCCGTTTATTTCTTCGTTTCTCCATTTATTTCTCCGTTCCTCCCTGTCTTTCTTCGTTTCTCCGTTTCTTTGTTCGTTTCTCCGTTTCTTTGTTCGTATCTCCGTTTCTTCCTTCGTTTCTCCGTTTCTTTCTTCGTTTCTCCGTTTCTTTCTTCGTTTCTCCGTTTCTTTCTTCGTTTCTCCGTTTCCTTGTTCGTTTCTACGTTTATTTCTTCGTTTCCCCATTTATTTCCCCGTTTCTTTCTTCGTTTCTCCGTTTCTTTGTTCGTTTCTCCGTTTCTTTCTTCGTTTCTCCGTTTCTTTCTTCGTTTCTCCGTTTCCTTGTTCGTTTCTCCGTTTATTTCTTCGTTTCCCCATTTATATCTCCGTTTCTTTCTTCGTTTCTCCGTTTCTTTGTTCGTTTCTACGTTTACTTCTTCGTTTCTCCATTTATTTCTCCGTTTCTTTCTTCGTTTCTCCGTTTCTTTCTTCGTTTCTCCGTTTCTTTCTTCGTTTCTCCGTTTCTTTGTTCGTTTCTCCGTTTCTTTCTTCGTTTCTGCGTTTCTTTCTTCGTTTCTCCGTTTCTTTCTTCGTTTCTCCGTTTCCTTGTTCGTTTCTCCGTTTATTTCTTCGTTTCCCCATTTATATCTCCGTTTCTTTCTTCGTTTCTCCGTTTCTTTGTTCGTTTCTACGTTTACTTCTTCGTTTCTCCATTTATTTCTCCGTTTCTTTCTTCGTTTCTCCGTTTCTTTCTTCGTTTCTCCGTTTCTTTCTTCGTTTCTCCGTTTCTTTCTTCGAATCTCCGTTTCCTTGTTCGTTTCTCTGTTTATTTCTTCGTTTCTCCATTTATTTCTCCGTTTCTCCGTTTCTTTGTTCGTATCTTTGTTCGTTTCTCCGTTTCTTTCTTCGTATCTCCGTTTCTTTCTTCGTTTCTTCGTTTCATTCTTCATTTCTCCGTTTCTTTCTTCGTTTCCTCGTTCCTTCCTTCGTTTCATCGTATCTCCGTTTCTCCGTTTGTCGGTTTATTCCTTCGTTTCTCCATTTATTTCCCCGTTTCTCCGTTTCTTTCTTCGTTTCTCCGTTTCTCTGTACGTTTCTCCGTTTCTTTCTTCGTATCTCCGTTTCTTTCTTCGTTTCTTCGTTTCATTCATCATTTCTCCGTTTCGTTCCTCGTTTCTCCGTTTCTTTCTTCGTTTCTCCGTTTCTTTCTTCGTTTCTCCGTTTATTTCTTCGTTTCTCCATTTATTTCTCCGTTTCTCCGTTTCTTTGATCGTTTCTCCGTTTCTTTCTTCGTTTCTCCGTTTCTTTGTTCGTTTCTCCGTTTCTTTGTTCGGTTCTCCGTTTCTTTGTTCGTTCCTCCGTTTCTTTGTTCGTTTCTCCGTTTCTTTTTCCGTTTCGCCATTTATTTCTCCGTTTCTTTCTGCGTTTCATCGTTTCTTTCTTCGTTACTCCGTTTCTTTCTTCGTTTCTCCGTTTCTTTCCTCGTTTCTCCGTTTCTTTCTTCGTTTCTCCATTTATTTCTCCGTTTCTCCGTTTCTTTGTCCGTTTCTCCGTTTCTTTCTTCGTTTCACCGTTTCTTTCCTCGTTTCTCCGTTTCCTTCTTCGTTTCTCCGTTTCTTTGTTCGTTTCCCCGTTTCATTGATCGTTTCTCCGTTTCTTTCTCCGTTTCTCGGTTTATTTCTTCGTGTCTCCATTTATTTCTCCGATTCTCCGTTTCTTTCTTCGTTTCTTCGTTTCTTTCTTCGTTACTCCGTTTCTACCTTCGTTTCGCCGTTTCTCTCTCCGTTTCTTCGTTTCTTTCTTCGCTTCTCCGTTTATTTCTTCGTTTCTGCATTTATTTCTCCGATTCTCCGTTTCTTTCTTCGTTTCTTCGTTTCTTTCTTCGTTACTCCGTTTCTTCCTTCGTTTCTCCGTTTCTTTCTTCGTTTCTCTGTTTCCTTCTTCGTTTCTCCGTTTTTTCCTTCGTTTCTCCATTTATTTCTCCGCTTCTCCGTTTCTTTCTTCGTTACTCCGTTTCTTTCATCGTATCTCCGTTTCTTTCATCGTTTCTCCGTTTCCTTGTTCGTTTCTCCGTTTCTTTGTTCGTTTCTCCGTTTCTTTCTTCGTTTCTCCGTTTGTTTCTCCGTTTCTTTCTGCGTTTCATCGTTTCTTTCTTCGTTACTCCGTTTCTTTCTTCGTTTCTCCGTTTCTTTCTTCGTATCTCCGTTTCTTTCTTCGTTTCTTCGTTTCATTCATCATTTCTCCGTTTCGTTCCTCGTTTCTCCGTTTCTTTCTTCGTTTCTCCGTTTCTTTCTTCGTTTCTCCGTTTATTTCTTCGTTTCTCCATTTATTTCTCCGTTTCTCCGTTTCTTTGATCGTTTCTCCGTTTCTTTCTTCGTTTCTCCGTTTCTTTGTTCGTTTCTCCGTTTCTTTCTTCGTTTCTTCGTTTCCTTGTTCGTTTCTCCGTTTATTTCTTCGTTTCTCCATTTATTTCACCGTTTCTCTGTATCTTTCTTCGTTTCTCTGTTTCTTTGTTCGTTTCTCCGTTTCTTGATTCGTTTCTCCGTTTCTTTCTTCGTTTCTCCGTTTCTTTCTTCGTTTCTCCGTTTCTTTCTTCGTTTCTCCGTTTGTTTCTGCGTTTCATCGTTTCTTTCTTCGTTACTCCGTTTCTTTCTTCATTTCTCCGTTTTTTTCCTCGTTTCTCCGTTTCTTTCTTCGTTTCTCCGTTTCTTTGTTCGTTTCTCCGTTTCTTTGTTGGTTTCTCCGTTTTTTTCTTCGTTTCTCCGTTTCTTTGTTCGTTTCTCCGATTCTTTTTCCGTTTCTCGGTTTATTTCTTCGTTTCTCCATTTATTTCTCCGTTTCTCCGTTTCTTTCTTCGTTTCTCCGTTTCTTTCTTCGTTACTCCGGTTCTTTCTTCGTTTCTCCGTTTCTTTCTTCGTTTCTCCGTTTCTTTGTTCGTTTCTCCGTTTCTTCCTTCGTTTCTCCGTTTCTTTGTTCGTTTCTCCGTTTCTTTCTTCGTTTCTTCGTTTCCTTGTTCGTTTCTCCGTTTATTTCTTCGTTTCGCCAATTATTTCTCCGTTTCTCCGATTCTTTCTTCGTTTCTCCGTTTCTTTCTTCGTTTCTCCGTTTCTTTGTTCGTTTCTCCGTTTCTTTGTTCGTTTCTCCGTTTATTTCTTCGTTTCTCCATTTATTTCTCCATTTCTCCGTTTATTTCTTCTTTTCTCCATTTATTTCTCCGTTTCTCCGTTTATTTCTTCGTTTCTGCATTTATTTCTCCGTTTCTCCGTTTCTTTCTTCGTTTCTCCGTTTCTTTGTTCGTTTCTCCGTTTCTTTGTTCGTTTCTCCGTTTCTTTGTTCGGTTCTCCGTTTCTTTCTTCGTTTCTCCGTTTCTTTGCTCGTTTCTCCGTTTCTTTTTCCGTTTCTCAGTTTATTTCTTCGTTTCTCCATTTATTTCTCCGTTCCTTTCTTCGTTTCTTCGTTTCTTTGTTCGTTTCTCCGTTTCTATGTTCGTTTCTCCGTTTCTTTCTGCGTTTCATCGTTTCTTTCTTCGTTACTCCGTTTCTTTCTTCGTTTCTCCGTTTCTTTCCTCGTTTCTCCGTTTCTTTCTTCGTTTCTACGTTTATTTCTCCGTTTCTTTCTTCGTTTCTTCGCTTCTTTCTTCGTTACTCCGTTTCGTTCCTCGTTTCTCCGTTTCTTTCTTCGTTACTCCGTTTCTTTCTTCGTTTCTCCGTTTATTTCTTCGTTTCTCCATTTATTTCTCCGTTTCTCCGTTTCTTTGTTCGTTTCTCCGTTTCTTTGTTCGGTTCTCCGTTTCTTTGTTCGTTCCTCCGTTTCTTTGTTCGTTTCTCCGTTTCTTTTTCCGTTTCTCCATTTATTTCTCCGTTTCTTTCTTCGTTTCTTCGTTTCTTTCTTCGTTTCTCCGTTTCTTTGTTCGTTTCTCCGTTTCTTTGTTCGGTTCTCCGTTTCTTTCTTCGTGTCTCCGTTTCTTTGCTCGTTTCTCCGTTTCTTTTTCCGTTTCTCGGCTTATTTCTTCGTTTCTCCATTTATTTCTCCGTTTCTTTCTTCGTTTCTTCGTTTCTCCGTTTCTTTCTTCGTTTCTCCTTTTCTTTCTTCGTTTCTCCGTTTCTTTCTTCGTTTCTCCGCTTCTTTCTTGTTTCTCCTTTTCTTTGTTCGTTTCTCCGTTTCTTTCTGCGTTTCATCGTTTCTTTCTTCGTTACTCCGTTTCTTTCTTCGTTTCTCCGTTTCTTTCCTCGTTTCTCCGTTTCTTTCTTCGTTTCTACGTTTATTTCTCCGTTTATTTCTTCGTTTCTCCATTTATTTCTCCGTTTCTCCGTTTCTTTGTCCGTTTCTCCGTTTCTTTCTTCGATTCTCCGTTTCTTTTTCTCGTTTCTCCGTTTCTTTCTTCGTTTCTCCGTTTCTTTGTTCGTTTCCCCGTTTCATTGATCGTTTCTCCGTTTCTTTCTCCGTTTCTCGGTTTATTTCTTCGTGTCTCCATTTATTTCTCCGATTCTCCTTTTCTTTCTTCGTTTCTTCGTTTCTTTCTTCGTTACTCCGTTTCTTCCTACGTTTCGCCGTTTCTCTCTTCGTTTCTTCGTTTCTTTCTTCGCTTCTCCGTTTATTTCTTCGTTTCTGCATTTATTTCTCCGATTCTCCGATTCTTTCTTCGTTTCTTCCTTCGTTTCTCCGTTTCTCTCTTCGTTTCTCCGTTTCTCCGTTTCTTTCTTCGTTTCTCCGTTTCTGTGTTCGTTTCTCCGTTTCATTGATCGTTTCTCCGTTTCCTTCTCCGTTTCTCGGTTTAGTTCTTCGTGTCTCCATTTATTTCTCCGATTCTCCGTTTCTTTCATCGTTTCTTCGTTTCTTTCTTCGTTACTCCGTTTCTTCCTTCGTTTCTCCGTTTCTCTCTTCGTTTCTCCGTTTCTTTCTTCGTTTCTCCGTTTATTTCTTCGTTTCTCCATTTATTTCTTCGTTTCTCCATTTATTTCACCGTTTCTCCGTATCTTTCTTCGTTTCTCCGTTTCTTTGTTCGTTTCTCCGTTTCTTTCTTCGTTTCTCCGTTTCTTTCTTCGTTTCTCCGTTTCTTTCTCCGTTTCTCCGTTTCTTTGTTCGTTTCTCCGTTTCATTGATCGTTTCTCCGTTTCCGTCTCCGTTTCTCGGTTTAGTTCTTCGTGTCTCCATTTATTTCTCCGATTCTCCGTTTCTTTCTTCGTTTCTTCGTTTCTTTCTTCGTTACTCCGTTTCTTCCTTCGTTTCTCCGTTTCTTTCTTCGTTTCTCTGTTTCTCTCTTCGTTTCTCCGTTTTTTCCTTCGTTTCTCCATTTATTTCTCCGCTTCTCCGTTTCTTTCTTCGTTACTCCGTTTCTTTCATCGTATCTCCGTTTCTTTCATCGTTTCTCCGTTTCCTTGTTCGTTTCTCCGTTTCTTTGTTCGTTTCTCCGTTTATTTTTTCGTTTCTCCATTTATTTCTCCGTTTCTCCGTTTCTTTCTTCGTTACTCCGGTTCTTTCTTCGTTTCTCCGTTTCTTTCTTCGTTTCTCCGTTTCTTTCTTCGTTTCTCCGTTTCTTCCTTCGTTTCTCCGTTTCTTTGTTCGTTTCTCCGTTTCTTTCTTCGTTTCTTCGTTTCCTTGTTCGTTTCTCCGTTTATTTCTTCGTTTCTCCATTTATTTATTCGTTTCTCTGTATCTTTCTTCGTTTCTCCGGTTCTTTGTTCGTTTCTCCGTTTCTTGATTCGTTTCTCCGTTTCTTTCTTCGTTTCTCCGTTTCTTTCTTCGTTTCTCCGTTTCTTTCTTCGTTTCTCCGTTTGTTTCTGCGTTTCATCGTTTCTTTCTTCGTTACTCCGTTTGTTTCTTCATTTCTCCGTTTTTTTCCTCGTTTCTCCGTTTCTTTCTTCGTTTCTCCGTTTCTTTCTCCGTTTCTCCGTTTCTTTCTTCGTTTCTCCGTTTCTTTGTTCGTTTCTCCGTTTCTTTCTTCGTTCCTCCGTTTCTTTCTTCGTTTCTCCGTTTCTTTCTCCGTTTCTCCGTTTCTTTCTTCGTTTCTCCGTTTCTTTCTTCGTTACTCCGGTTCTTTCTTCGTTTCTCCGTTTCTTTCTTCGTTTCTCCGTTTCTTTCTTCGTTTCTCCGTTTCTTCCTTCGTTTCTCCGTTTCTTTGTTCGTTTCTCCGTTTCTTTCTTCGTTTCTTCGTTTCCTTGTTCGTTTCTCCGTTTATTTCTTCGTTTCTCCATTTATTTCACAGTTTCTCTGTATCTTTCTTCGTTTCTCCGTTTCTTTGCTCGTTTCTCCGTTTCTTTTTCCGTTTCTCAGTTTATTTCTTCGTTTCTCCATTTATTTCTCCGTTCCTTTCTTCGTTTCTTCGTTTCTTTGTTCGTTTCTCCGTTTCTTTGTTCGTTTCTCCGTTTCTTTCTTCGTTTCTCCGTTTCTTTCTTCGTTTCTCCGCTTCTTTCTTCGTTTCTCCGTTTCTTTGTGCGTTTCTCCGTTTCTTTCTGCGTTTCATCGTTTCTTTCTTCGTTACTCCGTTTCTTTCTTCGTTTCTCCGTTTCTTTCCTCGTTTCTCCGTTTCTTTCATCGTTTCTACGTTTATTTCTCCGTTTCTTTCTTCGTTTCTTCGTTTCTTTCTTCGCTACTCCGTTTCTTCCATCGTTTCCCCGTTTCTGTCTTCGTTTCTTCGTTTCTTTCTTCGCTTCTCCGTTTATTTCTTCGTTTCTGCATTTATTTCTCCGATTCTCCGTTTCTTTCTTCGTTTCTTCCTTCGTTTCTCCGTTTCTCTCTTCGTTTCTCCGTTTCTCCGTTTCTTTCTTCGTTTCTCCGTTTCTGTGTTCGTTTCTCCGTTTCATTGATCGTTTCTCCGTTTCCTTCTCCGTTTCTCGGTTTAGTTCTCCGTGTCTCCATTTATTTCTCCGATTCTCCGTTTCTTTCATCGTTTCTTCGTTTCTTTCTTCGTTACTCCGTTTCTTCCTTCGTTTCTCCGTTTCTCTCTTCGTTTCTCCGTTTCTTTCTTCGTTTCTCCGTTTATTTCTTCGTTTCTCCATTTATTTCTTCGTTTCTCCGTTTATTTCACCGTTTCTCCGTATCTTTCTTCGTTTCTCCGTTTCTTTGTTCGTTTGTCCGTTTCTTTCTTCGTTTCTCCGTTTCTTTGTTCGTTTGTCCGTTTCTTTCTTCGTTTCTCCGTTTCTTTCTTCGTTTCTCCATTTATTTCTCCGTTTCTCCGTTTCTTTCTTCGTTACTCCGGTTCTTTCTTCGTTTCTCCGTTTCTTTCTTCGTTTCTCCGTTTCTTTCTTCGTTTCTCCGTTTCTTCCTTCGTTTCTCCGTTTCTTTGTTCGTTTCTCCGTTTCTTTCTTCGTTTCTTCGTTTCCTTTTTCGTTTCTCCGTTTCATTGATCGTTTCTCCGTTTCCTTCTCCGTTTCTCGGTTTAGTTCTTCGTGTCTCCATTTATTTCTCCGATTCTCCGTTTCTTTCTTCGCTTCTTCGTTTCTTTCTTCGTTACTCCGTTTCTTCCATCGTTTCCCCGTTTCTGTCTTCGTTTCTTCGTTTCTTTCTTCGCTTCTCCGTTTATTTCTTCGTTTCTGCATTTATTTCTCCGATTCTCCGTTTCTTTCTTCGTTTCTTCCTTCGTTTCCCCGTTTCTCTCTTCGTTTCTCCGTTTCTCCGTTTCTTTCTTCGTTTCTCCGTTTCTTTCTTCGTTTCTCCGTTTGTTTCTGCGTTTCATCGTTTCTTTCTTCGATACTCCGTTTCTTTCTTCATTTCTCCGTTTTTTTCCTCGTTTCTCCGTTTCTTTCTTCGTTTCTCCGTTTCTTTGTTCGTTTCTCCGTTTCTTTGTTGGTTTCTCCGTTTCTTTCTTCGTTTCTCCGTTTCTTTGTTCGTTTCTCCGATTCTTTTTCCGCTCCTCGGTTTATTTCTTCGTTTCTCCATTTATTTCTCCGTTTCTCCGTTTCTTTCTTCGTTTCTCCGTTTCTTCCTTCGTTTCTCAGTTTCTTTGTTCGTTTCTCCGTTTCTTTCTTCGTTTCTTCGTTTCCTTTTTCGTTTCTCCGTTTATTTCTTCGTTTTTCCATTTATTTCACCGTTTCTCTGTATCTTTCTTCGTTTCTCCGTTTCTTTGTTCGTTTCTCCGTTTCTTGATTCGTTTCTCCGTTTCTTTCTTCGTTTCTCCGTTTCTTTCTTCGTTTCTCCGTTTCTTTCTTCGTTTCTCCGTTTGTTTCTGCGTTTCATCGTTTCTTTCTTCGTTATTCCGTTTCTTTCTTCATTTCTCCGTTTTTTTCCTCGTTTCTCCGTTTCTTTCTTCGTTTCTCCGTTTCTTTGTTCGTTTCTCCGTTTCTTTGTTGGTTTCTCCGTTTCTTTCTTCGTTTCTCCGTTTCTTTGTTCGTTTCTCCGATTCTTTTTCCGTTCCTCGGTTTATTTCTTCGTTTCTCCATTTATTTCTCCGTTTCTCCGTTTCTTTCTTCGTTTCTCCGTTTCTTTCTTCGTTACTCCGGTCCTTTCTTCGTTTCTCCGTTTCTTTCTTCGTTTCTCCGTTGCTTTGTTCGTTTCTCCGTTTCTTCCTTCGTTTCTCCGTTTCCTTGTTCGTTTCTCCGTTTCTTTCTTCGTTTCTTCGTTTCCTTGTTCGTTTCTCAGATTATTTCTTCGTTTCTCCATTTATTTCTCCGTTCCTTTCTTCGTTTCTTCGTTTCTTTGTTCGTTTCTCCGTTTCTTTCTTCGTTTCTCCGTTTCTTTGTTCGTTTCTCCGATTCTTTTTCCGTTCCTCGGTTTATTTCTTCGTTTCTCCATTTATTTCTCCGTTTCTCCGTTTCTTTCTTCGTTTCTCCGTTTCTTTCTTCGTTACTCTGGTTCTTTCTTCGTTTCTCCGTTTCTTTCTTCGTTTCTCCGTTGCTTTGTTCGTTTCTCCGTTTCTTCCTTCGTTTCTCCGTTTCCTTGTTCGTTTCTCCGTTTCTTTCTTCGTTTCTTCGTTTCCTTGTTCGTTTCTCCGTTTATTTCTTCGTTTCTCCAATTATTTCTCCGTATCTCCGATTCTTTCTTCGTTTCTCCGTTTCTTTCTTCGTTTCTCCGTTTCTTTGTTCGTTTCTCCGTTTCTTTGTTCGTTTCTCCGTTTATTTCTTCGTTTCTCCATTTATTTCTCCATTTCTCCCTTTATTTCTTCTTTTCTCCATTTATTTCTCCGTTTCTCCGTTTATTTCTTCGTTTCTGCATTTATTTCTCCGTTTCTCCGTTTCTTTCTTCGTTTCTCCGTTTCTTTGTTCGTTTCTCCGTTTCTTTGTTCGTTTCTCCGTTTCTTTGTTCGGTTCTCCGTTTCTTTCTTCGTTTCTCCGTTTCTTTGCTCGTTTCTCCGTTTCTTTTTCCGTTTCTCAGATTATTTCTTCGTTTCTCCATTTATTTCTCCGTTCCTTTCTTCGTTTCTTCGTTTCTTTGTTCGTTTCTCCGTTTCTTTGTTCGTTTCTCCGTTTCTTTCTTCGTTTCTCCGTTTCTTTCTTCGTTTCTCCGCTTCTTTCTTCGTTTCTCCGTTTCTTTGTGCGTTTCTCCGTTTCTTTCTGCGTTTCATCGTTTCTTTCTTCGTTACTCCGTTTCTTTCCTCGTTTCTCCGTTTCTTTCTTCGTTTCTACGTTTATTTCTCCGTTTCTTTCTTCGTTTCTTCGCTTCTTTCTTCGTTACTCCGTTTCGTTCCTCGTTTCTCCGTTTCTTTCTTCGTTTCTCCGTTTCTTTCTTCGTTTCTCCGTTTATTTCTTCGTTTCTCCATTTATTTCTCCGTTTCTCCGTTTCTTTGTTCGTTTCTCCGTTTCTTTCTTCGATTCTCCGTTTCTTTGTTCGTTTCTCCGTTTCTTTGTTCGGTTCTCCGTTTCTTTGATCGTTCCTCCGTTTCTTTGTTCGTTTCTCCGTTTCTTTTTCCGTTTCTCCATTTATTTCTCCGTTTCTTTCTTCGTTTCTTCGTTTCTTTCTTCGTTTCTCCGTTTCTTTGTTCGTTTCTCCGTTTCTTTGTTCGGTTCTCCGTTTCTTTGATCGTTCCTCCGTTTCTTTGTACGTTTCTCCGTTTCTTTTTCCGTTTCTCCATTTATTTCTCCGTTTCTTTCTTCGTTTCTTCGTTTCTTTCTTCGTTTCTCCGTTTCTTTGTTCGTTTCTCCGTTTCTTTGTTCGGTTCTCCGTTTCTTTCTTCGTTTCTCCGTTTCATTGCTCGTTTCTCCGTTTCTTTTTCCATTTCTCGGCTTATTTCTTCGTTTCTCCATTTATTTCTCCGTTTCTTTCTTCGTTTCTTCGTTTCTCCGTTTCTTTCTTCGTTTCTCCTTTTCTTTCTTCGTTTCTCCGTTTCTTTCTTCGTTTCTCCGCTTCTTTCTTGTTTCTCCGTTTCTTTGTTCGTTTCCCCGTTTCATTGACCGTTTCTCCGTTTCTTTCTCCGTTTCTCGGTTTATTTCTTCGTGTCTCCATTTATTTCTCCGATTCTCCGTTTCTTTCTTCGTTTCTTCGTTTCTTTCTTCGTTACTCCGTTTCTTCCTTCGTTTCGCCGTTTCTCTCTTCGTTTCTCCGTTTCTTTCTTCGTTTCTCCGTTTATTTCTTCGTTTCTCCATTTATTTCTTCGTTTCTCCATTTAGTTCACCGTTTCTCCGTATCTTTCTTCGTTTCTCCGTTTCTTTGTTCGTTTCTCCGTTTCTTTCTTCGTTTCTCCGTTTCTTTCTTCGTTTCTTCGTTTCCTTGTTCGTTTCTCCGTTTATTTCTTCGTTTCTCCATTTATTTCACCGTTTCTCTGTATCTTTCTTCGTTTCTCCGTTTCTTTGTTCGTTTCTCCGTTTCTTGATTCGTTTCTCCGTTTCTTTCTTCGTTTCTCCGTTTATTTCTTCGTTTCTCCATTTATTTCTCCGTTTCTCCGTTTCTTTGTTCGTTTCTCCGTTTCTTTCTTCGTTTCTCCGTTTCTTTGTTCGTTTCTCCGTTTCTTTGTTCGGTTCTCCGTTTCTTTGATCGTTCCTCCGTTTCTTTGTTCGTTTCTCCGTTTCTTTTTCCGTTTCTCCATTTATTTCTCCGTTTCTTTCTTCGTTTCTTCGTTTCTTTCTTCGTTTCTCCGTTTCTTTCTAAGTTCTCCGTTTCTTTGTTCGGTTCTCCGTTTCTTTCTTCGTTTCTCCGTTTCTTTGCTCGTTTCTCCGTTTCTTTTTCCATTTCTCGGCTTATTTCTTCGTTTCTCCATTTATTTCTCCGTTTCTTTCTTCGTTTCTTCGTTTCTCCGTTTCTTTCTTCGTTTCTCCTTTTCTTTCTTCGTTTCTCCGTTTCTTTCTTCGTTTCTCCGCTTCTTTCTTGTTTCTCCGTTTCTTTGTTCGTTTCCCCGTTTCATTGACCGTTTCTCCGTTTCTTTCTCCGTTTCTCGGTTTATTTCTTCGTGTCTCCATTTATTTCTCCGTTTCTCCGTTTCTTTCTTCGTTTCTCCGTTTCTGTGTTCGTTTCTCCGTTTCATTGATCGTTTCTCCGTTTCCTTCTCCGTTTCTCGGTTTAGTTCTTCGTGTCTCCATTTATTTCTCCGATTCTCCGTTTCTTTCATCGTTTCTTCGTTTCTTTCTTCGTTACTCCGTTTCTTCCTTCGTTTCTCCGTTTCTCTCTTCGTTTCTCCGTTTCTTTCTTCGTTTCTCCGTTTATTTCTTCGTTTCTCCATTTATTTCTTCGTTTCTCCATTTATTTCACCGTTTCTCCGTATCTTTCTTCGTTTCTCCGTTTCTTTGTTCGTTTCTCCGTTTCTTTCTTCGTTTCTACGTTTATTTCTCCGTTTCTTTCTTCGTTTCTTCGCTTCTTTCTTCGTTACTCCGTTTCGTTCCTCGTTTCTCCGTTTCTTTCTTCGTTTCTCCGTTTCTTTCTTCGTTTCTCCGTTTATTTCTTCGTTTCTCCATTTATTTCTCCGTTTCTCCGTTTCTTTGTTCGTTTCTCCGTTTCTTTCTTCGATTCTCCGTTTCTTTGTTCGTTTCTCCGTTTCTTTGTTCGGTTCTCCGTTTCTTTGATCGTTCCTCCGTTTCTTTGTTCGTTTCTCCGTTTCTTTTTCCGTTTCTCCATTTATTTCTCCGTTTCTTTCTTCGTTTCTTCGTTTCTTTCTTCGTTTCTCCGTTTCTTTGTTCGTTTCTCCGTTTCTTTGTTCGGTTCTCCGTTTCTTTGATCGTTCCTCCGTTTCTTTGTACGTTTCTCCGTTTCTTTTTCCGTTTCTCCATTTATTTCTCCGTTTCTTTCTTCGTTTCTTCGTTTCTTTCTTCGTTTCTCCGTTTCTTTGTTCGTTTCTCCGTTTCTTTGTTCGGTTCTCCGTTTCTTTCTTCGTTTCTCCGTTTCATTGCTCGTTTCTCCGTTTCTTTTTCCATTTCTCGGCTTATTTCTTCGTTTCGCCATTTATTTCTCCGTTTCTTTCTTCGTTTCTTCGTTTCTCCGTTTCTTTCTTCGTTTCTCCTTTTCTTTCTTCGTTTCTCCGTTTCTTTCTTCGTTTCTCCGCTTCTTTCTTGTTTCTCCGTTTCTTTGTTCGTTTCCCCGTTTCATTGACCGTTTCTCCGTTTCTTTCTCCGTTTCTCGGTTTATTTCTTCGTGTCTCCATTTATTTCTCCGATTCTCCGTTTCTTTCTTCGTTTCTTCGTTTCTTTCTTCGTTACTCCGTTTCTTCCTTCGTTTCGCCGTTTCTCTCTTCGTTTCTCCGTTTCTTTCTTCGTTTCTCCGTTTATTTCTTCGTTTCTCCATTTATTTCTTCGTTTCTCCATTTAGTTCACCGTTTCTCCGTATCTTTCTTCGTTTCTCCGTTTCTTTGTTCGTTTCTCCGTTTCTTTCTTCGTTTCTCCGTTTCTTTCTTCGTTTCTTCGTTTCCTTGTTCGTTTCTCCGTTTATTTCTTCGTTTCTCCATTTATTTCACCGTTTCTCTGTATCTTTCTTCGTTTCTCCGTTTCTTTGTTCGTTTCTCCGTTTCTTGATTCGTTTCTCCGTTTCTTTCTTCGTTTCTCCGTTTATTTCTTCGTTTCTCCATTTATTTCTCCGTTTCTCCGTTTCTTTGTTCGTTTCTCCGTTTCTTTCTTCGTTTCTCCGTTTCTTTGTTCGTTTCTCCGTTTCTTTGTTCGGTTCTCCGTTTCTTTGATCGTTCCTCCGTTTCTTTGTTCGTTTCTCCGTTTCTTTTTCCGTTTCTCCATTTATTTCTCCGTTTCTTTCTTCGTTTCTTCGTTTCTTTCTTCGTTTCTCCGTTTCTTTCTAAGTTCTCCGTTTCTTTGTTCGGTTCTCCGTTTCTTTCTTCGTTTCTCCGTTTCTTTGCTCGTTTCTCCGTTTCTTTTTCCATTTCTCGGCTTATTTCTTCGTTTCTCCATTTATTTCTCCGTTTCTTTCTTCGTTTCTTCGTTTCTCCGTTTCTTTCTTCGTTTCTCCTTTTCTTTCTTCGTTTCTCCGTTTCTTTCTTCGTTTCTCCGCTTCTTTCTTGTTTCTCCGTTTCTTTGTTCGTTTCCCCGTTTCATTGACCGTTTCTCCGTTTCTTTCACCGTTTCTCGGTTTATTTCTTCGTGTCTCCATTTATTTCTCCGTTTCTCCGTTTCTTTCTTCGTTTCTCCGTTTCTGTGTTCGTTTCTCCGTTTCATTGATCGTTTCTCCGTTTCCTTCTCCGTTTCTCGGTTTAGTTCTTCGTGTCTCCATTTATTTCTCCGATTCTCCGTTTCTTTCATCGTTTCTTCGTTTCTTTCTTCGTTACTCCGTTTCTTCCTTCGTTTCTCCGTTTCTCTCTTCGTTTCTCCGTTTCTTTCTTCGTTTCTCCGTTTATTTCTTCGTTTCTCCATTTATTTCTTCGTTTCTCCATTTATTTCACCGTTTCTCCGTATCTTTCTTCGTTTCTCCGTTTCTTTGTTCGTTTCTCCGTTTCTTTCTTCGTTTCTCCGTTTCTTTCTTCGTTTCTCCGTTTCTTTCTCCGTTTCTCCGTTTCTTTGTTCGTTTCTCCGTTTCATTGATCGTTTCTCCGTTTCCTTCTCCGTTTCTCGGTTTGGTTCTTCGTGTCTCCATTTATTTCTCCGATTCTCCGTTTCTTTCTTCGTTTCTTCGTTTCTTTCTTCGTTACTCCGTTTCTTCCTTCGTTTCTCCGTTTCTTTCTTCGTTTCTCTGTTTCTGTCTTCGTATCTCCGTTTTTTCCTTCGTTTCTCCATTTATTTCTACGCTTCTCCGTTTCTTTCTTCGTTACTCCGTTTCTTTCATCGTATCTCCGTTTCTTTCATCGTTTCTCCGTTTCCTTGTTCGTTTCTCCGTTTCTTTGTTCGTTTCTCCGTTTATTTCTTCGTTTCTCCGTTTCTTTCTTCGTTTCTCCGTTTGTTTCTGCGTTTCATCGTTTCTTTCTTCGTTACTCCGTTTCTTTCTTCATTTCTCCGTTTTTTTCCTCGTTTCTCCGTTTCTTTCTTCGTTTCTCCGTTTCTTTGTTCGTTTCTCCGTTTCTTTGTTGGTTTCTCCGTTTCTTTCTTCGTTTCTCCGTTTCTTTGTTCGTTTCTCCGATTCTTTTTCCGTTTCTCGGTTTATTTCTTCGTTTCTCCATTTATTTCTCCGTTTCTCCGTTTCTTTCTTCGTTTCTCCGTTTCTTTCTTCGTTACTCCGTTTCTTTCTTCGTTTCTCCGTTTCTTTCTTCGTTTCTCCGTTTCTTTGTTCGTTTCTTCGTTTCTTTGTTCGTTTCTCCGTTTCTTTGTTCGTATCTCCGTTTCTTTCTGCGTTTCTCCGTTTCTTTCTTCGTTTCTCCGTTTCTTTCTTCGTTTCTCCGTTTCTTTGTTCGTTTCCCCGTTTCTTTCTTCGTTTCTCCGTTTCTTTCTTCGTTTCTCCGTTTCATTATTCGTTTCTCCGTTTCTTTCTTCGTTTCTCCGTTCCTTTGTACGTTTCTCCGTTTCTTTCTTCGTTTCTCCGTTTAAATCTTCGTTTCTCCACTTATTTCTCCGTTTCTTTCTTCGTTTCTACGTTTCTTTCTTCGTTTTTCCGTTTCTTTCTTCGTTTATCCGTTTCTTTCTTCGTTTCTCCGTTTCTTTCTTTGTTTCTCCGTTTCTTTCTTCGTTTCTCCGTTTATTTCATCGTTTCTCCATTTATTTCTCCGATTCTCCGATTCTTTCTTTGTTTCTCAGTTTCTTTCTTAGTTTCTCAGTTTCTTTCTTCGATTCTGCGTTTCTTTCTTCGTTTCTCGGTTTATTTATTCGTTTCTCCGTTTATTTCTTCGTTTCTCCACTTATTTCTCCGTTCCTCCGTTTCTTCGTTCGTTTCTCCGTTTCTTTGTTCGTTTCTCCGTTTCTTTCTTCGTTTCTCCGTTTCTATGTTCGTTTCTCCGTTTCTTTCTCCCTTTCTCGGTTTATTTCTTCGTTTCTTCGTTTCTCCGTTTCTTTCATCGTATCTCCGTTTCTTTCATCGTTTCTCCGTTTCCTTGTTCGTTTCTCCGTTTATATCTTCGTCTCTCCACTTATTTCTCCGTTTCTTTCTTCGTTTCTCCGTTTCTTTGTTCATTTTTCCGTTTCTTTCTTCGTTTCTTCGTTTCTTTCTCCGTTTCTCTGTTTCTTTCTTCGTTTCCCCGTTTCTTTCTTCGTTTATCCGTTTCTTTCTTCGTTTCTCCGTTTCTTTCTTTGCTTCTCCGTTTCTTTCTTCATTTCTCCGTTTATTTCTTCGTTTCTCCGTTTCATTGTTCGTTTCTGCGTTTCATTGTTCGTTTCTCTGTTTCTTTTTTCGTTTCTCCGTTTCTTCCTTCGTTTCTCCGTTTCTTTCTTCGTTTCTCCGTTTATATCTTCGTTTCTCCATTTATTCCTCCGTTTCTCCGTTTCTTTCTTCGTTTCACCGTTTCTTTCTTCGTTTCTCCGTTTCTTTTTCCGTTTCTCGGTTTATTTCTTCGTTTCTCCATTAATTTCTCCGTTTCTTTCTTCGTTTCTCCGTTTCTTTCTTCGTTTCTCCGTTTCTTATTTCGTTTCTTCGTTTCTTTCTTCGAATCTCCGTTTCCTTGTTCGTTTCTCCGTTTATTTCTTCGTTTCTTCGTTTCTTTCTTCGAATCTCCGTTTCCTTGTTCGTTTCTCCTTTTCTTTCTTCGTTTCTCCGTTTACTTCTTCGTTGCTCCATTTAATTCTCCGATTCTCCGATTCTTCCTTCGTTTCTTCGTTTCTTTCATCGTTACTCCGTTCCTGCTCCGATTCTCCGTTTCTTTCTTCGTTTCTTCGTTACTCCGTTTCCTTCTTCGTTTCTCCGTTTCTTTCTTCGTTTCTCCGTTTCTTTCTTCATTTCTCCGTTTCTTTCTTCGTTTCTCCGTTTCTTCCTTCGTTTAATCGTTTCTCCGTTTCTCCGTTTCTCGGTTTATTCCTTCGTTTCTCCATTTAATTCTCCGATTCTCCGTTTCTTTCTTAGTTTCTTCGTTTCTTCGTTTCTTTCATCGTTACTGCGTTTCGTTCTTCGTTTCTCCGTTTATTTCTCCGATTCTCCGTTTCTTTCTTCGTTTCTTCGTTTCTTTCTTCGTTACTCCGTTTCTTCCTTCGTTTCTCCGTTTCTTTCTTCGTTTCTCTGTTTCTTTCTTCGTATCTCCGTTTTTTCCTTCGTTTCTCCATTTATTTCTACGCTTCTCCGTTTCTTTCTTCGTTACTCCGTTTCTTTCATCGTATCTCCGTTTCTTTCATCGTTTCTCCGTTTCCTTGTTCGTTTCTCCGTTTCTTTGTTCGTTTCTCCGTTTATTTCTTCGTTTCTCCATTTATTTCTCCGTTTCTCCGTTTCTTTCTTCGTTACTCCGGTTCTTTCTTCGTTTCTCCGTTTCTTTCTTCGTTTCTCCGTTTCTTTGTTCGTTTCTCCGTTTCTTCCTTCGTTTCTCCGTTTCTTTGTTCGTTTCTCCGTTTTTTTCTTCGTTTCTTCGTTTCCTTGTTCGTTTCTGCGTTTGTTTCTTCGATTCTCCATTTATTTCACCGTTTCTCTGTATCTTTCTTCGTTTCTCCGCTTCTTTGTTCGTTTCTCCGTTTCTTGATTCGTTTCTCCGTTTCTTTCTTCGTTTCTCCGTTTCTTTCTTCGTTTCTCCGTTTCTTTCTTCGTTTCTCCGTTTGTTTCTGCGTTTCATCGTTTCTTTCTTCGTTACTCCGTTTCTTTCTTCATTTCTCCGTTTTTTTCCTCGTTTCTCCGTTTCTTTCTTCGTTTCTCCGTTTCTTTGTTCGTTTCTCCGTTTCTTTGTTGGTTTCTCCGTTTCTTTCTTCGTTTCTCCGTTTCTTTGTTCGTTTCTCCGATTCTTTTTCCGTTTCTCGGTTTATTTCTTCGTTTCTCCATTTATTTCTCCGTTTCTCCGTTTCTTTCTTCGTTTCTCCGTTTCTTTCTTCGTTACTCCGTTTCTTTCTTCGTTTCTCCGTTTCTTTCTTCGTTTCTCCGTTTCTTTGTTCGTTTCTTCGTTTCTTTGTTCGTTTCTCCGTTTATTTCTTCGTTTCTCCATTTATTTCTCCATTTCTCCGTTTATTTCTTCTTTTCTCCATTTATTTCTCCGTTTCTCCGATTATTTCTTCGTTTCTGCATTTATTTCTCCGTTTCTCCGTTTCTTTCTTCGTTTCTCCGCTTCTTTGTTCGTTTCTCCGTTTCTTTGTTCGTATCTCCGTTTCTTTCTGCGTTTCTCCGTTTCTTTCTTCGTTTCTCCGTTTCTTTCTTCGTTTCTCCGTTTCTTTGTTCGTTTCCCCGTTTCTTTCTTCGTTTCTCCGTTTCTTTCTTCGTTTCTCCGTTTCATTATTCGTTTCTCCGTTTCTTTCTTCGTTTCTCCGTTTCTTTGTACGTTTCTCCGTTTCTTTCTTCGTTTCTCCGTTTAAATCTTCGTTTCTCCACTTATTTCTCCGTTTCTTTCTTCGTTTCTACGTTTCTTTGTTCGTTTTTCCGTTTCTTTCTTCGTTTTTCCGTTTCTTTCTCCGTTTCTCTGTTTCTTTCTTCGTTTCTCCGTTTCTTTCTTCGTTTCTCCGTTTCTTTCTTCGTATCTCCGTTTATACCTTCGTTTCTCCATTTATTTCTCCGCTTCTTTATTCGTTTCTCCGTTTCATTCTTCGTTTCCCCGTTTCTTTCTTCGTTTATCCGTTTCTTTCTTCGTTTCTCCGTTTCTTTCTTTGTTTCTCCGTTTCTTTCTTCGTTTCTCCGTTTATTTCATCGTTTCTCCATTTATTTCTCCGATTCTCCGATTCTTTCTTCGTTTCTCAGTTTCTTTCTTCGTTTCTCAGTTTCTTTCTTCGATTCTGCGTTTCTTTCTTCGTTTCTCGGTTTATTTCTTCGTTTCTCCGTTTATTTCTTCGTTTCTCCACTTATTTCTCCGTTCCTCCGTTTCTTCGTTCGTTTCTCCGTTTCTTTGTTCGTTTCTCCGTTTCTTTCTTCGTTTCTCCGTTTCTATGTTCGTTTCTCCGTTTCTTTCTCCCTTTCTCGGTTTATTTCTTCGTTTCTTCGTTTCTCCGTTTCTTTCATCGTATCTCCGTTTCTTTCATCGTTTCTCCGTTTCCTTGTTCGTTTCTCCGTTTCCTTGTTCGATTCTCCGTTTATATCTTCGTCTCTCCACTTATTTCTCCGTTTCTTGCTTCGTTTCTCCGTTTCTTTGTTCATTTTTCCGTTTCTTTCTTCGTTTCTTCGTTTCTTTCTCCGTTTCTCTGTTTCTTTCTTCGTTTCCCCGTTTCTTTCTTCGTTTATCCGTTTCTTTCTTCGTTTCTCCGTTTCTTTCTTTGCTTCTCCGTTTCTTTCTTCATTTCTCCGTTTATTTCTTCGTTTCTCCGTTTCATTGTTCGTTTCTGCGTTTCATTGTTCGTTTCTCTGTTTCTTTTTTCGTTTCTCCGTTTCTTCCTTCGTTTCTCCGTTTCTTTCTTCGTTTCTCGGTTTATATCTTCGTTTCTCCATTTATTTCTCCGCTTCTTTCTTCGTATCTCCGTTTCATTCTTCGTTTCTCCGCTTCTTTCTTCGTTTCTCCATTTATTCCTCCGTTTCTCCGTTTCTTTCTTCGTTTCACCGTTTCTTTCTTCGTTTCTCCGTTTCTTTTTCCGTTTCTCGGTTTATTTCTTCGTTTCTCCATTAATTTCTCCGTTTCTTTCTTCGTTTCTCCGTTTCTTTCTTCGTTTCTCCGTTTCTTTCTTCATTTCGCCGTTTATTTCTCCGTTTCTCCGTTTCATTCTTCGTTTCCGTGTTTCATTGTTCGTTTCTCCGTTCCTTTCTTCGTTTCTCCGTTTCTTTGTTCGTTTCTCCGTTTCTTTCTTCGTTTCTTCATTTCTTTCTCCGTTTCTCCGTTTACTTCTTCGTTTCTCCGTTTTTTTCTTCGTTTCTTCGTTTCTTTCTTCGTTTCTCCGTTTATTTCTTCGTTTCTCCATTTAGTCCTCCGTTTCTCCGTTTCTTTCTTCGTTTCTCCGTTTCTTTTTCCGTTTCTCGGTTTATTCCTTCGTTTCTCCATTAATTTCCCCGTTTCTTTCTTCGTTTCTCGGTTTATTTCTTCGTTTCTCCGTTTATTTCTTCGTTTCTCCACTTATTTCTCCGTTCCTCCGTTTCTTCGTTCGTTTCTCCGTTTCTTTGTTCGTTTCTCCGTTTCTTTCTTCGTTTCTCCGTTTCTATGTTCGTTTCTCCGTTTCTTTCTCCCTTTCTCGGTTTATTTCTTCGTTTCTTCGTTTCTCCGTTTCTTTCATCGTATCTCCGTTTCTTTCATCGTTTCTCCGTTTCCTTGTTCGTTTCTCCGTTTCCTTGTTCGTTTCTCCGTTTATATCTTCGTCTCTCCACTTATTTCTCCGTTTCTTGCTTCGTTTCTCCGTTTCTTTGTTCATTTTTCCGTTTCTTTCTTCGTTTCTTCGTTTCTTTCTCCGTTTCTCTGTTTCTTTCTTCGTTTCCCCGTTTCTTTCTTCGTTTATCCGTTTCTTTCTTCGTTTCTCCGTTTCTTTCTTTGCTTCTCCGTTTCTTTCTTCATTTCTCCGTTTATTTCTTCGTTTCTCCGTTTCATTGTTCGTTTCTGCGTTTCATTGTTCGTTTCTCTGTTTCTTTTTTCGTTTCTCCGTTTCTTCCTTCGTTTCTCCGTTTCTTTCTTCGTTTCTCGGTTTATATCTTCGTTTCTCCATTTATTTCTCCGCTTCTTTCTTCGTATCTCCGTTTCATTCTTCGTTTCTCCGCTTCTTTCTTCGTTTCTCCATTTATTCCTCCGTTTCTCCGTTTCTTTCTTCGTTTCACCGTTTCTTTCTTCGTTTCTCCGTTTCTTTTTCCGTTTCTCGGTTTATTTCTTCGTTTCTCCATTAATTTCTCCGTTTCTTTCTTCGTTTCTCCGTTTCTTTCTTCGTTTCTCCGTTTCTTTCTTCATTTCGCCGTTTATTTCTCCGTTTCTCCGTTTCATTCTTCGTTTCCGTGTTTCATTGTTCGTTTCTCCGTTCCTTTCTTCGTTTCTCCGTTTCTTTGTTCGTTTCTCCGTTTCTTTCTTCGTTTCTTCATTTCTTTCTCCGTTTCTCCGTTTACTTCTTCGTTTCTCCGTTTTTTTCTTCGTTTCTTCGTTTCTTTCTTCGTTTCTCCGTTTATTTCTTCGTTTCTCCATTTAGTCCTCCGTTTCTCCGTTTCTTTCTTCGTTTCTCCGTTTCTTTTTCCGTTTCTCGGTTTATTCCTTCGTTTCTCCATTAATTTCCCCGTTTCTTTCTTCGTTTCTCGGTTTCTTTCTTCGTTTCTCCGTTTCTTTCTTCGTTTCTCCGTCTCTTTCTTCGTTTCTCCGTTTCTCCGTTTATTTCATCGTTTCTCCATTTATTTCTCCGATTCTCCGATTCTTTCTTCGTTTCTCAGTTTCTTTCTTCGTTTCTCAGTTTCTTTCTTCGATTCTGCGTTTCTTTCTTCGTTTCTCCGTTTCTTTCTTCGTTTCTCCGTTTCTTTCTTCGTTTCTCCGTTTCTTTCATCGTTTCTTCGATTCTCCGTTTCTTTCTTCGTTTCTCCGTTTATATCTTCGTTTCTCCATTTATTTCTCCGTTTCTTTCTTCGTTTCTCCGTTTCATTCTTCGTTTCTCCGTTTCTTTCTTCGTTTCTGCGTTTCTTTGTTCGTTTCTCTGTTTCTTTCTTCGTTTCTCCGTTTCTTTCTCCGTTTCTCGGTTTATTTCTTCGTTTCTCCGTTTATTTCTTCGTTTCTCCACTTATTTCTCCGTTCCTCCGTTTCTTCGTTCGTTTCTCCGTTTCTTTGTTCGTTTCTCCGTTTCTTTGTTCGTTTCTCCGTTTCTTTCTTCGTTTCTCCGTTTCTATGTTCGTTTCTCCGTTTCTTTCTCCCTTTCTCGGTTTATTTCTTCGTTTCTCCGTTTCTTTCTTCGTTTCTCCGTTTCTATGTTCGTTTCTCCGTTTCTTTCTCCGTTTCTCGGTTTATTTCTTCGTTTCGCCGTTTCTTTCTTCGTTTCTCCGTTTCTTTTTCCGTTTCTCGGTTTATTTCTTCGTTTCTCCATTAATTTCTCCGTTTCTTTCTTCGTTTCTCCGTTTCTTTCTTCGTTTCTCCGTTTCTTATTTCGTTTCTTCGTTTCTTTCTTCGAATCTCCGTTTCCTTGTTCGTTTCTCCGTTTATTTCTTCGTTTCTTCGTTTCTTTCTTCGAATCTCCGTTTCCTTGTTCGTTTCTCCTTTTCTTTCTTCGTTTCTCCGTTTACTTCTTCGTTGCTCCATTTATTTCTCCGATTCTCCGATTCTTCCTTCGTTTCTTCGTTTCTTTCATCGTTACTCCGTTCCTGCTCCGATTCTCCGTTTCTTTCTTCGTTTCTTCGTTACTCCGTTTCCTTCTTCGTTTCTCCGTTTCTTTCTTCGTTTCTCCGTTTCTTTCTTCATTTCTCCGTTTCTTTCTTCGTTTCTCCGTTTCTTCCTTCGTTTAATCGTTTCTCCGTTTCTCCGTTTCTCGGTTTATTCCTTCGTTTCTCCATTTAATTCTCCGATTCTCCGTTTCTTTCTTAGTTTCTTCGTTTCTTCGTTTCTTTCATCGTTACTGCGTTTCGTTCTTCGTTTCTCCGTTTATTTCTCCGATTCTCCGTTTCTTTCTTCGTTTCTTCGTTTCTTTCTTCGTTACTCCGTTTCTTCCTTCGTTTCTCCGTTTCTTTCTTCGTTTCTCTGTTTCTTTCTTCGTATCTCCGTTTTTTCCTTCGTTTCTCCATTTATTTCTACGCTTCTCCGTTTCTTTCTTCGTTACTCCGTTTCTTTCATCGTATCTCCGTTTCTTTCATCGTTTCTCCGTTTCCTTGTTCGTTTCTCCGTTTCTTTGTTCGTTTCTCCGTTTATTTCTTCGTTTCTCCATTTATTTCTCCGTTTCTCCGTTTCTTTCTTCGTTACTCCGGTTCTTTCTTCGTTTCTCCGTTTCTTTCTTCGTTTCTCCGTTTCTTTGTTCGTTTCTCCGTTTCTTCCTTCGTTTCTCCGTTTCTTTGTTCGTTTCTCCGTTTTTTTCTTCGTTTCTTCGTTTCCTTGTTCGTTTCTGCGTTTGTTTCTTCGATTCTCCATTTATTTCACCGTTTCTCTGTATCTTTCTTCGTTTCTCCGCTTCTTTGTTCGTTTCTCCGTTTCTTGATTCGTTTCTCCGTTTCTTTCTTCGTTTCTCCGTTTCTTTCTTCGTTTCTCCGTTTCTTTCTTCGTTTCTCCGTTTGTTTCTGCGTTTCATCGTTTCTTTCTTCGTTACTCCGTTTCTTTCTTCATTTCTCCGTTTTTTTCCTCGTTTCTCCGTTTCTTTCTTCGTTTCTCCGTTTCTTTGTTCGTTTCTCCGTTTCTTTGTTGGTTTCTCCGTTTCTTTCTTCGTTTCTCCGTTTCTTTGTTCGTTTCTCCGATTCTTTTTCCGTTTCTCGGTTTATTTCTTCGTTTCTCCATTTATTTCTCCGTTTCTCCGTTTCTTTCTTCGTTTCTCCGTTTCTTTCTTCGTTACTCCGTTTCTTTCTTCGTTTCTCCGTTTCTTTCTTCGTTTCTCCGTTTCTTTGTTCGTTTCTTCGTTTCTTTGTTCGTTTCTCCGTTTATTTCTTCGTTTCTCCATTTATTTCTCCATTTCTCCGTTTATTTCTTCTTTTCTCCATTTATTTCTCCGTTTCTCCGATTATTTCTTCGTTTCTGCATTTATTTCTCCGTTTCTCCGTTTCTTTCTTCGTTTCTCCGCTTCTTTGTTCGTTTCTCCGTTTCTTTGTTCGTATCTCCGTTTCTTTCTGCGTTTCTCCGTTTCTTTCTTCGTTTCTCCGTTTCTTTCTTCGTTTCTCCGTTTCTTTGTTCGTTTCCCCGTTTCTTTCTTCGTTTCTCCGTTTCTTTCTTCGTTTCTCCGTTTCATTATTCGTTTCTCCGTTTCTTTCTTCGTTTCTCCGTTTCTTTGTACGTTTCTCCGTTTCTTTCTTCGTTTCTCCGTTTAAATCTTCGTTTCTCCACTTATTTCTCCGTTTCTTTCTTCGTTTCTACGTTTCTTTGTTCGTTTTTCCGTTTCTTTCTTCGTTTTTCCGTTTCTTTCTCCGTTTCTCTGTTTCTTTCTTCGTTTCTCCGTTTCTTTCTTCGTTTCTCCGTTTCTTTCTTCGTATCTCCGTTTATACCTTCGTTTCTCCATTTATTTCTCCGCTTCTTTATTCGTTTCTCCGTTTCATTCTTCGTTTCCCCGTTTCTTTCTTCGTTTATCCGTTTCTTTCTTCGTTTCTCCGTTTCTTTCTTTGTTTCTCCGTTTCTTTCTTCGTTTCTCCGTTTATTTCATCGTTTCTCCATTTATTTCTCCGATTCTCCGATTCTTTCTTCGTTTCTCAGTTTCTTTCTTCGTTTCTCAGTTTCTTTCTTCGATTCTGCGTTTCTTTCTTCGTTTCTCGGTTTATTTCTTCGTTTCTCCGTTTATTTCTTCGTTTCTCCACTTATTTCTCCGTTCCTCCGTTTCTTCGTTCGTTTCTCCGTTTCTTTGTTCGTTTCTCCGTTTCTTTCTTCGTTTCTCCGTTTCTATGTTCGTTTCTCCGTTTCTTTCTCCCTTTCTCGGTTTATTTCTTCGTTTCTTCGTTTCTCCGTTTCTTTCATCGTATCTCCGTTTCTTTCATCGTTTCTCCGTTTCCTTGTTCGTTTCTCCGTTTCCTTGTTCGTTTCTCCGTTTATATCTTCGTCTCTCCACTTATTTCTCCGTTTCTTGCTTCGTTTCTCCGTTTCTTTGTTCATTTTTCCGTTTCTTTCTTCGTTTCTTCGTTTCTTTCTCCGTTTCTCTGTTTCTTTCTTCGTTTCCCCGTTTCTTTCTTCGTTTATCCGTTTCTTTCTTCGTTTCTCCGTTTCTTTCTTTGCTTCTCCGTTTCTTTCTTCATTTCTCCGTTTATTTCTTCGTTTCTCCGTTTCATTGTTCGTTTCTGCGTTTCATTGTTCGTTTCTCTGTTTCTTTTTTCGTTTCTCCGTTTCTTCCTTCGTTTCTCCGTTTCTTTCTTCGTTTCTCGGTTTATATCTTCGTTTCTCCATTTATTTCTCCGCTTCTTTCTTCGTATCTCCGTTTCATTCTTCGTTTCTCCGCTTCTTTCTTCGTTTCTCCATTTATTCCTCCGTTTCTCCGTTTCTTTCTTCGTTTCTCCGTTTCTTTCTTCATTTCTCCGTTTCTTTCTTCGTTTCTCCGTTTCTTCCTTCGTTTAATCGTTTCTCCGTTTCTCCGTTTCTCGGTTTATTCCTTCGTTTCTCCATTTAATTCTCCGATTCTCCGTTTCTTTCTTAGTTTCTTCGTTTCTTCGTTTCTTTCATCGTTACTGCGTTTCGTTCTTCGTTTCTCCGTTTATTTCTCCGATTCTCCGTTTCTTTCTTCGTTTCTTCGTTTCTTTCTTCGTTACTCCGTTTCTTCCTTCGTTTCTCCGTTTCTTTCTTCGTTTCTCTGTTTCTTTCTTCGTATCTCCGTTTTTTCCTTCGTTTCTCCATTTATTTCTACGCTTCTCCGTTTCTTTCTTCGTTACTCCGTTTCTTTCATCGTATCTCCGTTTCTTTCATCGTTTCTCCGTTTCCTTGTTCGTTTCTCCGTTTCTTTGTTCGTTTCTCCGTTTATTTCTTCGTTTCTCCATTTATTTCTCCGTTTCTCCGTTTCTTTCTTCGTTACTCCGGTTCTTTCTTCGTTTCTCCGTTTCTTTCTTCGTTTCTCCGTTTCTTTGTTCGTTTCTCCGTTTCTTCCTTCGTTTCTCCGTTTCTTTGTTCGTTTCTCCGTTTTTTTCTTCGTTTCTTCGTTTCCTTGTTCGTTTCTGCGTTTGTTTCTTCGATTCTCCATTTATTTCACCGTTTCTCTGTATCTTTCTTCGTTTCTCCGCTTCTTTGTTCGTTTCTCCGTTTCTTGATTCGTTTCTCCGTTTCTTTCTTCGTTTCTCCGTTTCTTTCTTCGTTTCTCCGTTTATATCTTCGTTTCTCCATTTATTTCTCCGTTTCTTTCTTCGTTTCTCCGTTTCATTCTTCGTTTCTCCGTTTCTTTCTTCGTTTCTGCGTTTCTTTGTTCGTTTCTCTGTTTCTTTCTTCGTTTCTCCGTTTCTTTCTCCGTTTCTCGGTTTATTTCTTCGTTTCTCCGTTTATTTCTTCGTTTCTCCACTTATTTCTCCGTTCCTCCGTTTCTTCGTTCGTTTCTCCGTTTCTTTGTTCGTTTCTCCGTTTCTTTCTTCGTTTCTCCGTTTCTATGTTCGTTTCTCCGTTTCTTTCTCCCTTTCTCGGTTTATTTCTTCGTTTCTCCGTTTCTTTCTTCGTTTCTCCGTTTCTATGTTCGTTTCTCCGTTTCTTTCTCCGTTTCTCGGTTTATTTCTTCGTTTCGCCGTTTCTTTCTTCGTTTCTCCGTTTCTTTTTCCGTTTCTCGGTTTATTTCTTCGTTTCTCCATTAATTTCTCCGTTTCTTTCTTCGTTTCTCCGTTTCTTTCTTCGTTTCTCCGTTTCTTATTTCGTTTCTTCGTTTCTTTCTTCGAATCTCCGTTTCCTTGTTCGTTTCTCCGTTTATTTCTTCGTTTCTTCGTTTCTTTCTTCGAATCTCCGTTTCCTTGTTCGTTTCTCCTTTTCTTTCTTCGTTTCTCCGTTTACTTCTTCGTTGCTCCATTTATTTCTCCGATTCTCCGATTCTTCCTTCGTTTCTTCGTTTCTTTCATCGTTACTCCGTTCCTGCTCCGATTCTCCGTTTCTTTCTTCGTTTCTTCGTTACTCCGTTTCCTTCTTCGTTTCTCCGTTTCTTTCTTCGTTTCTCCGTTTCTTTCTTCATTTCTCCGTTTCTTTCTTCGTTTCTCCGTTTCTTCCTTCGTTTAATCGTTTCTCCGTTTCTCCGTTTCTCGGTTTATTCCTTCGTTTCTCCATTTAATTCTCCGATTCTCCGTTTCTTTCTTAGTTTCTTCGTTTCTTCGTTTCTTTCATCGTTACTGCGTTTCGTTCTTCGTTTCTCCGTTTATTTCTCCGATTCTCCGTTTCTTTCTTCGTTTCTTCGTTTCTTTCTTCGTTACTCCGTTTCTTCCTTCGTTTCTCCGTTTCTTTCTTCGTTTCTCTGTTTCTTTCTTCGTATCTCCGTTTTTTCCTTCGTTTCTCCATTTATTTCTACGCTTCTCCGTTTCTTTCTTCGTTACTCCGTTTCTTTCATCGTATCTCCGTTTCTTTCATCGTTTCTCCGTTTCCTTGTTCGTTTCTCCGTTTCTTTGTTCGTTTCTCCGTTTATTTCTTCGTTTCTCCATTTATTTCTCCGTTTCTCCGTTTCTTTCTTCGTTACTCCGGTTCTTTCTTCGTTTCTCCGTTTCTTTCTTCGTTTCTCCGTTTCTTTGTTCGTTTCTCCGTTTCTTCCTTCGTTTCTCCGTTTCTTTGTTCGTTTCTCCGTTTTTTTCTTCGTTTCTTCGTTTCCTTGTTCGTTTCTGCGTTTGTTTCTTCGATTCTCCATTTATTTCACCGTTTCTCTGTATCTTTCTTCGTTTCTCCGCTTCTTTGTTCGTTTCTCCGTTTCTTGATTCGTTTCTCCGTTTCTTTCTTCGTTTCTCCGTTTCTTTCTTCGTTTCTCCGTTTCTTTCTTCGTTTCTCCGTTTGTTTCTGCGTTTCATCGTTTCTTTCTTCGTTACTCCGTTTCTTTCTTCATTTCTCCGTTTTTTTCCTCGTTTCTCCGTTTCTTTCTTCGTTTCTCCGTTTCTTTGTTCGTTTCTCCGTTTCTTTGTTGGTTTCTCCGTTTCTTTCTTCGTTTCTCCGTTTCTTTGTTCGTTTCTCCGATTCTTTTTCCGTTTCTCGGTTTATTTCTTCGTTTCTCCATTTATTTCTCCGTTTCTCCGTTTCTTTCTTCGTTTCTCCGTTTCTTTCTTCGTTACTCCGTTTCTTTCTTCGTTTCTCCGTTTCTTTCTTCGTTTCTCCGTTTCTTTGTTCGTTTCTTCGTTTCTTTGTTCGTTTCTCCGTTTATTTCTTCGTTTCTCCATTTATTTCTCCATTTCTCCGTTTATTTCTTCTTTTCTCCATTTATTTCTCCGTTTCTCCGTTTCTTTCTTCGTTTCTCCGCTTCTTTGTTCGTTTCTCCGTTTCTTTGTTCGTATCTCCGTTTCTTTCTGCGTTTCTCCGTTTCTTTCTTCGTTTCTCCGTTTCTTTCTTCGTTTCTCCGTTTCTTTGTTCGTTTCCCCGTTTCTTTCTTCGTTTCTCCGTTTCTTTCTTCGTTTCTCCGTTTCATTATTCGTTTCTCCGTTTCTTTCTTCGTTTCTCCGTTTCTTTGTACGTTTCTCCGTTTCTTTCTTCGTTTCTCCGTTTAAATCTTCGTTTCTCCACTTATTTCTCCGTTTCTTTCTTCGTTTCTACGTTTCTTTGTTCGTTTTTCCGTTTCTTTCTTCGTTTTTCCGTTTCTTTCTCCGTTTCTCTGTTTCTTTCTTCGTTTCTCCGTTTCTTTCTTCGTTTCTCCGTTTCTTTCTTCGTATCTCCGTTTATACCTTCGTTTCTCCATTTATTTCTCCGCTTCTTTATTCGTTTCTCCGTTTCATTCTTCGTTTCCCCGTTTCTTTCTTCGTTTATCCGTTTCTTTCTTCGTTTCTCCGTTTCTTTCTTTGTTTCTCCGTTTCTTTCTTCGTTTCTCCGTTTATTTCATCGTTTCTCCATTTATTTCTCCGATTCTCCGATTCTTTCTTCGTTTCTCAGTTTCTTTCTTCGTTTCTCAGTTTCTTTCTTCGATTCTGCGTTTCTTTCTTCGTTTCTCGGTTTATTTCTTCGTTTCTCCGTTTATTTCTTCGTTTCTCCACTTATTTCTCCGTTCCTCCGTTTCTTCGTTCGTTTCTCCGTTTCTTTGTTCGTTTCTCCGTTTCTTTCTTCGTTTCTCCGTTTCTATGTTCGTTTCTCCGTTTCTTTCTCCCTTTCTCGGTTTATTTCTTCGTTTCTTCGTTTCTCCGTTTCTTTCATCGTATCTCCGTTTCTTTCATCGTTTCTCCGTTTCCTTGTTCGTTTCTCCGTTTCCTTGTTCGTTTCTCCGTTTATATCTTCGTCTCTCCACTTATTTCTCCGTTTCTTGCTTCGTTTCTCCGTTTCTTTGTTCATTTTTCCGTTTCTTTCTTCGTTTCTTCGTTTCTTTCTCCGTTTCTCTGTTTCTTTCTTCGTTTCCCCGTTTCTTTCTTCGTTTATCCGTTTCTTTCTTCGTTTCTCCGTTTCTTTCTTTGCTTCTCCGTTTCTTTCTTCATTTCTCCGTTTATTTCTTCGTTTCTCCGTTTCATTGTTCGTTTCTGCGTTTCATTGTTCGTTTCTCTGTTTCTTTTTTCGTTTCTCCGTTTCTTCCTTCGTTTCTCCGTTTCTTTCTTCGTTTCTCGGTTTATGTCTTCGTTTCTCCATTTATTTCTCCGCTTCTTTCTTCGTATCTCCGTTTCATTCTTCGTTTCTCCGCTTCTTTCTTCGTTTCTCCATTTATTCCTCCGTTTCTCCGTTTCTTTCTTCGTTTCACCGTTTCTTTCTTCGTTTCTCCGTTTCTTTTTCCGTTTCTCGGTTTATTTCTTCGTTTCTCCATTAATTTCTCCGTTTCTTTCTTCGTTTCTCCGTTTCTTTCTTCGTTTCTCCGTTTCTTTCTTCATTTCGCCGTTTATTTCTCCGTTTCTCCGTTTCATTCTTCGTTTCCGTGTTTCATTGTTCGTTTCTCCGTTCCTTTCTTCGTTTCTCCGTTTCTTTGTTCGTTTCTCCGTTTCTTTCTTCGTTTCTTCATTTCTTTCTCCGTTTCTCCGTTTACTTCTTCGTTTCTCCGTTTTTTTCTTCGTTTCTTCGTTTCTTTCTTCGTTTCTCCGTTTATTTCTTCGTTTCTCCATTTAGTCCTCCGTTTCTCCGTTTCTTTCTTCGTTTCTCCGTTTCTTTTTCCGTTTCTCGGTTTATTCCTTCGTTTCTCCATTAATTTCCCCGTTTCTTTCTTCGTTTCTCGGTTTCTTTCTTCGTTTCTCCGTTTCTTTCTTCGTTTCTCCGTCTCTTTCTTCGTTTCTCCGTTTCTCCGTTTATTTCATCGTTTCTCCATTTATTTCTCCGATTCTCCGATTCTTTCTTCGTTTCTCAGTTTCTTTCTTCGTTTCTCAGTTTCTTTCTTCGATTCTGCGTTTCTTTCTTCGTTTCTCCGTTTCTTTCTTCGTTTCTCCGTTTCTTTCTTCGTTTCTCCGTTTCTTTCATCGTTTCTTCGATTCTCCGTTTCTTTCTTCGTTTCTCCGTTTATATCTTCGTTTCTCCATTTATTTCTCCGTTTCTTTCTTCGTTTCTCCGTTTCATTCTTCGTTTCTCCGTTTCTTTCTTCGTTTCTGCGTTTCTTTCTTCGTTTCTCCGTTTCTTTCTTCGTTTCTCCGTTTCTTATTTCGTTTCTTCGTTTCTTTCTTCGAATCTCCGTTTCCTTGTTCGTTTCTCCGTTTATTTCTTCGTTTCTTCGTTTCTTTCTTCGAATCTCCGTTTCCTTGTTCGTTTCTCCTTTTCTTTCTTCGTTTCTCCGTTTACTTCTTCGTTTCTCCATTCATTTCTCCGATTCTCCGATTCTTCCTTCGTTTCTTCGTTTCTTTCATCGTTACTCCGTTCCTGCTCCGATTCTCCGTTTCTTTCTTCGTTTCTTCGTTACTCCGTTTCCTTCTTCGTTTCTCCGTTTCTTTCTTCGTTTCTCCGTTTCTTTCTTTATTTCTCCGTTTCTTTCTTCGTTTCTCCGTTTCTTCCTTCGTTTAATCGTTTCTCCGTTTCTCCGTTTCTCGGTTTATTCCTTCGTTTCTCCATTTATTTCTCCGATTCTCCGTTTCTTTCTTAGTTTCTTCGTTTCTTCGTTTCTTTCATCGTTACTGCGTTTCGTTCTTCGTTTCTCCGTTTCTTTCTTCGTTTCTCCGTTTCTTTCCTCGTTTCTCCGTTTATTTCTTCGTTTCTCCGTTTCTTTCTTGCTTTCTTCGTTTCTTCCTTCATTTCTACGTTTCTTTATTCGTTTCTCCGTTTCTTCCTTCGCTTCATCGTATCTCCGTTTCTCCGTTTCTCGGTTTATTCCTTCGTTTATTCATTTATTTCTCCGATTATCCGTTTCATTCTTCGTTTCTCCGTTTCTTCCTTCGTTTCATCGTTTCTCCGTTTCTTCGTTTCTCGGTTTATTCCTTCGTTTCTCCATTTATTTCTCCGATTCTCCGTTTCTTTCTTTGTTTCTCCGTTTCTTCCTTCGTTTCTCCGTTTCTTTCATCGTATCTCCGTTTCTTTCTTCGTTTCGCCGTTTCTTTCTTCGTTTCTCCGTTTCTTTCTTCGTTTCTCCGCTTATTTCTTCGTTTCTCCGTTTCTTTGTTCGTTTCTCCGTTTCTTTGTTCGTTTCTCCGTTTCTTTCTTCGTTTCTGCGTTTCATTCTTCGTTTCTCCGTTTCTTTCTTCGTTTCTCCGTTTCTATCTTCGTTTCTCCGTTTCTTTCTTCGTTTCTCCGTTTCTTTCTTCGTTTCTCCGTTTCTTTCTCCGTTTCTCGGTTTATTCCTCCGTTTCTCCATTTATTTCTCCGATTCTCCGTTTCTTTCTTCGTTTCTCCGTTTCTTTCTTCGTTTCGCCGTTTCTTTCTTCGTTTCTCCGTTTCTTTCTTCGTTTCTCCGCTTATTTCTTCGTTTCTCCGTTTCTTTGTTCGTTTCTCCGTTTCTTTGTTCGTTTCTCCGTTTCTTTCTTCGTTTCTGCGTTTCATTCTTCGTTTCTCCGTTTCTTTCTTCGTTTCTCCGTTTCTATCTTCGTTTCTCCGTTTCTTTCTTCGTTTCTCCGTTTCTTTCTTCGTTTCCCCGTTTCTTTCTCCGTTTCTCGGTTTATTCCTCCGTTTCTCCATTTATTTCTCCGATTCTCCGTTTCTTTCTTCGTTTCTCCGTTTCTTTCCTCGTTTCTCCGTTTCTTTCTTCGTTTCTTCGTTTCTTTCTTAGTTTCTCCGTTTCCTTGTTCGTTTCTCCGTTTATTTCTTCGTTTCTCCATTTATTTCTCCGTTTCTCCGTTTCCTTGTTCGTTTCCCGTTTATTTCTTCGTTTCTCCATTTATTTCTCCGTTTCTCCGTTTCTTTCTTCGTTTCTCCGTTTCATTGTTCGTTTCTCCGTTTGTTTCTTCGTTCCTCCGTTACTTTGTTCGTTTCTCCGTTTCTTTGATCGTTTCTCCGTTTCTTTCTTAGTATCTCCGTTTCTTTCTTCGTTTCTCCGTTTATTTCTTCGTTTCTCCATTTATTTCTCCGTTTCTTTCTTCGTTTCTCCGTTTCTTTCTTAGTTTCTCCGTTTCTTTCTTCGTTTCTCCGTTTCTTTGTTCGTTTCTCCGTTTATTTCTTCGTTTCTCCATTTATTTCTCCGTTTCTCGGTTTATTCCTTCGTTTCTCCATTTATTTCTTCGATTCTCCGTTTCATTCTTCGTTTCTCCGTTTCTTTCTTTGTTTGTCCGTTTCTTTCTTCGTTTCTCCGTTTCCTTGTTCGTTTCTCCGTTTCTTTCTTCGTTTCTCCGTTTCTATGTCCGTTTCTCCGTTTATTTCTTCGTTTCTCCATTTATTTCTCCGTTTCTCCGTTTATTTCTTCGTTACTCCGTTTCTTTCTCCGTTTCTCGGTTTATTCCTTCGTTTCTCCATTTATTTCTCCGATTCTCCGTTTCATTCTTCGTTTCTCCGTTTCTCTCTTCGTTTCTCCGTTTCATTCTTCGTTTCTCCGTTTCTTTCTTCGTTTCTCCGATTCTATGATCGTTTCTCCGTTTCTTTCTCCGTTTCTCGGTTTATTTCTTCGTTTCTTCGTTTCTCCGTTTCTAGCTTCGTGTCTCCGTTTCTTTCTTAATTTCTCCGTTTCTTTCTTCGTTTCTTCGTTTGTTTCTTCGTTTCTCCGTTTCTTTGTTCGTTTCTCCGTTTCTTTGTTCGTTTCTCCGTTTATTTCTTCGTTTCTCCATTTATTTCTCCGATTCTCCGTTTCTTTCTTCGTTTCTCAGTTTCTTTCTTCGTTTCTTCGTTTCTTTCTTCGTTACTCCGTTTCTTTCTTCGTTTCTCCGTTTCTTTCTTCGTTTCTCCGTTTCTTTCTTCATTTCTCCGTTTCTTTCTTCGTTTCTCCTTTCTTCCTTCGTTTAATCGTTTCTCCGTTTCTCCGTTTCTCGGTTTATTCCTTCGTTTCTCCATTTATTTCCCCGATTATCCGTTTCTTTCTTCGTTTCTTCGTTTCTTCGTTTCTTTCATCGTTACTGCGTTTCTTTCTTCGTTTCTCCGTTTCTTTCTTCGTTTCTCCGTTTGTTTCTTCGTTTCTCCGTTTCCTTGTTCGTTTCTCCGTTTATTTCTTCCTTTCTCCGTTCGTTTCTTTGTTTCTCCGTTTCCTCCTTCATTTCTCCGTTTACTTCTTCGTTTCTCAGTTTTATTATTCGTTTCTCCGTTTCCTTGTTCGTTTCTCCGTTTATTTCTTCGTTTCTCCATTTATTTCTCCGTTTCTATCTTCGTTTCTCCGTTTCTTTGTTCGTTTCTCCGTTTCTTTCTTCGTTTCTCCGTTTATATCTTCGTTTCTCCATTTATTTCTCCGTTTCTTTCTTCGTATCTCCGTTTCATTCTTCGTTTCTCCGTTTCTTTCTTCGTTTCTCCCTTTCTTTGTTCGTTTCTCCGTTTCTTTCTTTGTTTCTCCGTCTCTTTCTTCACTTCTCCGTTTATTTCTTCGTTTCTCCGTTTCATTCTTCGTTTCTGCGTTTCATTCTTCGTTTCTCCGTTCCTCTCTTCGTTTCTCCGTTTCTTTGTTCGTTTCTCCGTTTTTTTCTTCGTTTCTTCGTTTCTTTCTTCGTTTGTCCGTTTATTTCTTCGTTTCTCCACTTATTTCTCCGATTCTCCGTTTCTTTCTTCGTTTCTCCGTTTCTATGTTCGTTTCTCCGTTTCTTACTCCGTTTCTCGGTTTATTTCTTCATTTCTTCGTTTCTCCGTTTCTTTCTTCGTTTTTCCGTTTCGTTCTTCGTTTCTCCGTTTCCTTGTTCGTTTCTCCGTTTATTTCTTCGTTTCTCCATTTATTTCTCCGTTTCTTTCTTCGTTTCTCCGTTTATTTCTCCGATTCTCCGTTTCTTTCTTCGTTTCTCCGTTTCTTTCTTCGTTTCTGCGTTTCTTTCTTCGTTTCTCCGTTTCTTTCTTCGTTTCACAGTTTCTTTGTTCGTTTCTCCGTTTCTTTGATCGTTTCTCCGTTTCTTTCTTCGTTTCTCCGTTTGTTTCTTCGTTTCTCCGTCTTTTTCTTCGTTTCTCCGTTTCTTTCTTCGTGTCTCCGTTTCTTTTATCGTTTCTTCGTTTCTCTGTTTCTTTCTTCGTTTCTCCGTTTATATCTTCGTTTCTCCGTTTCTTTCTTCGTTTCTCCGTTTGTTTCTTCGTTTCTCCGTTTCTTTCTTCGTTTCTCCGTCTCTTTCTTCGTGTCTCCGTTTCTTTTATCGTTTCTTCGTTTCTCTGTTTCTTTCTTCGTTTCTCCGTTTATATCTTCGTTTCTCCATTTATTTCTCCGTTTCTTTGTCCGTTTCTCCGTTTCTTTGTTCGTTTCTCCGTTTCTTTGTTCGTTTCTCCGTTTCTTTCTTCGTTTCTCCGTTTCCTTCTTCGTTTCTCCGTTTCTTTGTTCGTTTCTCCGTTTCTTTGTTCGTTTCTCCGTTTCTTTGTTCGTTTCTCCGTTTCTTCCTTCGTTTCTCCGTTCCTTTCTTTGTTTCTCCGTTTCCTTCCTCATTTCTCCGTTTACTTCTTCGTTTCTCCGTTTCTTTTTTCGTTTCTCCGTTTCTTTGTACGTTTCTCCGTTTCTTTCTTCGTTTCTCCGTTTCTTTCTTCGTTTCTCCGTTTCTTTCTTCGTTTCTCCGTTTCTTTCTTCGTTTCTCCGTTTCTTTCTTCGTTTCTCCGTTTCTATGTTCGTTTCTCCGTTTCTTTGTTCATTTCTCCGTTTCTTTGTTCGTTTCTCCGTTTCTTTGTTCGTTTCTCCGTTTCTTTGTTCGTTTCTCCGTTTCTTTCTTCGTTTCTCCGTTTCTTTCTTCGTTTCTCCGTTTCTATGTTCGTTTCTCCGTTTCTTTGTTCATTTCTCCGTTTATTTGTTCGTTTCTCCGTTTCTTTGTTCGTTTCTCCGTTTCTTGGTTGGTTTCTCCGTTTCTATGTTCGTTTCTCCGTTTCTTTCTTCGTTTCTCCGTTTATTTCTTCGTTTCTCCATTTATTTCTCCGTTTCTCCGATTCTGTCTTCGTTTCTCCGTTTCTATGTTCGTTTCTCCGTTTCTTTGATTGTTTCTCCGTTTCTTTGTTCGTTTTTCCGTTTCTTTGTTCGTTTCTCCGTTTCTTTGTTCGTTTCTCCGTTTCTTTGTTCGTTTCTCCGTTTCTTTGTTCGTTTCTCCGTTTCTTTGTTCGTTTCTCCGTTTCTTTGTTCGTATCTCCGTTTCTTCCTTCGTTTCTCCGTTTCTTTCTTCGTTTCTCCGTTTCTCTCTTCGTTTCTCCGTTTCTTTCTTCGTTTCTCCGTTTCTTTCTTCGTTTCTCCGTTTCTTTCTTCGTTTCTCCGTTTCTTTGTTCATTTCTCCGTTTATTTGTTCGTTTCTCCGTTTCTTTGTTCGTTTCTCCGTTTCTTGGTTGGTTTCTCCGTTTCTTTGTTCGTTTCTCCGTTTCTTTCTTCGTTTCTCCGTTTATTTCTTCGTTTCTCCATTTATTTCTCCGTTTCTCCGTTTCTGTCTTCGTTTCTCCGTTTCTATGTTCGTTTCTCCGTTTCTTTGATTGTTTCTCCGTTTCTTTGTTCGTTTCTCCGTTTCTTTGTTCTTATCTCCGTTTCTTTCTTCGTTTCTCCGCTTCTTTCTTCGTTTCTCCGTTTCCTTGTTCGTTTCTCCGTTTATTTCTTCGTTTCTCCATTTATTTCTCCGTTTCTTTCTTCGTTTCTCCGTTTCTTTGTACGTTTCTCCGTTTCTTTCTTCGTTTCTCCGTTTCTTTCTTCGTTTCTCCGTTCCTTTCTTCGTTTCTGCGTTTCATTCTTCGTTTCTCCGTTTCTTTCTTGGTTTCTTCGTTTCTTTCTTCCTTTCTCCGTTTCTTTCTTCGTTTCTCCGTTTCTTTTTTCGTTTCTCCGTTTCTATTTACGTTTCTCTGTTTCTTTGTTCATTTCTCCGTTTCTTTGTTCGTTTCTCCGTTTCTTTGTTCGTTTCTCCGTTTCTTTGTTCGTTTCTCCGTATCTTTGTTCGTTTCTCCGTTTCTTTCTTCGTTTCTCCGTTTCTTTCTTCGTTTCTCCGTTCCTTTCTTCGTTTCTGCGTTTCATTCTTCGTTTCTCCGTTTCTGTCTTCCTTTCTCCGTTTCTTTCTTCGTTTCTCGGTTTCTTTCTTAGTTTCTCCGTTTCTTTCTTCGTTTCTCCGTTTCTTTCTTGGTTTCTCCGTTTCTTTCTTCGTTTCTCCGTTTCTATTTACGTTTCTCTGTTTCTTTGTTCATTTCTCCGTTTCTTTGTTCGTTTCTCCGTTTCTTTGTTCGTTTCTCCGTTTCTTTGTTCGTTTCTCCGTATCTTTGTTCGTTTCTCCGTTCCTTTCTTCGTTTCTGCGTTTCATTCTTCGTTTCTCCGTTTCTTTCTTCCTTTCTCCGTTTCTTTCTTCGTTTCTCGGTTTCTTTCTTAGTTTCTCCGTTTCTTTCTTCGTTTCTCCGTTTCTTTCTTGGTTTCTCCGTTTCTTTCTTCGTTTCTCCGTTTCTATTTACGTTTCTCTGTTTCTTTGTTCATTTCTCCGTTTCTTTGTTCGTTTCTCCGTTTCTTTGTTCGTTTCTCCGTTTCTTTGTTCGTTTCTCCGTATCTTTGTTCGTTTCGCCGTTTCTTTCTTCGTTTCTCCGTTTATTTCTTCGTTTCTCCATTTATTTCTCCGTTTCTCCGTTTCTGTCTTCGTTTCTCCGTTTCTATGTTCGTTTCTCCGTTTCTTTGTTCGTATCTCCGTTTCTTTCTTCGTTTCTCCGCTTCTTTCTTCGTTTCTCCGTTTCCTTGTTCGTTTCTCCGTTTATTTCTTCGTTTCTCCATTTATTTCTCCGTTTCTATCTTCGTTTCTCCGTTTCTTTGTTCGTTTCTCCGTTTCTTTCTTCGTTTCTCCGTTTATATTTTCGTTTCTCCATTTATTTCTCCGTTTCTTTCTTCGTATCTCCGTTTCATTCTTCGTTTCTCCGTTTCTTTCTTCGTTTCTCCGTTTCTTTGTTCGTTTCTCCGTTTCTTTCTTTGTTTCTCCGTCTCTTTCTTCACTTCTCCGTATATTTCTTCGTTTCTCCGTTTCATTCTTCGTTTCTGCGTTTCATTGTTCGTTTCTCGGTTCCTCTCTTCGTTTCTCCGTTTCTTTGTTCGTATCTCCGTTTTTTTCTTCGTTTCTTCGTTTCTTTCTTCGTTTGTCCGTTTATTTCTTCGTTTCTCCATTTATTTCTCCGATTCTCCGTTTCTTTCTTCGTTTCTCCGTTTCTATGTTCGTTTCTCCGTTTCTTTCTCCGTTTCTCGGTTTATTTCTTCATTTCTTCGTTTCTCCGTTTCTTTCTTCGTTTTTGCGTTTCGTTCTTCGTTTCTCCGTTTCCTTGTTCGTTTCTCCGTTTATTTCTTCGTTTCTCCATTTATTTCTCCGTTTCTTTCTTCGTTTCTCCGTTTCTTTCTTCGTTTCTCCGTTTCTTTCTTCGTTTCTCCGTTTCGTTCTTCGTTTCTCCGTTTATTTCATCGTTTCTCCATTTATTTCTCCGATTCACCGTTTCTTTCTTCGTTTCTCAGTTTCTTTCTTCGTTTCTCTGTTTCTTTCTTCGTTTCTCCATTTCTTTCTTCGTTTCTCCGTTTCTTTCTTCGTTTCTCCGTTTCTTTCTTCGTTTCTCCGTTTATTTCTCCGATTCTCCGTTTCTTTCTTCGTTTCTCCGTTTCTTTCTTCGTTTCTGCGTTTCTTTCTTCGTTTCTCCGTTTCTTTCTTCGTTTCTCCGTTTCTTTGTTCGTTTCTCCGTTTCTTTGTTCGTTTCTCCGTTTCTTTGTTCGTTTCTCCGTTTCTTTCTTCGTTTCTCGGTTTCTATGTTCGTTTCTCCGTTTCTTTGTTCATTTCTCCGATTATTTGTTCGTTTCTCCGTTTCTTTGTTCGTTTCTCCGTTTCTTTGTTGGTTTCTCCGTTTCTTTGTTCGTTTCTCCGTTTCTTTCTCCGTTTCTCGGTTTATTCCTTCGTTTCTCCATTTATTACTCCGATTCTCCGTTTCTTTCTTCGTTTCTCCGTTTCTTTCTTCGTTTCTGCGTTTCATTCTTCGTTTCTCCGTTTCTTTCTTCCTTTCTCCGTTTCTTTCTTCGTTTCTCGGTTTCTTTCTCAGTTTCTCCGTTTCTTTCTTCGTTTCTCCGTTTCTTTCTTCGTTTCTCCGTTTCCTTGTTCGTTTCTCCGTTTCTTTGTTCGTTTCTCCGTTTCTTTGTTCGTTTTTCCGTTTCTTTGTTCGTTTCTCCGTTTCTTTGTTCGTTTCTCCGTTTCTTTGTTCGTATCTCCGTTTCTCTCTTCGTTTCTCCGTTTCTTTATTCGTTTCTCCGTTTATTTCTCCGTTTCTCCGTTTATTTCTTCGTTTCTCCGTTTATTTCTCCGTTTCTCCGTTTATTTCTTCGTTTCTCCATTTATTTCTCCGTTCCTCCCTGCCTTTCTTCGCTTCTCCGTTTCTTTCTCCGTTTCTCGGTTTATTCCTTCGTTTCTCCATTTATTACTCCGATTCTCCGTTTCTTTCTTCGTTTCTCCGTTTCTTTCTTCGTTTCTGCGTTTCATTCTTCGTTTCTCCGTTTCTTTCTTCCTTTCTCCGTTTCTTTCTTCGTTTCTCGGTTTCTTTCTTAGTTTCTCCGTTTCTTTCTTCGTTTCTCCGTTTCTTTCTTCGTTTCTCCGTTTCCTTGTTCGTTTCTCCGTTTCTTTGTTCGTTTCTCCGTTTCTTTGTTCGTTTTTCCGTTTCTTTGTTCGTTTCTCCGTTTCTTTGTTCGTTTCTCCGTTTCTTTCTTCGTTTCTCCGTTTCTTTCTTCGTTTCTCCGTTTCTTTCTTCGTTTCTCCGTTTCTTTCTTCGTTTCTCCGTTTATTTCATCGTTTCTCCATTTATTTCTCCGATTCTCCGTTTCTTTCTTCGTTTCTCAGTTTCTTTCTTCGTTTCTCTGTTTCTTTCTTCGTTTCTCCGTTTCTTTCTTCGTTTCTCCGTTTCTTTCTTCGTTTCTCCGTTTCTTTCTTCGTTTCTCCGTTTATTTCTTCGTTTCTCCTTTCTTTCTTCGTTTCCCGTTTCGTTCTTCGTTTCTCCGTTTCCTTGTTCGTTTGTCCGTTTATTTCTTCGTTTCTCCATTTATTCCTCCGATTCTTTCTTCGTTTCTCCGTTTCTTTGTTCGTTTCTCCGTTTCTTTCTTCGTTTCTTCGTTTCATTCTTCGTTTCTCCGTTTCTTTCTTCGTTTCTGCGTTTCTTTCTTCGTTTCTCCGTTTCTTTCTTCGTTTCTCCGTTTCATTCTTCGTTTCTCCGTTTCTTTGTTCGCGTCTCCGTTTCTTTCTCCGTTTCTCGGTTTATTCCTTCGTTTCTCCATTTATTACTCCGATTCTCCGTTTCTTACTTCGTTTCTCCGTTTCTTTCTTCGTTTCTGCGTTTCTTTCTTCGTTTCTCCGTTTCTTTCTTCTTTTCACCGTTTCTTTGTTCGTTTCTCCGTTTCTTTGATCGTTTCTCCGTTTCTTTCTCCGTTTCTCGGTTTATTCCTTCGTTTCTCCATTTATTTCTCCGATTCTCCGTTTCCTTCTTCGTTTCTCCGTTTCTTTCTTCGTTTCTCCGTTTGTTTCTTCGTTTCTCCGTTTCTTTCTTCGTTTCTCCGTTTCTTTCTTCGTGTCTCCGTTTCTTTTATCGTTTCTTCGTTTCTCTGTTTCTTTCTTCGTTTCTCCGTTTATATCTTCGTTTCTCCATTTATTTCTCCGTTTTTTGTTCGTTTCTCCGGTTCTTTGTTCGTTTCTCCGTTTCTTTGTTCGTTTCTCCGTTTCCTTCTTCGTTTCTCCGTTTCTTTGTTCGTTTCTCCGTTTCTTTGTTCGTTTCTCCGTTTCTTCCTTCGTTTCTCCGTTCCTTTCTTTGTTTCTCCGTTTCCTTCTTCATTTCTCCGTTTACTTCTTCGTTTCTCCGTTTCTTTCTTCGTTTCTCCGTTTCTTTGTACGTTTCTCCGTTTCTTTGTTCGTTTCTCCGTTTCTTTGTTCGTTTCTCCGTTTCTTTCTTCGTTTCTCCGTTTCTATGTTCGTTTCTCCGTTTCTTTGTTCATTTCTCCGTTTATTTGTTCGTTTCTCCGTTTCTTTGTTCGTTTCTCCGTTTCTTTGTTCGTTTCTCCGTTTCTTTGTTCGTTTCTCCGTTTCTTTCTTCGTTTCTCCGTTTATTTCTTCGTTTCTCCATTTATTTCTCCGTTTCTCCGTTTCTGTCTTCGTTTCTCCGTTTCTTTGTTCGTTTCTCCGTTTACTTCTTCGTTTCTCCATTTCTTTGTTCGTTTTTCCGATTCTTTGTTCGTTTCTCCATTTCTTTGTTCGTTTCTCCGTTTCTTTGTTCGTTTCTCCGTTTCTTTGTTCGTTTCTCCGTTTCTTTGTTCGTTTCTCCGTTTCTTTGTTCGTATCTCCGTTTCTTTCTTCGATTCTCCGTTTCTTTATTCGTTTCTCCGTTTATTTCTCCGTTTCTCCGTTTATTTCTTCGTTTCTCCATTTATTTCTCCGTTCCTCCCAGTCTTTCTTCGTTTCTCCGTTTCTTTGTTCGTTTCTCCGTTTCTTTGTTCGTATCTCCGTTTCTTCCTTCGTTTCTCCGTTTCTTTCTTCGTTTCTCCGTTTCTTTCTTCGTTTCTCCGTTTCTTTCTTCGTTTCTCCGTTTCCTTGTTCGTTTCTCCGTTTATTTCTTCGTTTCCCCATTTATTTCCCCGTTTCTTTCTTCGTTTCTCCGTTTCTTTGTTCGTTTCTCCGTTTACTTCTTCGTTTCTCCATTTATTTCTCCGTTTCTTTCTTCGTTTCTCCGTTTCTTTCTTCGTTTCTCCGTTTCTTTCTTCGTTTCTCCGTTCCTTTGTTCGTTTCTCCGTTTCTTTCTTCGTTTCTGCGTTTCTTTCTTCGTTTCTCCGTTTCTTTCTTCGTTTCTCCGTTTCTTTCTTCGTTTCTCCGTTCCTCCCTGTCTTTCTTCGTTTCTCCGTTCCTCCCTGTCTTTCTTCGTTTCTCCGTTTCTTTGTTCGTTTCTCCGTTTCTTTATTCGTTTCTCCGTTTATTTCTCCGTTTCTCCGTTTATTTCTTCGTTTCTCCATTTATTTCTCCGTTCCTCCCTGTCTTTCTTCGTTTCTCCGTTTCTTTGTTCGTTTCTCCGTTTCTTTGTTCGTATCTCCGTTTCTTCCTTCGTTTCTCCGTTTCTTTCTTCGTTTCTCCGTTTCTTTCTTCGTTTCTCCGTTTCTTTCTTCGTTTCTCCGTTTCCTTGTTCGTTTCTCCGTTTATTTCTTCGTTTCCCCATTTATTTCTCCGTTTCTTTCTTCGTTTCTCCGTTTCTTTGTTCGTTTCTCCGTTTACTTCTTCGTTTCTCCATTTATTTCTCCGTTTCTTTCTTCGTTTCTCCGTTTCTTTCTTCGTTTCTCCGTTTCTTTCTTCGTTTCTCCGTTTCTTTGTTCGTTTCTCCGTTTCTTTCTTCGTTTCTGCGTTTCTTTCTTCGTTTCTCCGTTTCTTTCTTCGTTTCTCCGTTTCTTTCTTCGTTTCTCCGTTTCTTTCTTCGTTTCTCCGTTTCTTTCTTCGTTTCTCCGTTTGTTTCTTCGTTTCTCCGTTTCCTTGTTCGTTTCTCCGTTTATTTCTTCGTTTCTCCATTTATTTCTTCGTTTCTGCGTTTCTTTCTTCGTTTCTCCGTTTCTTTCTTCGTTTCTCCGTTTCCTTGTTCGTTTCTCCGTTTATTTCTTCGTTTCTCCATTTATTTCTCCGTTTCTTTCTTCGTTTCTCCGTTGCTTTGTTCGTTTCTCCGTTTCTATGTTCGTTTCTCCGTTTCTTTTTTCATTTCTCCGTTTATTTGTTTGTTTCTGCGTTTCTTTGTTCGTTTCTCCGTTTCTTTGTTCGTTTCTCCGTTTCTTTGTTCGTTTCTCCGTTTCTTTGTTCGTTTCACCGTTTATTTCTTCGTTTCTCCATTTATTTCTCCGTTTCTCCGTTTCTGTCTTCGTTTCTCCGTTTCTATGCTCGTTTCTCCGTTTCTTTGATTGTTTCCCCGTTTCTTTGTTCGTTTTTCCGTTTCTTTGTTCGTTTCTCCGTTTCTTTGTTCGTTTCTCCGTTTCTTTCTTCGTTTCTGCGTTTCTTTCTTCGTTTCTCCGTTTCTTTCTTCGTTTCTCCGTTTCTATCTTCGTTTCTCCGTTTCTTTCTTCGTTTCTCCGTTTCTTTCTTCGTTTCTCCGTTTCTTTCTTCGTTTCTCCGTTTGTTTCTTCGTTTCTCCGTTTCCTTGTTCGTTTCTGCGTTTCTTTCTTCGTTTCTCCGTTTCTTTCTTCGTTTCTCCATTTATTCCGCCGTTTCTCCGTTTCTGTCTTCGTTTCTCCGTTTCTATGTTCGTTTCTCCGTTTCTTTGATTGTTTCTCCGTTTCTTTGTTCGTTTTTCCGTTTCTTTTTTCGTTTCTCCATTTCTTTGTTCGTTTCTCCGTTTCTTTGTTCGTTTCTCCGTTTCTTTGTTCGTTTCTCCGTTTCTTTGTTCGTTTCTCCGTTTCTTTGTTCGTATCTCCGTTTCTTTCTTCGATTCTCCGTTTCTTTATTCGTTTCTCCGTTTATTTCTCCGTTTCTCCGTTTATTTCTTCGTTTCTCCATTTATTTCTCCGTTCCTCCCAGTCTTTCTTCGCTTCTCCGTTTCTTTGTTCGTTTCTCCGTTTCTTTGTTCGTATCTCCGTTTCTTCCTTCGTTTCTCCGTTTCTTTCTTCGTTTCTCCGTTTCTTTCTTCGTTTCTCCGTTTCTTTCTTCGTTTCTCCGTTTCCTTGTTCGTTTCTCCGTTTATTTCTTCGTTTCCCCATTTATATCCTCGTTCCTTTCTTCGTTTCTCCGTTTCTTTGTTCGTTTCTCCGTTTACTTCTTCGTTTCTCCATTTATTTTTCCGTTTCTTTCTTCGTTTCTCCGTTTCTTTCTTCGTTTCTCCGTTTCTTTCTTCGTTTCTCCGCTTCTTTGTTCGTTTCTCCGTTTCTTTCTTCGTTTCTGCGTTTCTTTCTTCGTTTCTCCGTTTCTTTCTTCGTTTCTCCGTTTCTTTCTTCGTTTCTCCGTTTCCTTGTTCGTTTCTCCGTTTATTTCTTCGTTTCTCCATTTATTTCTCCGTTTCTTTCTTCGTTTCTCCGTTTCCTTGTTCGTTTCTCCGTTTATTTCATCGTTTCTCCATTTATTTCTCCGATTCTCCGTTTCTTTCTTCGTTTCTCAGTTTCTTTCTTCGTTTCTCTGTTTCTTTCTTCGTTTCTCCGTTTCTTTCTTCGTTTCTCCGTTTCTTTCTTCGTTTCTCCGTTTATTTCTTCGTTTCTCCATTTATTTCTCCGTTTCTCCGTTTCTGTCTTCGTTTCTCCGTTTCTTTGTTCGTTTCTCCGTTTACTTCTTCGTTTCTCCATTTCTTTGTTCGTTTTTCCGATTCTTTGTTCGTTTCTCCATTTCTTTGTTCGTTTCTCCGTTTCTTTGTTCGTTTCTCCGTTTCTTTGTTCGTTTCTCCGTTTCTTTGTTCGTTTCTCCGTTTCTTTGTTCGTATCTCCGTTTCTTTCTTCGATTCTCCGTTTCTTTATTCGTTTCTCCGTTTATTTCTCCGTTTCTCCGTTTATTTCTTCGTTTCTCCATTTATTTCTCCGTTCCTCCCAGTCTTTCTTCGTTTCTCCGTTTCTTTGTTCGTTTCTCCGTTTCTTTGTTCGTATCTCCGTTTCTTCCTTCGTTTCTCCGTTTCTTTCTTCGTTTCTCCGTTTCTTTCTTCGTTTCTCCGTTTCTTTCTTCGTTTCTCCGTTTCCTTGTTCGTTTCTCCGTTTATTTCTTCGTTTCCCCATTTATTTCCCCGTTTCTTTCTTCGTTTCTCCGTTTCTTTGTTCGTTTCTCCGTTTACTTCTTCGTTTCTCCATTTATTTCTCCGTTTCTTTCTTCGTTTCTCCGTTTCTTTCTTCGTTTCTCCGTTTCTTTCTTCGTTTCTCCGTTCCTTTGTTCGTTTCTCCGTTTCTTTCTTCGTTTCTGCGTTTCTTTCTTCGTTTCTCCGTTTCTTTCTTCGTTTCTCCGTTTCTTTCTTCGTTTCTCCGTTCCTCCCTGTCTTTCTTCGTTTCTCCGTTCCTCCCTGTCTTTCTTCGTTTCTCCGTTTCTTTGTTCGTTTCTCCGTTTCTTTATTCGTTTCTCCGTTTATTTCTCCGTTTCTCCGTTTATTTCTTCGTTTCTCCATTTATTTCTCCGTTCCTCCCTGTCTTTCTTCGTTTCTCCGTTTCTTTGTTCGTTTCTCCGTTTCTTTGTTCGTATCTCCGTTTCTTCCTTCGTTTCTCCGTTTCTTTCTTCGTTTCTCCGTTTCTTTCTTCGTTTCTCCGTTTCTTTCTTCGTTTCTCCGTTTCCTTGTTCGTTTCTCCGTTTATTTCTTCGTTTCCCCATTTATTTCTCCGTTTCTTTCTTCGTTTCTCCGTTTCTTTGTTCGTTTCTCCGTTTACTTCTTCGTTTCTCCATTTATTTCTCCGTTTCTTTCTTCGTTTCTCCGTTTCTTTCTTCGTTTCTCCGTTTCTTTCTTCGTTTCTCCGTTTCTTTGTTCGTTTCTCCGTTTCTTTCTTCGTTTCTGCGTTTCTTTCTTCGTTTCTCCGTTTCTTTCTTCGTTTCTCCGTTTCTTTCTTCGTTTCTCCGTTTCTTTCTTCGTTTCTCCGTTTCTTTCTTCGTTTCTCCGTTTGTTTCTTCGTTTCTCCGTTTCCTTGTTCGTTTCTCCGTTTATTTCTTCGTTTCTCCATTTATTTCTTCGTTTCTGCGTTTCTTTCTTCGTTTCTCCGTTTCTTTCTTCGTTTCTCCGTTTCCTTGTTCGTTTCTCCGTTTATTTCTTCGTTTCTCCATTTATTTCTCCGTTTCTTTCTTCGTTTCTCCGTTGCTTTGTTCGTTTCTCCGTTTCTATGTTCGTTTCTCCGTTTCTTTTTTCATTTCTCCGTTTATTTGTTTGTTTCTGCGTTTCTTTGTTCGTTTCTCCGTTTCTTTGTTCGTTTCTCCGTTTCTTTGTTCGTTTCTCCGTTTCTTTGTTCGTTTCACCGTTTATTTCTTCGTTTCTCCATTTATTTCTCCGTTTCTCCGTTTCTGTCTTCGTTTCTCCGTTTCTATGCTCGTTTCTCCGTTTCTTTGATTGTTTCCCCGTTTCTTTGTTCGTTTTTCCGTTTCTTTGTTCGTTTCTCCGTTTCTTTGTTCGTTTCTCCGTTTCTTTCTTCGTTTCTGCGTTTCTTTCTTCGTTTCTCCGTTTCTTTCTTCGTTTCTCCGTTTCTATCTTCGTTTCTCCGTTTCTTTCTTCGTTTCTCCGTTTCTTTCTTCGTTTCTCCGTTTCTTTCTTCGTTTCTCCGTTTGTTTCTTCGTTTCTCCGTTTCCTTGTTCGTTTCTGCGTTTCTTTCTTCGTTTCTCCGTTTCTTTCTTCGTTTCTCCATTTATTCCGCCGTTTCTCCGTTTCTGTCTTCGTTTCTCCGTTTCTATGTTCGTTTCTCCGTTTCTTTGATTGTTTCTCCGTTTCTTTGTTCGTTTTTCCGTTTCTTTTTTCGTTTCTCCATTTCTTTGTTCGTTTCTCCGTTTCTTTGTTCGTTTCTCCGTTTCTTTGTTCGTTTCTCCGTTTCTTTGTTCGTTTCTCCGTTTCTTTGTTCGTATCTCCGTTTCTTTCTTCGATTCTCCGTTTCTTTATTCGTTTCTCCGTTTATTTCTCCGTTTCTCCGTTTATTTCTTCGTTTCTCCATTTATTTCTCCGTTCCTCCCAGTCTTTCTTCGCTTCTCCGTTTCTTTGTTCGTTTCTCCGTTTCTTTGTTCGTATCTCCGTTTCTTCCTTCGTTTCTCCGTTTCTTTCTTCGTTTCTCCGTTTCTTTCTTCGTTTCTCCGTTTCTTTCTTCGTTTCTCCGTTTCCTTGTTCGTTTCTCCGTTTATTTCTTCGTTTCCCCATTTATATCCTCGTTCCTTTCTTCGTTTCTCCGTTTCTTTGTTCGTTTCTCCGTTTACTTCTTCGTTTCTCCATTTATTTTTCCGTTTCTTTCTTCGTTTCTCCGTTTCTTTCTTCGTTTCTCCGTTTCTTTCTTCGTTTCTCCGCTTCTTTGTTCGTTTCTCCGTTTCTTTCTTCGTTTCTGCGTTTCTTTCTTCGTTTCTCCGTTTCTTTCTTCGTTTCTCCGTTTCTTTCTTCGTTTCTCCGTTTCCTTGTTCGTTTCTCCGTTTATTTCTTCGTTTCTCCATTTATTTCTCCGTTTCTTTCTTCGTTTCTCCGTTTCCTTGTTCGTTTCTCCGTTTATTTCATCGTTTCTCCATTTATTTCTCCGATTCTCCGTTTCTTTCTTCGTTTCTCAGTTTCTTTCTTCGTTTCTCTGTTTCTTTCTTCGTTTCTCCGTTTCTTTCTTCGTTTCTCCGTTTCTTTCTTCGTTTCTCCGTTTCTTTCTTCGTTTCTCCGTTTATTTCTTCGTTTCTCCGTTTCTTTCTTCGTTTCTCCGTTTCGTTCTTCGTTCCTCCGTTTCCTTGTTCGTTTGTCCGTTTATTTCTTCGTTTCTCCATTTATTCCTCCGATTCTTTCTTCGTTTCTCCGTTTCTTTGTTCGTTTCTCCGTTTCTTTCTTCGTTTCTCCGTTTCATTCTTCGTTTCTCCGTTTCTTTCTTGGTTTCTGCGTTTCTTTCTTCGTTTCTCCGTTTCTTTCTTCGTTTCTCCGTTTCTTTCTTCGTTTCTCCGTTTCTTTGTTCGCTTCTCCGTTTCTTTCTCCGTTTCTCGGTTTATTCCTTCGTTTCTCCATTTATTACTCCGATTCTCCGTTTCTTACTTCGTTTCTCCGTTTCTTTCTTCGTTTCTGCGTTTCTTTCTTCGTTTCTCCGTTTCTTTCTTCGTTTCTCCGTTTCTTTCTTCGTTTCTCCGTTTATTTCTTCGTTTCTCCGTTTCTTTCTTCGTTTCTCCGTTTCGTTCTTCGTTTCTCCGTTTCCTTGTTCGTTTGTCCGTTTATTTCTTCGTTTCTCCATTTATTCCTCCGATTCTTTCTTCGTTTCTCCGTTTCCTTCTTCGTTTCTCCGTTTCTTTCTTCGTTTCTCCGTTTGTTTCTTCGTTTCTCCGTTTCTTTCTTCGTTTCTCCATTTCTTTCTTCGTGTCTCCGTTTCTTTTATCGTTTCTTCGTTTCTCTGTTTCTTTCTTCGTTTCTCCGTTTATATCTTCGTTTCTCCATTTATTTCTCCGTTTTTTGTTCGTTTCTCCGGTTCTTTGTTCGTTTCTCCGTTTCTTTCTTCGTTTCTCCGTTTATTTCTTCGTTTCTCCATTTATTTCTCCGTTCCTCCCTGTCTTTCTTCGTTTCTCCGTTTCTTTGTTCGTTTCTCCGTTTCTTTGTTCGTATCTCCGTTTCTTCCTTCGTTTCTCCGTTTCTTTGTTCGTTTCTCCGTTTCTTTCTTCGTTTCTCCGTTTCTTTCTTCGTTTCTCCGTTTCCTTGTTCGTTTCTCCGTTTATTTCTTCGTTTCCCCATTTATATCTCCGTTTCTTTCTTCGTTTCTCCGTTTCTTTGTTCGTTTCTACGTTTACTTCTTCGTTTCTCCATTTATTTCTCCGTTTCTTTCTTCGTTTCTCCGTTTCTTTCTTCGTTTCTCCGTTTCTTTCTTCGTTTCTCCGTTTCTTTGTTCGTTTCTCCGTTTCTTTCTTCGTTTCTGCGTTTCTTTCTTCGTTTCTCCGTTTCTTTCTTCGTTTCTCCGTTTCTTTCCTCGTTTCTCCGTTTCTTTCTTCGTTTCTCCGTTTCTTTCTTCGTTTCTCCGTTTGTTTCTTCGTTTCTCCGTTTCCTTGTTCGTTTCTCCGTTTATTTCTTCGTTTCTCCATTTATTTCTTCGTTTCTGCGTTTCTTTCTTCGTTTCTCCGTTTCTTTCTTCGTTTCTCCGTTTCCTTGTTCGTTTCTCCGTTTATTTCTTCGTTTCTCCATTTATTTCTCCGTTTCTTTCTTCGTTTCTCCGTTGCTTTGTTCGTTTCTCCGTTTCTATGTTCGTTTCTCCGTTTCTTTTTTCATTTCTCCGTTTATTTGTTTGTTTCTGCGTTTCTTTGTTCGTTTCTCCGTTTCTTTGTTCGTTTCTCCGTTTCTTTGTTCGTTTCTCCGTTTCTTTCTTCGTTTCACCGTTTATTTCTTCGTTTCTCCATTTATTTCTCCGTTTCTCCGTTTCTGTCTTCGTTTCTCCGTTTCTATGTTCGTTTCTCCGTTTCTTTGATTGTTTCTCCGTTTCTTTGTTCGTTTTTCCGTTTCTTTGTTCGTTTCTCCGTTTCTTTGTTCGTTTCTCCGTTTCTTTCTTCGTTTCTGCGTTTCTTTCTTCGTTTCTCCGTTTCTTTCTTCGTTTCTCCGTTTCTATCTTCGTTTCTCCGTTTCTTTCTTCGTTTCTCCGTTTCTTTCTTCGTTTCTCCGTTTCTTTCTTCGTTTCTCCGTTTGTTTCTTCGTTTCTCCGTTTCCTTCTTCGTTTCTGCGTTTCTTTCTTCGTTTCTCCGTTTCTTTCTTCGTTTCTCCGTTTATTTCTTCGTTTCTCCATTTATTTCTCCGTTTCTCCGTTTCTGTCTTCGTTTCTCCGTTTCTATGTTCGTTTCTCCGTTTCTTTGATTGTTTCTCCGTTTCTTTGTTCGTTTTTCCGTTTCTTTGTTCATTTCTCCATTTCTTTGTTCGTTTCTCCGTTTCTTTGTTCGTTTCTCCGTTTCTTTGTTCGTTTCTCCGTTTCTTTGTTCGTTTCTCCGTTTCTTTGTTCGTATCTCCGTTTCTTTCTTCGATTCTCCGTTTCTTTATTCGTTTCTCCGTTTATTTCTCCGTTTCCCCGTTTATTTCTTCGTTTCTCCATTTATTTCTCCGTTCCTCCCTGTCTTTCTTCGCTTCTCCGTTTCTTTGTTCGTTTCTCCGTTTCTTTGTTCGTATCTCCGTTTCTTCCTTCGTTTCTCCGTTTCTTTCTTCGTTTCTCCGTTTCTTTCTTCGTTTCTCCGTTTCTTTCTTCGTTTCTCCGTTTCCTTGTTCGTTTCTCCGTTTATTTCTTCGTTTCCCCATTTATTTCCCCGTTTCTTTCTTCGTTTCTCCGTTTCTTTGTTCGTTTCTCCGTTTACTTCTTCGTTTCTCCATTTATTTCTCCGTTTCTTTCTTCGTTTCTCCGTTTCTTTCTTCGTTTCTCCGTTTCTTTCTTCGTTTCTCCGTTCCTTTGTTCGTTTCTCCGTTTCTTTCTTCGTTTCTGCGTTTCTTTCTTCGTTTCTCCGTTTCTTTCTTCGTTTCTCCGTTTCTGTCTTCGTTTCTCCGTTCCTCCCTGTCTTTCTTCGTTTCTCCGTTCCTCCCTGTCTTTCTTCGTTTCTCCGTTTCTTTGTTCGTTTCTCCGTTTCTTTATTCGTTTCTCCGTTTATTTCTCCGTTTCTCCGTTTATTTCTTCGTTTCTCCATTTATTTCTCCGTTCCTCCCTGTCTTTCTTCGTTTCTCCGTTTCTTTGTTCGTTTCTCCGTTTCTTTGTTCGTATCTCCGTTTCTTCCTTCGTTTCTCCGTTTCTTTCTTCGTTTCTCCGTTTCTTTCTTCGTTTCTCCGTTTCTTTCTTCGTTTCTCCGTTTCCTTGTTCGTTTCTCCGTTTATTTCTTCGTTTCCCCATTTATATCTCCGTTTCTTTCTTCGTTTCTCCGTTTCTTTGTTCGTTTCTCCGTTTACTTCTTCGTTTCTCCATTTATTTCTCCGTTTCTTTCTTCGTTTCTCCGTTTCTTTCTTCGTTTCTCCGTTTCTTTCTTCGTTTCTCCGTTTCTTTGTTCGTTTCTCCGTTTCTTTCTTCGTTTCTGCGTTTCTTTCTTCGTTTCTCCGTTTCTTTCTTCGTTTCTCCGTTTCTTTCTTCGTTTCTCCGTTTCTTTCTTCGTTTCTCCGTTTCTTTCTTCGTTTCTCCGTTTGTTTCTTCGTTTCTCCGTTTCCTTGTTCGTTTCTCCGTTTATTTCTTCGTTTCTCCATTTATTTCTTCGTTTCTGCGTTTCTTTCTTCGTTTCTCCGTTTCTTTCTTCGTTTCTCCGTTTCCTTGTTCGTTTCTCCGTTTATTTCTTCGTTTCTCCATTTATTTCTCCGTTTCTTTCTTCGTTTCTCCGTTGCTTTGTTCGTTTCTCCGTTTCTATGTTCGTTTCTCCGTTTCTTTTTTCATTTCTGCGTTTCTTTGTTCGTTTCTCCGTTTCTTTGTTCGTTTCTCCGTTTCTTTGTTCGTTTCTCCGTTTCTTTGTTCGTTTCTCCGTTTCTTTGTTCGTTTCACCGTTTATTTCTTCGTTTCTCCATTTATTTCTCCGTTTCTCCGTTTCTGTCTTCGTTTCTCCGTTTCTATGCTCGTTTCTCCGTTTCTTTGATTGTTTCTCCGTTTCTTTGTTCGTTTTTCCGTTTCTTTGTTCGTTTCTCCGTTTCTTTGTTCGTTTCTCCGTTTCTTTCTTCGTTTCTGCGTTTCTTTCTTCGTTTCTCCGTTTCTTTCTTCGTTTCTCCGTTTCTATCTTCGTTTCTCCGTTTCTTTCTTCGTTTCTCCGTTTCTTTCTTCGTTTCTCCGTTTCTTTCTTCGTTTCTCCGTTTGTTTCTTCGTTTCTCCGTTTCCTTGTTCGTTTCTGCGTTTCTTTCTTCGTTTCTCCGTTTCTTTCTTCGTTTCTCCATTTATTCCGCCGTTTCTCCGTTTCTGTCTTCGTTTCTCCGTTTCTATGTTCGTTTCTCCGTTTCTTTGCTTGTTTCTCCGTTTCTTTGTTCGTTTTTCCGTTTCTTTTTTCGTTTCTCCATTTCTTTGTTCGTTTCTCCGTTTCTTTGTTCGTTTCTCCGTTTCTTTGTTCGTTTCTCCGTTTCTTTGTTCGTTTCTCCGTTTCTTTGTTCGTATCTCCGTTTCTTTCTTCGATTCTCCGTTTCCTTATTCGTTTCTCCGTTTATTTCTCCGTTTCTCCGTTTATTTCTTCGTTTCTCCATTTATTTCTCCGTTCCTCCCAGTCTTTCTTCGCTTCTCCGTTTCTTTGTTCGTTTCTCCGTTTCTTTGTTCGTATCTCCGTTTCTTCCTTCGTTTCTCCGTTTCTTTCTTCGTTTCTCCGTTTCTTTCTTCGTTTCTCCGTTTCTTTCTTCGTTTCTCCGTTTCCTTGTTCGTTTCTCCGTTTATTTCTTCGTTTCCCCATTTATATCCTCGTTCCTTTCTTCGTTTCTCCGTTTCTTTGTTCGTTTCTCCGTTTACTTCTTCGTTTCTCCATTTATTTTTCCGTTTCTTTCTTCGTTTCTCCGTTTCTTGCTTCGTTTCTCCGTTTCTTTCTTCGTTTCTCCGCTTCTTTGTTCGTTTCTCCGTTTCTTTCTTCGTTTCTGCGTTTCTTTCTTCGTTTCTCCGTTTCTTTCTTCGTTTCTCCGTTTCTTTCTTCGTTTCTCCGTTTCCTTGTTCGTTTCTCCGTTTATTTCTTCGTTTCTCCATTTATTTCTCCGTTTCTTTCTTCGTTTCTCCGTTTCCTTGTTCGTTTCTCCGTTTATTTCATCGTTTCTCCATTTATTTCTCCGATTCTCCGTTTCTTTCTTCGTTTCTCAGTTTCTTTCTTCGTTTCTCTGTTTCTTTCTTCGTTTCTCCGTTTCTTTCTTCGTTTCTCCGTTTCTTTCTTCGTTTCTCCGTTTCTTTCTTCGTTTCTCCGTTTATTTCTTCGTTTCTCCGTTTCTTTCTTCGTTTCTCCGTTTCGTTCTTCGTTTCTCCGTTTCCTTGTTCGTTTGTCCGTTTATTTCTTCGTTTCTCCATTTATTCCTCCGATTCTTTCTTCGTTTCTCCGTTTCTTTGTTCGTTTCTCCGTTTCTTTCTTCGTTTCTCCGTTTCATTCTTCGTTTCTCCGTTTCTTTCTTGGTTTCTGCGTTTCTTTCTTCGTTTCTCCGTTTCTTTCTTCGTTTCTCCGTTTCTTTCTTCGTTTCTCCGTTTCTTTGTTCGCTTCTCCGTTTCTTTCTCCGTTTCTCGGTTTATTCCTTCGTTTCTCCATTTATTACTCCGATTCTCCGTTTCTTACTTCGTTTCTCCGTTTCTTTCTTCGTTTCTGCGTTTCTTTCTTCGTTTCTCCGTTTCTTTCTTCTTTTCACCGTTTCTTTGTTCGTTTCTCCGTTTCTTTGATCGTTTCTCCGTTTCTTTCTCCGTTTCTCGGGTTATTCCTTCGTTTCTCCATTTATTTCTCCGATTCTCCGTTTCCTTCTTCGTTTCTCCGTTTCTTTCTTCGTTTCTCCGTTTGTTTCTTCGTTTCTCCGTTTCTTTCTTCGTTTCTCCATTTCTTTCTTCGTGTCTCCGTTTCTTTTATCGTTTCTTCGTTTCTCTGTTTCTTTCTTCGTTTCTCCGTTTATATCTTCGTTTCTCCATTTATTTCTCCGTTTTTTGTTCGTTTCTCCGGTTCTTTGTTCGTTTCTCCGTTTCTTTCTTCGTTTCTCCGTTTCCTTCTTCGTTTCTCCGTTTCTTTGTTCGTTTCTCCGTTTCTTTGTTCGTTTCTCCGTTTCTTCCTTCGTTTCTCCGTTCCTTTCTTTGTTTCTCCGTTTCCTTCTTCATTTCTCCGTTTACTTCTTCGTTTCTCCGTTTCTTTCTTCGTTTCTCCGTTTCTTTGTACGTTTCTCCGTTTCCTTGTTCGTTTGTCCGTTTATTTCTTCGTTTCTCCATTTATTCCTCCGATTCTTTCTTCGTTTCTCCGTTTCCTTCTTCGTTTCTCCGTTTCTTTCTTCGTTTCTCCGTTTGTTTCTTCGTTTCTCCGTTTCTTTCTTCGTTTCTCCATTTCTTTCTTCGTGTCTCCGTTTCTTTTATCGTTTCTTCGTTTCTCTGTTTCTTTCTTCGTTTCTCCGTTTATATCTTCGTTTCTCCATTTATTTCTCCGTTTTTTGTTCGTTTCTCCGGTTCTTTGTTCGTTTCTCCGTTTCTTTCTTCGTTTCTCCGTTTCCTTCTTCGTTTCTCCGTTTCTTTGTTCGTTTCTCCGTTTCTTTGTTCGTTTCTCCGTTTCTTCCTTCGTTTCTCCGTTCCTTTCTTTGTTTCTCCGTTTCCTTCTTCATTTCTCCGTTTACTTCTTCGTTTCTCCGTTTCTTTCTTCGTTTCTCCGTTTCTTTGTACGTTTCTCCGTTTCTTTGTTCGTTTCTCCGTTTCTTTGTTCGTTTCTCCGTTTCTTTCTTCGTTTCTCCGTTTCTATGTTCGTTTCTCCGTTTCTTTGTTCATTTCTCCGTTTATTTGTTCGTTTCTCCGTTTCTTTGTTCGTTTCTCCGTTTCTTTGTTCGTTTCTCCGTTTCTTTGTTCATTTCTCCGTTTCTTTCTTCGTTTCTCCGTTTATTTCTTCGTTTCTCCATTTATTTCTCCGTTCCTCCCTGTCTTTCTTCGTTTCTCCGTTTCTTTGTTCGTTTCTCCGTTTCTTTGTTCGTATCTCCGTTTCTTCCTTCGTTTCTCCGTTTCTTTCTTCGTTTCTCCGTTTCTTTCTTCGTTTCTCCGTTTCTTTCTTCGTTTCTCCGTTTCCTTGTTCGTTTCTACGTTTATTTCTTCGTTTCCCCATTTATTTCCCCGTTTCTTTCTTCGTTTCTCCGTTTCTTTGTTCGTTTCTCCGTTTCTTTCTTCGTTTCTCCGTTTCTTTCTTCGTTTCTCCGTTTCCTTGTTCGTTTCTCCGTTTATTTCTTCGTTTCCCCATTTATATCTCCGTTTCTTTCTTCGTTTCTCCGTTTCTTTGTTCGTTTCTACGTTTACTTCTTCGTTTCTCCATTTATTTCTCCGTTTCTTTCTTCGTTTCTCCGTTTCTTTCTTCGTTTCTCCGTTTCTTTCTTCGTTTCTCCGTTTCTTTGTTCGTTTCTCCGTTTCTTTCTTCGTTTCTGCGTTTCTTTCTTCGTTTCTCCGTTTCTTTCTTCGTTTCTCCGTTTCTTTCCTCGTTTCTCCGTTTCTTTCTTCGTTTCTCCGTTTCTTTCTTCGTTTCTCCGTTTGTTTCTTCGTTTCTCCGTTTCCTTGTTCGTTTCTCCGTTTATTTCTTCGTTTCTCCATTTATTTCTTCGTTTCTGCGTTTCTTTCTTCGTTTCTCCGTTTCTTTCTTCGTTTCTCCGTTTCCTTGTTCGTTTCTCCGTTTATTTCTTCGTTTCTCCATTTATTTCTCCGTTTCTTTCTTCGTTTCTCCGTTGCTTTGTTCGTTTCTCCGTTTACTTCTTCGTTTCTCCATTTATTTCTCCGTTTCTTTCTTCGTTTCTCCGTTTCTTTCTTCGTTTCTCCGTTTCTTTCTTCGTTTCTCCGTTCCTTTGTTCGTTTCTCCGTTTCTTTCTTCGTTTCTGCGTTTCTTTCTTCGTTTCTCCGTTTCTTTCTTCGTTTCTCCGTTTCTGTCTTCGTTTCTCCGTTCCTCCCTGTCTTTCTTCGTTTCTCCGTTCCTCCCTGTCTTTCTTCGTTTCTCCGTTTCTTTGTTCGTTTCTCCGTTTCTTTATTCGTTTCTCCGTTTATTTCTCCGTTTCTCCGTTTATTTCTTCGTTTCTCCATTTATTTCTCCGTTCCTCCCTGTCTTTCTTCGTTTCTCCGTTTCTTTGTTCGTTTCTCCGTTTCTTTGTTCGTATCTCCGTTTCTTCCTTCGTTTCTCCGTTTCTTTCTTCGTTTCTCCGTTTCTTTCTTCGTTTCTCCGTTTCTTTCTTCGTTTCTCCGTTTCCTTGTTCGTTTCTCCGTTTATTTCTTCGTTTCCCCATTTATATCTCCGTTTCTTTCTTCGTTTCTCCGTTTCTTTGTTCGTTTCTCCGTTTACTTCTTCGTTTCTCCATTTATTTCTCCGTTTCTTTCTTCGTTTCTCCGTTTCTTTCTTCGTTTCTCCGTTTCTTTCTTCGTTTCTCCGTTTCTTTGTTCGTTTCTCCGTTTCTTTCTTCGTTTCTGCGTTTCTTTCTTCGTTTCTCCGTTTCTTTCTTCGTTTCTCCGTTTCTTTCTTCGTTTCTCCGTTTCTTTCTTCGTTTCTCCGTTTCTTTCTTCGTTTCTCCGTTTGTTTCTTCGTTTCTCCGTTTCCTTGTTCGTTTCTCCGTTTATTTCTTCGTTTCTCCATTTATTTCTTCGTTTCTGCGTTTCTTTCTTCGTTTCTCCGTTTCTTTCTTCGTTTCTCCGTTTCCTTGTTCGTTTCTCCGTTTATTTCTTCGTTTCTCCATTTATTTCTCCGTTTCTTTCTTCGTTTCTCCGTTGCTTTGTTCGTTTCTCCGTTTCTATGTTCGTTTCTCCGTTTCTTTTTTCATTTCTGCGTTTCTTTGTTCGTTTCTCCGTTTCTTTGTTCGTTTCTCCGTTTCTTTGTTCGTTTCTCCGTTTCTTTGTTCGTTTCTCCGTTTCTTTGTTCGTTTCACCGTTTATTTCTTCGTTTCTCCATTTATTTCTCCGTTTCTCCGTTTCTGTCTTCGTTTCTCCGTTTCTATGCTCGTTTCTCCGTTTCTTTGATTGTTTCTCCGTTTCTTTGTTCGTTTTTCCGTTTCTTTGTTCGTTTCTCCGTTTCTTTGTTCGTTTCTCCGTTTCTTTCTTCGTTTCTGCGTTTCTTTCTTCGTTTCTCCGTTTCTTTCTTCGTTTCTCCGTTTCTATCTTCGTTTCTCCGTTTCTTTCTTCGTTTCTCCGTTTCTTTCTTCGTTTCTCCGTTTCTTTCTTCGTTTCTCCGTTTGTTTCTTCGTTTCTCCGTTTCCTTGTTCGTTTCTGCGTTTCTTTCTTCGTTTCTCCGTTTCTTTCTTCGTTTCTCCATTTATTCCGCCGTTTCTCCGTTTCTGTCTTCGTTTCTCCGTTTCTATGTTCGTTTCTCCGTTTCTTTGCTTGTTTCTCCGTTTCTTTGTTCGTTTTTCCGTTTCTTTTTTCGTTTCTCCATTTCTTTGTTCGTTTCTCCGTTTCTTTGTTCGTTTCTCCGTTTCTTTGTTCGTTTCTCCGTTTCTTTGTTCGTTTCTCCGTTTCTTTGTTCGTATCTCCGTTTCTTTCTTCGATTCTCCGTTTCCTTATTCGTTTCTCCGTTTATTTCTCCGTTTCTCCGTTTATTTCTTCGTTTCTCCATTTATTTCTCCGTTCCTCCCAGTCTTTCTTCGCTTCTCCGTTTCTTTGTTCGTTTCTCCGTTTCTTTGTTCGTATCTCCGTTTCTTCCTTCGTTTCTCCGTTTCTTTCTTCGTTTCTCCGTTTCTTTCTTCGTTTCTCCGTTTCTTTCTTCGTTTCTCCGTTTCCTTGTTCGTTTCTCCGTTTATTTCTTCGTTTCCCCATTTATATCCTCGTTCCTTTCTTCGTTTCTCCGTTTCTTTGTTCGTTTCTCCGTTTACTTCTTCGTTTCTCCATTTATTTTTCCGTTTCTTTCTTCGTTTCTCCGTTTCTTGCTTCGTTTCTCCGTTTCTTTCTTCGTTTCTCCGCTTCTTTGTTCGTTTCTCCGTTTCTTTCTTCGTTTCTGCGTTTCTTTCTTCGTTTCTCCGTTTCTTTCTTCGTTTCTCCGTTTCTTTCTTCGTTTCTCCGTTTCCTTGTTCGTTTCTCCGTTTATTTCTTCGTTTCTCCATTTATTTCTCCGTTTCTTTCTTCGTTTCTCCGTTTCCTTGTTCGTTTCTCCGTTTATTTCATCGTTTCTCCATTTATTTCTCCGATTCTCCGTTTCTTTCTTCGTTTCTCAGTTTCTTTCTTCGTTTCTCTGTTTCTTTCTTCGTTTCTCCGTTTCTTTCTTCGTTTCTCCGTTTCTTTCTTCGTTTCTCCGTTTCTTTCTTCGTTTCTCCGTTTATTTCTTCGTTTCTCCGTTTCTTTCTTCGTTTCTCCGTTTCGTTCTTCGTTTCTCCGTTTCCTTGTTCGTTTGTCCGTTTATTTCTTCGTTTCTCCATTTATTCCTCCGATTCTTTCTTCGTTTCTCCGTTTCTTTGTTCGTTTCTCCGTTTCTTTCTTCGTTTCTCCGTTTCATTCTTCGTTTCTCCGTTTCTTTCTTGGTTTCTGCGTTTCTTTCTTCGTTTCTCCGTTTCTTTCTTCGTTTCTCCGTTTCTTTCTTCGTTTCTCCGTTTCTTTGTTCGCTTCTCCGTTTCTTTCTCCGTTTCTCGGTTTATTCCTTCGTTTCTCCATTTATTACTCCGATTCTCCGTTTCTTACTTCGTTTCTCCGTTTCTTTCTTCGTTTCTGCGTTTCTTTCTTCGTTTCTCCGTTTCTTTCTTCTTTTCACCGTTTCTTTGTTCGTTTCTCCGTTTCTTTGATCGTTTCTCCGTTTCTTTCTCCGTTTCTCGGGTTATTCCTTCGTTTCTCCATTTATTTCTCCGATTCTCCGTTTCCTTCTTCGTTTCTCCGTTTCTTTCTTCGTTTCTCCGTTTGTTTCTTCGTTTCTCCGTTTCTTTCTTCGTTTCTCCATTTCTTTCTTCGTGTCTCCGTTTCTTTTATCGTTTCTTCGTTTCTCTGTTTCTTTCTTCGTTTCTCCGTTTATATCTTCGTTTCTCCATTTATTTCTCCGTTTTTTGTTCGTTTCTCCGGTTCTTTGTTCGTTTCTCCGTTTCTTTCTTCGTTTCTCCGTTTCCTTCTTCGTTTCTCCGTTTCTTTGTTCGTTTCTCCGTTTCTTTGTTCGTTTCTCCGTTTCTTCCTTCGTTTCTCCGTTCCTTTCTTTGTTTCTCCGTTTCCTTCTTCATTTCTCCGTTTACTTCTTCGTTTCTCCGTTTCTTTCTTCGTTTCTCCGTTTCTTTGTACGTTTCTCCGTTTCCTTGTTCGTTTGTCCGTTTATTTCTTCGTTTCTCCATTTATTCCTCCGATTCTTTCTTCGTTTCTCCGTTTCCTTCTTCGTTTCTCCGTTTCTTTCTTCGTTTCTCCGTTTGTTTCTTCGTTTCTCCGTTTCTTTCTTCGTTTCTCCATTTCTTTCTTCGTGTCTCCGTTTCTTTTATCGTTTCTTCGTTTCTCTGTTTCTTTCTTCGTTTCTCCGTTTATATCTTCGTTTCTCCATTTATTTCTCCGTTTTTTGTTCGTTTCTCCGGTTCTTTGTTCGTTTCTCCGTTTCTTTCTTCGTTTCTCCGTTTCCTTCTTCGTTTCTCCGTTTCTTTGTTCGTTTCTCCGTTTCTTTGTTCGTTTCTCCGTTTCTTCCTTCGTTTCTCCGTTCCTTTCTTTGTTTCTCCGTTTCCTTCTTCATTTCTCCGTTTACTTCTTCGTTTCTCCGTTTCTTTCTTCGTTTCTCCGTTTCTTTGTACGTTTCTCCGTTTCTTTGTTCGTTTCTCCGTTTCTTTGTTCGTTTCTCCGTTTCTTTCTTCGTTTCTCCGTTTCTATGTTCGTTTCTCCGTTTCTTTGTTCATTTCTCCGTTTATTTGTTCGTTTCTCCGTTTCTTTGTTCGTTTCTCCGTTTCTTTGTTCGTTTCTCCGTTTCTTTGTTCATTTCTCCGTTTCTTTCTTCGTTTCTCCGTTTATTTCTTCGTTTCTCCATTTATTTCTCCGTTCCTCCCTGTCTTTCTTCGTTTCTCCGTTTCTTTGTTCGTTTCTCCGTTTCTTTGTTCGTATCTCCGTTTCTTCCTTCGTTTCTCCGTTTCTTTCTTCGTTTCTCCGTTTCTTTCTTCGTTTCTCCGTTTCTTTCTTCGTTTCTCCGTTTCCTTGTTCGTTTCTACGTTTATTTCTTCGTTTCCCCATTTATTTCCCCGTTTCTTTCTTCGTTTCTCCGTTTCTTTGTTCGTTTCTCCGTTTCTTTCTTCGTTTCTCCGTTTCTTTCTTCGTTTCTCCGTTTCCTTGTTCGTTTCTCCGTTTATTTCTTCGTTTCCCCATTTATATCTCCGTTTCTTTCTTCGTTTCTCCGTTTCTTTGTTCGTTTCTACGTTTACTTCTTCGTTTCTCCATTTATTTCTCCGTTTCTTTCTTCGTTTCTCCGTTTCTTTCTTCGTTTCTCCGTTTCTTTCTTCGTTTCTCCGTTTCTTTGTTCGTTTCTCCGTTTCTTTCTTCGTTTCTGCGTTTCTTTCTTCGTTTCTCCGTTTCTTTCTTCGTTTCTCCGTTTCTTTCCTCGTTTCTCCGTTTCTTTCTTCGTTTCTCCGTTTCTTTCTTCGTTTCTCCGTTTGTTTCTTCGTTTCTCCGTTTCCTTGTTCGTTTCTCCGTTTATTTCTTCGTTTCTCCATTTATTTCTTCGTTTCTGCGTTTCTTTCTTCGTTTCTCCGTTTCTTTCTTCGTTTCTCCGTTTCCTTGTTCGTTTCTCCGTTTATTTCTTCGTTTCTCCATTTATTTCTCCGTTTCTTTCTTCGTTTCTCCGTTGCTTTGTTCGTTTCTCCGTTTCTATGTTCGTTTCTCCGTTTCTTTTTTCATTTCTCCGTTTATTTGTTTGTTTCTGCGTTTCTTTGTTCGTTTCTCCGTTTCTTTGTTCGTTTCTCCGTTTCTTTGTTCGTTTCTCCGTTTCTTTCTTCGTTTCACCGTTTATTTCTTCGTTTCTCCATTTATTTCTCCGTTTCTCCGTTTCTGTCTTCGTTTCTCCGTTTCTATGTTCGTTTCTCCGTTTCATTGATTGTTTCTCCGTTTCTTTGTTCGTTTTTCCGTTTCTTTGTTCGTTTCTCCGTTTCTTTGTTCGTTTCTCCGTTTCTTTCTTCGTTTCTGCGTTTCTTTCTTCGTTTCTCCGTTTCTTTCTTCGTTTCTCCGTTTCTATCTTCGTTTCTCCGTTTCTTTCTTCGTTTCTCCGTTTCTTTCTTCGTTTCTCCGTTTCTTTCTTCGTTTCTCCGTTTGTTTCTTCGTTTCTCCGTTTCCTTGTTCGTTTCTGCGTTTCTTTCTTCGTTTCTCCGTTTCTTTCTTCGTTTCTCCGTTTATTTCTTCGTTTCTCCATTTATTTCTCCGTTTCTCCGTTTCTGTCTTCGTTTCTCCGTTTCTATGTTCGTTTCTCCGTTTCTTTGATTGTTTCTCCGTTTCTTTGTTCGTTTTTCCGTTTCTTTGTTCATTTCTCCATTTCTTTGTTCGTTTCTCCGTTTCTTTGTTCGTTTCTCCGTTTCTTTGTTCGTTTCTCCGTTTCTTTGTTCGTTTCTCCGTTTCTTTGTTCGTATCTCCGTTTCTTTCTTCGATTCTCCGTTTCTTTATTCGTTTCTCCGTTTATTTCTCCGTTTCCCCGTTTATTTCTTCGTTTCTCCATTTATTTCTCCGTTCCTCCCTGTCTTTCTTCGCTTCTCCGTTTCTTTGTTCGTTTCTCCGTTTCTTTGTTCGTATCTCCGTTTCTTCCTTCGTTTCTCCGTTTCTTTCTTCGTTTCTCCGTTTCTTTCTTCGTTTCTCCGTTTCTTTCTTCGTTTCTCCGTTTCCTTGTTCGTTTCTCCGTTTATTTCTTCGTTTCCCCATTTATTTCCCCGTTTCTTTCTTCGTTTCTCCGTTTCTTTGTTCGTTTCTCCGTTTACTTCTTCGTTTCTCCATTTATTTCTCCGTTTCTTTCTTCGTTTCTCCGTTTCTTTCTTCGTTTCTCCGTTTCTTTCTTCGTTTCTCCGTTCCTTTGTTCGTTTCTCCGTTTCTTTCTTCGTTTCTGCGTTTCTTTCTTCGTTTCTCCGTTTCTTTCTTCGTTTCTCCGTTTCTTTCTTCGTTTCTCCGTTCCTCCCTGTCTTTCTTCGTTTCTCCGTTCCTCCCTGTCTTTCTTCGTTTCTCCGTTTCTTTGTTCGTTTCTCCGTTTCTTTATTCGTTTCTCCGTTTATTTCTCCGTTTCTCCGTTTATTTCTTCGTTTCTCCATTTATTTCTCCGTTCCTCCCTGTCTTTCTTCGTTTCTCCGTTTCTTTGTTCGTTTCTCCGTTTCTTTGTTCGTATCTCCGTTTCTTCCTTCGTTTCTCCGTTTCTTTCTTCGTTTCTCCGTTTCTTTCTTCGTTTCTCCGTTTCTTTCTTCGTTTCTCCGTTTCCTTGTTCGTTTCTCCGTTTATTTCTTCGTTTCCCCATTTATATCTCCGTTTCTTTCTTCGTTTCTCCGTTTCTTTGTTCGTTTCTCCGTTTACTTCTTCGTTTCTCCATTTATTTCTCCGTTTCTTTCTTCGTTTCTCCGTTTCTTTCTTCGTTTCTCCGTTTCTTTCTTCGTTTCTCCGTTTCTTTGTTCGTTTCTCCGTTTCTTTCTTCGTTTCTGCGTTTCTTTCTTCGTTTCTCCGTTTCTTTCTTCGTTTCTCCGTTTCTTTCTTCGTTTCTCCGTATCTTTCTTCGTTTCTCCGTTTCTTTCTTCGTTTCTCCGTTTGTTTCTTCGTTTCTCCGTTTCCTTGTTCGTTTCTCCGTTTATTTCTTCGTTTCTCCATTTATTTCTTCGTTTCTGCGTTTCTTTCTTCGTTTCTCCGTTTCTTTCTTCGTTTCTCCGTTTCCTTGTTCGTTTCTCCGTTTATTTCTTCGTTTCTCCATTTATTTCTCCGTTTCTTTCTTCGTTTCTCCGTTGCTTTGTTCGTTTCTCCGTTTCTATGTTCGTTTCTCCGTTTCTTTTTTCATTTCTGCGTTTCTTTGTTCGTTTCTCCGTTTCTTTGTTCGTTTCTCCGTTTCTTTGTTCGTTTCTCCGTTTCTTTGTTCGTTTCTCCGTTTCTTTGTTCGTTTCACCGTTTATTTCTTCGTTTCTCCATTTATTTCTCCGTTTCTCCGTTTCTGTCTTCGTTTCTCCGTTTCTATGCTCGTTTCTCCGTTTCTTTGATTGTTTCTCCGTTTCTTTGTTCGTTTTTCCGTTTCTTTGTTCGTTTCTCCGTTTCTTTGTTCGTTTCTCCGTTTCTTTCTTCGTTTCTGCGTTTCTTTCTTCGTTTCTCCGTTTCTTTCTTCGTTTCTCCGTTTCTATCTTCGTTTCTCCGTTTCTTTCTTCGTTTCTCCGTTTCTTTCTTCGTTTCTCCGTTTCTTTCTTCGTTTCTCCGTTTGTTTCTTCGTTTCTCCGTTTCCTTGTTCGTTTCTGCGTTTCTTTCTTCGTTTCTCCGTTTCTTTCTTCGTTTCTCCATTTATTCCGCCGTTTCTCCGTTTCTGTCTTCGTTTCTCCGTTTCTATGTTCGTTTCTCCGTTTCTTTGCTTGTTTCTCCGTTTCTTTGTTCGTTTTTCCGTTTCTTTTTTCGTTTCTCCATTTCTTTGTTCGTTTCTCCGTTTCTTTGTTCGTTTCTCCGTTTCTTTGTTCGTTTCTCCGTTTCTTTGTTCGTTTCTCCGTTTCTTTGTTCGTATCTCCGTTTCTTTCTTCGATTCTCCGTTTCTTTATTCGTTTCTCCGTTTATTTCTCCGTTTCTCCGTTTATTTCTTCGTTTCTCCATTTATTTCTCCGTTCCTCCCAGTCTTTCTTCGCTTCTCCGTTTCTTTGTTCGTTTCTCCGTTTCTTTGTTCGTATCTCCGTTTCTTCCTTCGTTTCTCCGTTTCTTTCTTCGTTTCTCCGTTTCTTTCTTCGTTTCTCCGTTTCTTTCTTCGTTTCTCCGTTTCTTTGTTCGTTTCTCCGTTTCTTTGTTCGTTTCTCCGTTTCTTTGTTCGTTTCTCCGTTTCTTTGTTCGTTTCACCGTTTATTTCTTCGTTTCTCCATTTATTTCTCCGTTTCTCCGTTTCTGTCTTCGTTTCTCCGTTTCTATGCTCGTTTCTCCGTTTCTTTGATTGTTTCTCCGTTTCTTTGTTCGTTTTTCCGTTTCTTTGTTCGTTTCTCCGTTTCTTTGTTCGTTTCTCCGTTTCTTTCTTCGTTTCTGCGTTTCTTTCTTCGTTTCTCCGTTTCTTTCTTCGTTTCTCCGTTTCTATCTTCGTTTCTCCGTTTCTTTCTTCGTTTCTCCGTTTCTTTCTTCGTTTCTCCGTTTCTTTCTTCGTTTCTCCGTTTGTTTCTTCGTTTCTCCGTTTCCTTGTTCGTTTCTGCGTTTCTTTCTTCGTTTCTCCGTTTCTTTCTTCGTTTCTCCATTTATTCCGCCGTTTCTCCGTTTCTGTCTTCGTTTCTCCGTTTCTATGTTCGTTTCTCCGTTTCTTTGCTTGTTTCTCCGTTTCTTTGTTCGTTTTTCCGTTTCTTTTTTCGTTTCTCCATTTCTTTGTTCGTTTCTCCGTTTCTTTGTTCGTTTCTCCGTTTCTTTGTTCGTTTCTCCGTTTCTTTGTTCGTTTCTCCGTTTCTTTGTTCGTATCTCCGTTTCTTTCTTCGATTCTCCGTTTCCTTATTCGTTTCTCCGTTTATTTCTCCGTTTCTCCGTTTATTTCTTCGTTTCTCCATTTATTTCTCCGTTCCTCCCAGTCTTTCTTCGCTTCTCCGTTTCTTTGTTCGTTTCTCCGTTTCTTTGTTCGTATCTCCGTTTCTTCCTTCGTTTCTCCGTTTCTTTCTTCGTTTCTCCGTTTCTTTCTTCGTTTCTCCGTTTCTTTCTTCGTTTCTCCGTTTCCTTGTTCGTTTCTCCGTTTATTTCTTCGTTTCCCCATTTATATCCTCGTTCCTTTCTTCGTTTCTCCGTTTCTTTGTTCGTTTCTCCGTTTACTTCTTCGTTTCTCCATTTATTTTTCCGTTTCTTTCTTCGTTTCTCCGTTTCTTGCTTCGTTTCTCCGTTTCTTTCTTCGTTTCTCCGCTTCTTTGTTCGTTTCTCCGTTTCTTTCTTCGTTTCTGCGTTTCTTTCTTCGTTTCTCCGTTTCTTTCTTCGTTTCTCCGTTTCTTTCTTCGTTTCTCCGTTTCCTTGTTCGTTTCTCCGTTTATTTCTTCGTTTCTCCATTTATTTCTCCGTTTCTTTCTTCGTTTCTCCGTTTCCTTGTTCGTGTCTCCGTTTCTTCCTTCGTTTCTCCGTTTCTTTCTTCGTTTCTCCGTTTCTTTCTTCGTTTCTCCGTTTCTTTCTTCGTTTCTCCGTTTCCTTGTTCGTTTCTACGTTTATTTCTTCGTTTCCCCATTTATTTCCCCGTTTCTTTCTTCGTTTCTCCGTTTCTTTGTTCGTTTCTCCGTTTCTTTCTTCGTTTCTCCGTTTCTTTCTTCGTTTCTCCGTTTCCTTGTTCGTTTCTCCGTTTATTTCTTCGTTTCCCCATTTATATCTCCGTTTCTTTCTTCGTTTCTCCGTTTCTTTGTTCGTTTCTACGTTTACTTCTTCGTTTCTCCATTTATTTCTCCGTTTCTTTCTTCGTTTCTCCGTTTCTTTCTTCGTTTCTCCGTTTCTTTCTTCGTTTCTCCGTTTCTTTGTTCGTTTCTCCGTTTATTTCTTCGTTTCCCCATTTATATCTCCGTTTCTTTCTTCGTTTCTCCGTTTCCTTGTTCGTTTCTACGTTTATTTCTTCGTTTCCCCATTTATTTCCCCGTTTCTTTCTTCGTTTCTCCGTTTCTTTGTTCGTTTCTCCGTTTCTTTCTTCGTTTCTCCGTTTCTTTCTTCGTTTCTCCGTTTCCTTGTTCGTTTCTCCGTTTATTTCTTCGTTTCCCCATTTATATCTCCGTTTCTTTCTTCGTTTCTCCGTTTCTTTGTTCATTTCTCCGTTTCTTTCTTCGTTTCTCCGTTTATTTCTTCGTTTCTCCATTTATTTCTCAGTTCCTCCCTGTCTTTCTTCGTTTCTCCGTTTCTTTGTTCGTTTCTCCGTTTCTTTGTTCGTGTCTCCGTTTCTTCCTTCGTTTCTCCGTTTCTTTCTTCGTTTCTCCGTTTCTTTCTTCGTTTCTCCGTTTCTTTCTTCGTTTCTCCGTTTCCTTGTTCGTTTCTACGTTTATTTCTTCGTTTCCCCATTTATTTCCCCGTTTCTTTCTTCGTTTCTCCGTTTCTTTGTTCGTTTCTCCGTTTCTTTCTTCGTTTCTCCGTTTCCTTCTTCGTTTCTCCGTTTCTTTGTTCGTTTCTCCGTTTCTTTGTTCGTTTCTCCGTTTCTTCCTTCGTTTCTCCGTTCCTTTCTTTGTTTCTCCGTTTCCTTCTTCATTTCTCCGTTTACTTCTTCGTTTCTCCGTTTCTTTCTTCGTTTCTCCGTTTCTTTGTACGTTTCTCCGTTTCTTTGTTCGTTTCTCCGTTTCTTTGTTCGTTTCTCCGTTTCTTTCTTCGTTTCTCCGTTTCTATGTTCGTTTCTCCGTTTCTTTGTTCATTTCTCCGTTTATTTGTTCGTTTCTCCGTTTCTTTGTTCGTTTCTCCGTTTCTTTGTTCGTTTCTCCGTTTCTTTGTTCGTTTCTCCGTTTCTTTGTTCGTTTCTCCGTTTCTTTGTTCGTTTCTCCGTTTCTTTGTTCGTATCTCCGTTTCTTTCTTCGATTCTCCGTTTCTTTATTCGTTTCTCCGTTTATTTCTCCGTTTCCCCGTTTATTTCTTCGTTTCTCCATTTATTTCTCCGTTCCTCCCTGTCTTTCTTCGCTTCTCCGTTTCTTTGTTCGTTTCTCCGTTTCTTTGTTCGTATCTCCGTTTCTTCCTTCGTTTCTCCGTTTCTTTCTTCGTTTCTCCGTTTCTTTCTTCGTTTCTCCGTTTCTTTCTTCGTTTCTCCGTTTCCTTGTTCGTTTCTCCGTTTATTTCTTCGTTTCCCCATTTATTTCCCCGTTTCTTTCTTCGTTTCTCCGTTTCTGTGTTCGTTTCTCCGTTTACTTCTTCGTTTTTCCATTTATTTCTCCGTTTCTTTCTTCGTTTCTCCGTTTCTTTCTCCGTTTCTCCGTTTCTTTCTTCGTTTCTCCGTTTCTTTGTTCGTTTCTCCGTTTCTTTCTTCGTTTCTGCGTTTCTTTCTTCGTTTCTCCGTTTCTTTCTTCGTTTCTCCGTTTCTTTCTTCGTTTCTCCGTTCCTCCCTGTCTTTCTTCGTTTCTACGATTCTTTGTTCGTTTCTCCGTTTCTTTATTCGTTTCTCCGTTTATTTCTCCGTTTCTCCGTTTATTTCTTCGTTTCTCCATTTATTTCTCCGTTCCTCTCTGTCTTTCTTCGTTTCTCCGTTTCTTTGTTCGTTTCTCCGTTTCTTTGTTCGTATCTCCGTTTCTTCCTTCGTTTCTCCGTTTCTTTCTTCGTTTCTCCGTTTCTTTCTTCGTTTCTCCGTTTCTTTCTTCGTTTCTCCGTTTCCTTGTTCGTTTCTCCGTTTATTTCTTCGTTTCCCCATTTATATCCTCGTTCCTTTCTTCGTTTCTCCGTTTCTTTGTTCGTTTCTCCGTTTACTTCTTCGTTTCTCCATTTATTTTTCCGTTTCTTTCTTCGTTTCTCCGTTTCTTTCTTCGTTTCTCCGTTTCTTTCTTCGTTTCTCCGCTTCTTTGTTCGTTTCTCCGTTTCTTTCTTCGTTTCTGCGTTTCTTTCTTCGTTTCTCCGTTTCTTTCTTCGTTTCTCCGTTTCTTTGTTAGTTTCTCCGTTTCTTTCTTCGTTTCTCTGTTTCTTTCTTCGTTTCTGCGTATCTTTCTTCGTTTCTCCGTCTCTTTCTTCGTTTCTCCGTTTGTTTGTTCGTTTCTCCGTTTCTTTCTTCGTTTCTCCGTTTCTTTCTTCGTTTCTCCGTTTCTTTCTTCGTTTCTCCGTTTCTTTCTTCGTTTCTCCGTTTCTTTCTTCGTTTCTCCGTTTGTTTCTTCGTTTCTCCGTTTCCTTGTTCGTTTCTCCGTTTATTTCTTCGTTTCTCCATTTATTTCTTCGTTTCTGCGTTTCTTTCTTCGTTTCTCCGTTTCTTTCTTCGTTTCTCCGTTTCCTTGTTCGTTTCTCCGTTTATTTCTTCGTTTCTCCATTTATTTCTCCGTTTCTTTCTTCGTTTCTGCGTTTCTTTCTTCGTTTCTCCGTTTCTTTCTTCGTTTCTCCGTTTCTTTCTTCGTTTCTCCGTTTCTTTCTTCGTTTCTCCGTTCCTCCCTGTCTTTCTTCGTTTCTCCGTTTCTTTGTTCGTTTCTCCGTTTCTTTATTCGTTTCTCCGTTTATTTCTCCGTTTCTCCGTTTATTTCTTCGTTTCTCCATTTATTTCTCCGTTCCTCCCTGTCTTTCTTCGTTTCTCCGTTTCTTTGTTCGTTTCTCCGTTTCTTTGTTCGTATCTCCGTTTCTTCCTTCGTTTCTCCGTTTCTTTCTTCGTTTCTCCGTTTCTTTCTTCGTTTCTCCGTTTCTTTCTTCGTTTCTCCGTTTCCTTGTTCGTTTCTCCGTTTATTTCTTCGTTTCCCCATTTATATCCTCGTTCCTTTCTTCGTTTCTCCGTTTCTTTGTTCGTTTCTCCGTTTACTTCTTCGTTTCTCCATTTATTTTTCCGTTTCTTTCTTCGTTTCTCCGTTTCTTTCTTCGTTTCTCCGTTTCTTTCTTCGTTTCTCCGCTTCTTTGTTCGTTTCTCCGTTTCTTTCTTCGTTTCTGCGTTTCTTTCTTCGTTTCTCCGTTTCTTTCTTCGTTTCTCCGTTTCTTTCTTCGTTTCTCCGTTTCTTTCTTCGTTTCTCCGTTTCTTTCTTCGTTTCTCCGTTTCTTTCTTCGTTTCTCCGTTTCTTTCTTCGTTTCTCCGTTTCTTTCTTCGTTTCTCCGTTTCTTTGTTAGTTTCTCCGTTTCTTTCTTCGTTTCTCTGTTTCTTTCTTCGTTTCTGCGTATCTTTCTTCGTTTCTCCGTTTCTTTCTTCGTTTCTCCGTTTGTTTGTTCGTTTCTCCGTTTCTTTCTTCGTTTCTCCGTTTCTTTCTTCGTTTCTCCGTTTCTTTCTTCGTTTCTCCGTTTCTTTCTTCGTTTCTCCGTTTCTTTGTTCGCTTCTCCGTTTCTTTCTCCGTTTCTCGGTTTATTCCTTCGTTTCTCCATTTATTTCTCCGATTCTCCGTTTCTTTCTTCGTTTCTCCGTTTCTTTCTTCGTTTCTCTGTTTCTTTCTTCGTTTCTCCGTTTGTTTCTTCGTTTCTCCGTTTCTTTCTTCGTTTCTCCGTTTCTTTCTTCGTTTCTCCGTTTCTTTCTTCGTTTCTCCGTTTCTTTCTTCGTTTCTGCGTTTCTTTCTTCGTTTCTCCGTCTCTTTCTTCGTTTCACCGTTTCTTTGTTCGTTTCTCCGTTTCTTTGATCGTTTCTCCGTTTCTTTCTCCGTTTCTCTGTTTCTTTCTTCGTTTCTCCGATTCTTTCTTCGTTTCTCCGTTTCTTTCTTCGTTTCTCCGTTTCTTTCTTCGTTTCTCCGTTTATTTCTTCGTTTCTCCATTTATTTCTCCGTTCCTCCGTTTCTTCGTTCGTTTCTCCGTTTCTTTGTTCGTTTCTCCGTTTCTTTCATCGTTTCTTCGTTTCTCCGTTTCTTTCTTCGTTTCTCCGTTTCTTTGTTCGTTTCTCCGTTTCATTCTTTGTTTCTCCGTTTCTTTCTTCATTTCTCCGTTTATTTCTTCGTTTCTCCGTTTCATTCTACGTTTCTGCGTTTCTTTGTTCGTTTCTCTGTTTCTTTCTTCGTTTCTCCGTTTCTTTCTCCGTTTCTCCGTTTATTTCTTCGTTCCTCCGTTTATTTCTTCGTTTCTCCATTTATTTCTCCGTTCCTCCGTTTCTTCGTTCGTTTCTCCGTTTCTTTCTTCGTTTCTCCGTTTGTTTCTTCGTTTCTCCGTTTCCTTGTTCGTTTCTGCGTTTCTTTCTTCGTTTCTCCGTTTCTTTCTTCGTTTCTCCGTTTATTTCTTCGTTTCTCCATTTATTTCTCCGTTTCTCCGTTTCTGTCTTCGTTTCTCCGTTTCTATGTTCGTTTCTCCGTTTCTTTGATTGTTTCTCCGTTTCTTTGTTCGTTTTTCCGTTTCTTTGTTCATTTCTCCATTTCTTTGTTCGTTTCTCCGTTTCTTTGTTCGTTTCTCCGTTTCTTTGTTCGTTTCTCCGTTTCTTTGTTCGTTTCTCCGTTTCTTTGTTCGTATCTCCGTTTCTTTCTTCGATTCTCCGTTTCTTTATTCGTTTCTCCGTTTATTTCTCCGTTTCCCCGTTTATTTCTTCGTTTCTCCATTTATTTCTCCGTTCCTCCCTGTCTTTCTTCGCTTCTCCGTTTCTTTGTTCGTTTCTCCGTTTCTTTGTTCGTATCTCCGTTTCTTCCTTCGTTTCTCCGTTTCTTTCTTCGTTTCTCCGTTTCTTTCTTCGTTTCTCCGTTTCTTTCTTCGTTTCTCCGTTTCCTTGTTCGTTTCTCCGTTTATTTCTTCGTTTCCCCATTTATTTCCCCGTTTCTTTCTTCGTTTCTCCGTTTCTTTGTTCGTTTCTCCGTTTACTTCTTCGTTTCTCCATTTATTTCTCCGTTTCTTTCTTCGTTTCTCCGTTTCTTTCTTCGTTTCTCCGTTTCTTTCTTCGTTTCTCCGTTCCTTTGTTCGTTTCTCCGTTTCTTTCTTCGTTTCTGCGTTTCTTTCTTCGTTTCTCCGTTTCTTTCTTCGTTTCTCCGTTTCTTTCTTCGTTTCTCCGTTCCTCCCTGTCTTTCTTCGTTTCTCCGTTCCTCCCTGTCTTTCTTCGTTTCTCCGTTTCTTTGTTCGTTTCTCCGTTTCTTTATTCGTTTCTCCGTTTATTTCTCCGTTTCTCCGTTTATTTCTTCGTTTCTCCATTTATTTCTCCGTTCCTCCCTGTCTTTCTTCGTTTCTCCGTTTCTTTGTTCGTTTCTCCGTTTCTTTGTTCGTATCTCCGTTTCTTCCTTCGTTTCTCCGTTTCTTTCTTCGTTTCTCCGTTTCTTTCTTCGTTTCTCCGTTTCTTTCTTCGTTTCTCCGTTTCCTTGTTCGTTTCTCCGTTTATTTCTTCGTTTCCCCATTTATATCTCCGTTTCTTTCTTCGTTTCTCCGTTTCTTTGTTCGTTTCTCCGTTTACTTCTTCGTTTCTCCATTTATTTCTCCGTTTCTTTCTTCGTTTCTCCGTTTCTTTCTTCGTTTCTCCGTTTCTTTCTTCGTTTCTCCGTTTCTTTGTTCGTTTCTCCGTTTCTTTCTTCGTTTCTGCGTTTCTTTCTTCGTTTCTCCGTTTCTTTCTTCGTTTCTCCGTTTCTTTCTTCGTTTCTCCGTTTCTTTCTTCGTTTCTCCGTTTCTTTCTTCGTTTCTCCGTTTGTTTCTTCGTTTCTCCGTTTCCTTGTTCGTTTCTCCGTTTATTTCTTCGTTTCTCCATTTATTTCTTCGTTTCTGCGTTTCTTTCTTCGTTTCTCCGTTTCTTTCTTCGTTTCTCCGTTTCCTTGTTCGTTTCTCCGTTTATTTCTTCGTTTCTCCATTTATTTCTCCGTTTCTTTCTTCGTTTCTCCGTTGCTTTGTTCGTTTCTCCGTTTCTATGTTCGTTTCTCCGTTTCTTTTTTCATTTCTGCGTTTCTTTGTTCGTTTCTCCGTTTCTTTGTTCGTTTCTCCGTTTCTTTGTTCGTTTCTCCGTTTCTTTGTTCGTTTCTCCGTTTCTTTGTTCGTTTCACCGTTTATTTCTTCGTTTCTCCATTTATTTCTCCGTTTCTCCGTTTCTGTCTTCGTTTCTCCGTTTCTATGCTCGTTTCTCCGTTTCTTTGATTGTTTCTCCGTTTCTTTGTTCGTTTTTCCGTTTCTTTGTTCGTTTCTCCGTTTCTTTGTTCGTTTCTCCGTTTCTTTCTTCGTTTCTGCGTTTCTTTCTTCGTTTCTCCGTTTCTTTCTTCGTTTCTCCGTTTCTATCTTCGTTTCTCCGTTTCTTTCTTCGTTTCTCCGTTTCTTTCTTCGTTTCTCCGTTTCTTTCTTCGTTTCTCCGTTTGTTTCTTCGTTTCTCCGTTTCCTTGTTCGTTTCTGCGTTTCTTTCTTCGTTTCTCCGTTTCTTTCTTCGTTTCTCCATTTATTCCGCCGTTTCTCCGTTTCTGTCTTCGTTTCTCCGTTTCTATGTTCGTTTCTCCGTTTCTTTGCTTGTTTCTCCGTTTCTTTGTTCGTTTTTCCGTTTCTTTTTTCGTTTCTCCATTTCTTTGTTCGTTTCTCCGTTTCTTTGTTCGTTTCTCCGTTTCTTTGTTCGTTTCTCCGTTTCTTTGTTCGTTTCTCCGTTTCTTTGTTCGTATCTCCGTTTCTTTCTTCGATTCTCCGTTTCTTTATTCGTTTCTCCGTTTATTTCTCCGTTTCTCCGTTTATTTCTTCGTTTCTCCATTTATTTCTCCGTTCCTCCCAGTCTTTCTTCGCTTCTCCGTTTCTTTGTTCGTTTCTCCGTTTCTTTGTTCGTATCTCCGTTTCTTCCTTCGTTTCTCCGTTTCTTTCTTCGTTTCTCCGTTTCTTTCTTCGTTTCTCCGTTTCTTTCTTCGTTTCTCCGTTTCTTTGTTCGTTTCTCCGTTTCTTTGTTCGTTTCTCCGTTTCTTTGTTCGTTTCTCCGTTTCTTTGTTCGTTTCACCGTTTATTTCTTCGTTTCTCCATTTATTTCTCCGTTTCTCCGTTTCTGTCTTCGTTTCTCCGTTTCTATGCTCGTTTCTCCGTTTCTTTGATTGTTTCTCCGTTTCTTTGTTCGTTTTTCCGTTTCTTTGTTCGTTTCTCCGTTTCTTTGTTCGTTTCTCCGTTTCTTTCTTCGTTTCTGCGTTTCTTTCTTCGTTTCTCCGTTTCTTTCTTCGTTTCTCCGTTTCTATCTTCGTTTCTCCGTTTCTTTCTTCGTTTCTCCGTTTCTTTCTTCGTTTCTCCGTTTCTTTCTTCGTTTCTCCGTTTGTTTCTTCGTTTCTCCGTTTCCTTGTTCGTTTCTGCGTTTCTTTCTTCGTTTCTCCGTTTCTTTCTTCGTTTCTCCATTTATTCCGCCGTTTCTCCGTTTCTGTCTTCGTTTCTCCGTTTCTATGTTCGTTTCTCCGTTTCTTTGCTTGTTTCTCCGTTTCTTTGTTCGTTTTTCCGTTTCTTTTTTCGTTTCTCCATTTCTTTGTTCGTTTCTCCGTTTCTTTGTTCGTTTCTCCGTTTCTTTGTTCGTTTCTCCGTTTCTTTGTTCGTTTCTCCGTTTCTTTGTTCGTATCTCCGTTTCTTTCTTCGATTCTCCGTTTCCTTATTCGTTTCTCCGTTTATTTCTCCGTTTCTCCGTTTATTTCTTCGTTTCTCCATTTATTTCTCCGTTCCTCCCAGTCTTTCTTCGCTTCTCCGTTTCTTTGTTCGTTTCTCCGTTTCTTTGTTCGTATCTCCGTTTCTTCCTTCGTTTCTCCGTTTCTTTCTTCGTTTCTCCGTTTCTTTCTTCGTTTCTCCGTTTCTTTCTTCGTTTCTCCGTTTCCTTGTTCGTTTCTCCGTTTATTTCTTCGTTTCCCCATTTATATCCTCGTTCCTTTCTTCGTTTCTCCGTTTCTTTGTTCGTTTCTCCGTTTACTTCTTCGTTTCTCCATTTATTTTTCCGTTTCTTTCTTCGTTTCTCCGTTTCTTGCTTCGTTTCTCCGTTTCTTTCTTCGTTTCTCCGCTTCTTTGTTCGTTTCTCCGTTTCTTTCTTCGTTTCTGCGTTTCTTTCTTCGTTTCTCCGTTTCTTTCTTCGTTTCTCCGTTTCTTTCTTCGTTTCTCCGTTTCCTTGTTCGTTTCTCCGTTTATTTCTTCGTTTCTCCATTTATTTCTCCGTTTCTTTCTTCGTTTCTCCGTTTCCTTGTTCGTGTCTCCGTTTCTTCCTTCGTTTCTCCGTTTCTTTCTTCGTTTCTCCGTTTCTTTCTTCGTTTCTCCGTTTCTTTCTTCGTTTCTCCGTTTCTTTGTTCGTTTCTCCGTTTCTTTCTTCGTTTCTGCGTTTCTTTCTTCGTTTCTCCGTTTCTTTCTTCGTTTCTCCGTTTCTTTCTTCGTTTCTCCGTTTCTTTCTTCGTTTCTCCGTTTCTTTCTTCGTTTCTCCGTTTGTTTCTTCGTTTCTCCGTTTCCTTGTTCGTTTCTCCGTTTATTTCTTCGTTTCTCCATTTATTTCTTCGTTTCTGCGTTTCTTTCTTCGTTTCTCCGTTTCTTTCTTCGTTTCTCCGTTTCCTTGTTCGTTTCTCCGTTTATTTCTTCGTTTCTCCATTTATTTCTCCGTTTCTTTCTTCGTTTCTCCGTTGCTTTGTTCGTTTCTCCGTTTCTATGTTCGTTTCTCCGTTTCTTTTTTCATTTCTGCGTTTCTTTGTTCGTTTCTCCGTTTCTTTGTTCGTTTCTCCGTTTCTTTGTTCGTTTCTCCGTTTCTTTGTTCGTTTCTCCGTTTCTTTGTTCGTTTCACCGTTTATTTCTTCGTTTCTCCATTTATTTCTCCGTTTCTCCGTTTCTGTCTTCGTTTCTCCGTTTCTATGCTCGTTTCTCCGTTTCTTTGATTGTTTCTCCGTTTCTTTGTTCGTTTTTCCGTTTCTTTGTTCGTTTCTCCGTTTCTTTGTTCGTTTCTCCGTTTCTTTCTTCGTTTCTGCGTTTCTTTCTTCGTTTCTCCGTTTCTTTCTTCGTTTCTCCGTTTCTATCTTCGTTTCTCCGTTTCTTTCTTCGTTTCTCCGTTTCTTTCTTCGTTTCTCCGTTTCTTTCTTCGTTTCTCCGTTTGTTTCTTCGTTTCTCCGTTTCCTTGTTCGTTTCTGCGTTTCTTTCTTCGTTTCTCCGTTTCTTTCTTCGTTTCTCCATTTATTCCGCCGTTTCTCCGTTTCTGTCTTCGTTTCTCCGTTTCTATGTTCGTTTCTCCGTTTCTTTGCTTGTTTCTCCGTTTCTTTGTTCGTTTTTCCGTTTCTTTTTTCGTTTCTCCATTTCTTTGTTCGTTTCTCCGTTTCTTTGTTCGTTTCTCCGTTTCTTTGTTCGTTTCTCCGTTTCTTTGTTCGTTTCTCCGTTTCTTTGTTCGTATCTCCGTTTCTTTCTTCGATTCTCCGTTTCTTTATTCGTTTCTCCGTTTATTTCTCCGTTTCTCCGTTTATTTCTTCGTTTCTCCATTTATTTCTCCGTTCCTCCCAGTCTTTCTTCGCTTCTCCGTTTCTTTGTTCGTTTCTCCGTTTCTTTGTTCGTATCTCCGTTTCTTCCTTCGTTTCTCCGTTTCTTTCTTCGTTTCTCCGTTTCTTTCTTCGTTTCTCCGTTTCTTTCTTCGTTTCTCCGTTTCTTTGTTCGTTTCTCCGTTTCTTTGTTCGTTTCTCCGTTTCTTTGTTCGTTTCTCCGTTTCTTTGTTCGTTTCACCGTTTATTTCTTCGTTTCTCCATTTATTTCTCCGTTTCTCCGTTTCTGTCTTCGTTTCTCCGTTTCTATGCTCGTTTCTCCGTTTCTTTGATTGTTTCTCCGTTTCTTTGTTCGTTTTTCCGTTTCTTTGTTCGTTTCTCCGTTTCTTTGTTCGTTTCTCCGTTTCTTTCTTCGTTTCTGCGTTTCTTTCTTCGTTTCTCCGTTTCTTTCTTCGTTTCTCCGTTTCTATCTTCGTTTCTCCGTTTCTTTCTTCGTTTCTCCGTTTCTTTCTTCGTTTCTCCGTTTCTTTCTTCGTTTCTCCGTTTGTTTCTTCGTTTCTCCGTTTCCTTGTTCGTTTCTGCGTTTCTTTCTTCGTTTCTCCGTTTCTTTCTTCGTTTCTCCATTTATTCCGCCGTTTCTCCGTTTCTGTCTTCGTTTCTCCGTTTCTATGTTCGTTTCTCCGTTTCTTTGCTTGTTTCTCCGTTTCTTTGTTCGTTTTTCCGTTTCTTTTTTCGTTTCTCCATTTCTTTGTTCGTTTCTCCGTTTCTTTGTTCGTTTCTCCGTTTCTTTGTTCGTTTCTCCGTTTCTTTGTTCGTTTCTCCGTTTCTTTGTTCGTATCTCCGTTTCTTTCTTCGATTCTCCGTTTCCTTATTCGTTTCTCCGTTTATTTCTCCGTTTCTCCGTTTATTTCTTCGTTTCTCCATTTATTTCTCCGTTCCTCCCAGTCTTTCTTCGCTTCTCCGTTTCTTTGTTCGTTTCTCCGTTTCTTTGTTCGTATCTCCGTTTCTTCCTTCGTTTCTCCGTTTCTTTCTTCGTTTCTCCGTTTCTTTCTTCGTTTCTCCGTTTCTTTCTTCGTTTCTCCGTTTCCTTGTTCGTTTCTCCGTTTATTTCTTCGTTTCCCCATTTATATCCTCGTTCCTTTCTTCGTTTCTCCGTTTCTTTGTTCGTTTCTCCGTTTACTTCTTCGTTTCTCCATTTATTTTTCCGTTTCTTTCTTCGTTTCTCCGTTTCTTGCTTCGTTTCTCCGTTTCTTTCTTCGTTTCTCCGCTTCTTTGTTCGTTTCTCCGTTTCTTTCTTCGTTTCTGCGTTTCTTTCTTCGTTTCTCCGTTTCTTTCTTCGTTTCTCCGTTTCTTTCTTCGTTTCTCCGTTTCCTTGTTCGTTTCTCCGTTTATTTCTTCGTTTCTCCATTTATTTCTCCGTTTCTTTCTTCGTTTCTCCGTTTCCTTGTTCGTGTCTCCGTTTCTTCCTTCGTTTCTCCGTTTCTTTCTTCGTTTCTCCGTTTCTTTCTTCGTTTCTCCGTTTCTTTCTTCGTTTCTCCGTTTCCTTGTTCGTTTCTACGTTTATTTCTTCGTTTCCCCATTTATTTCCCCGTTTCTTTCTTCGTTTCTCCGTTTCTTTGTTCGTTTCTCCGTTTCTTTCTTCGTTTCTCCGTTTCTTTCTTCGTTTCTCCGTTTCCTTGTTCGTTTCTCCGTTTATTTCTTCGTTTCCCCATTTATATCTCCGTTTCTTTCTTCGTTTCTCCGTTTCTTTGTTCGTTTCTACGTTTACTTCTTCGTTTCTCCATTTATTTCTCCGTTTCTTTCTTCGTTTCTCCGTTTCTTTCTTCGTTTCTCCGTTTCTTTCTTCGTTTCTCCGTTTCTTTGTTCGTTTCTCCGTTTATTTCTTCGTTTCCCCATTTATATCTCCGTTTCTTTCTTCGTTTCTCCGTTTCCTTGTTCGTTTCTACGTTTATTTCTTCGTTTCCCCATTTATTTCCCCGTTTCTTTCTTCGTTTCTCCGTTTCTTTGTTCGTTTCTCCGTTTCTTTCTTCGTTTCTCCGTTTCTTTCTTCGTTTCTCCGTTTCCTTGTTCGTTTCTCCGTTTATTTCTTCGTTTCCCCATTTATATCTCCGTTTCTTTCTTCGTTTCTCCGTTTCTTTGTTCATTTCTCCGTTTCTTTCTTCGTTTCTCCGTTTATTTCTTCGTTTCTCCATTTATTTCTCAGTTCCTCCCTGTCTTTCTTCGTTTCTCCGTTTCTTTGTTCGTTTCTCCGTTTCTTTGTTCGTGTCTCCGTTTCTTCCTTCGTTTCTCCGTTTCTTTCTTCGTTTCTCCGTTTCTTTCTTCGTTTCTCCGTTTCTTTCTTCGTTTCTCCGTTTCCTTGTTCGTTTCTACGTTTATTTCTTCGTTTCCCCATTTATTTCCCCGTTTCTTTCTTCGTTTCTCCGTTTCTTTGTTCGTTTCTCCGTTTCTTTCTTCGTTTCTCCGTTTCCTTCTTCGTTTCTCCGTTTCTTTGTTCGTTTCTCCGTTTCTTTGTTCGTTTCTCCGTTTCTTCCTTCGTTTCTCCGTTCCTTTCTTTGTTTCTCCGTTTCCTTCTTCATTTCTCCGTTTACTTCTTCGTTTCTCCGTTTCTTTCTTCGTTTCTCCGTTTCTTTGTACGTTTCTCCGTTTCTTTGTTCGTTTCTCCGTTTCTTTGTTCGTTTCTCCGTTTCTTTCTTCGTTTCTCCGTTTCTATGTTCGTTTCTCCGTTTCTTTGTTCATTTCTCCGTTTATTTGTTCGTTTCTCCGTTTCTTTGTTCGTTTCTCCGTTTCTTTGTTCGTTTCTCCGTTTCTTTGTTCGTTTCTCCGTTTCTTTGTTCGTTTCTCCGTTTCTTTGTTCGTTTCTCCGTTTCTTTGTTCGTATCTCCGTTTCTTTCTTCGATTCTCCGTTTCTTTATTCGTTTCTCCGTTTATTTCTCCGTTTCCCCGTTTATTTCTTCGTTTCTCCATTTATTTCTCCGTTCCTCCCTGTCTTTCTTCGCTTCTCCGTTTCTTTGTTCGTTTCTCCGTTTCTTTGTTCGTATCTCCGTTTCTTCCTTCGTTTCTCCGTTTCTTTCTTCGTTTCTCCGTTTCTTTCTTCGTTTCTCCGTTTCTTTCTTCGTTTCTCCGTTTCCTTGTTCGTTTCTCCGTTTATTTCTTCGTTTCCCCATTTATTTCCCCGTTTCTTTCTTCGTTTCTCCGTTTCTGTGTTCGTTTCTCCGTTTACTTCTTCGTTTTTCCATTTATTTCTCCGTTTCTTTCTTCGTTTCTCCGTTTCTTTCTCCGTTTCTCCGTTTCTTTCTTCGTTTCTCCGTTTCTTTGTTCGTTTCTCCGTTTCTTTCTTCGTTTCTGCGTTTCTTTCTTCGTTTCTCCGTTTCTTTCTTCGTTTCTCCGTTTCTTTCTTCGTTTCTCCGTTCCTCCCTGTCTTTCTTCGTTTCTACGATTCTTTGTTCGTTTCTCCGTTTCTTTATTCGTTTCTCCGTTTATTTCTCCGTTTCTCCGTTTATTTCTTCGTTTCTCCATTTATTTCTCCGTTCCTCTCTGTCTTTCTTCGTTTCTCCGTTTCTTTGTTCGTTTCTCCGTTTCTTTGTTCGTATCTCCGTTTCTTCCTTCGTTTCTCCGTTTCTTTCTTCGTTTCTCCGTTTCTTTCTTCGTTTCTCCGTTTCTTTCTTCGTTTCTCCGTTTCCTTGTTCGTTTCTCCGTTTATTTCTTCGTTTCCCCATTTATATCCTCGTTCCTTTCTTCGTTTCTCCGTTTCTTTGTTCGTTTCTCCGTTTACTTCTTCGTTTCTCCATTTATTTTTCCGTTTCTTTCTTCGTTTCTCCGTTTCTTTCTTCGTTTCTCCGTTTCTTTCTTCGTTTCTCCGCTTCTTTGTTCGTTTCTCCGTTTCTTTCTTCGTTTCTGCGTTTCTTTCTTCGTTTCTCCGTTTCTTTCTTCGTTTCTCCGTTTCTTTGTTAGTTTCTCCGTTTCTTTCTTCGTTTCTCTGTTTCTTTCTTCGTTTCTGCGTATCTTTCTTCGTTTCTCCGTCTCTTTCTTCGTTTCTCCGTTTGTTTGTTCGTTTCTCCGTTTCTTTCTTCGTTTCTCCGTTTCTTTCTTCGTTTCTCCGTTTCTTTCTTCGTTTCTCCGTTTCTTTCTTCGTTTCTCCGTTTCTTTCTTCGTTTCTCCGTTTGTTTCTTCGTTTCTCCGTTTCCTTGTTCGTTTCTCCGTTTATTTCTTCGTTTCTCCATTTATTTCTTCGTTTCTGCGTTTCTTTCTTCGTTTCTCCGTTTCTTTCTTCGTTTCTCCGTTTCCTTGTTCGTTTCTCCGTTTATTTCTTCGTTTCTCCATTTATTTCTCCGTTTCTTTCTTCGTTTCTGCGTTTCTTTCTTCGTTTCTCCGTTTCTTTCTTCGTTTCTCCGTTTCTTTCTTCGTTTCTCCGTTTCTTTCTTCGTTTCTCCGTTCCTCCCTGTCTTTCTTCGTTTCTCCGTTTCTTTGTTCGTTTCTCCGTTTCTTTATTCGTTTCTCCGTTTATTTCTCCGTTTCTCCGTTTATTTCTTCGTTTCTCCATTTATTTCTCCGTTCCTCCCTGTCTTTCTTCGTTTCTCCGTTTCTTTGTTCGTTTCTCCGTTTCTTTGTTCGTATCTCCGTTTCTTCCTTCGTTTCTCCGTTTCTTTCTTCGTTTCTCCGTTTCTTTCTTCGTTTCTCCGTTTCTTTCTTCGTTTCTCCGTTTCCTTGTTCGTTTCTCCGTTTATTTCTTCGTTTCCCCATTTATATCCTCGTTCCTTTCTTCGTTTCTCCGTTTCTTTGTTCGTTTCTCCGTTTACTTCTTCGTTTCTCCATTTATTTTTCCGTTTCTTTCTTCGTTTCTCCGTTTCTTTCTTCGTTTCTCCGTTTCTTTCTTCGTTTCTCCGCTTCTTTGTTCGTTTCTCCGTTTCTTTCTTCGTTTCTGCGTTTCTTTCTTCGTTTCTCCGTTTCTTTCTTCGTTTCTCCGTTTCTTTCTTCGTTTCTCCGTTTCTTTCTTCGTTTCTCCGTTTCTTTCTTCGTTTCTCCGTTTCTTTCTTCGTTTCTCCGTTTCTTTCTTCGTTTCTCCGTTTCTTTCTTCGTTTCTCCGTTTCTTTGTTAGTTTCTCCGTTTCTTTCTTCGTTTCTCTGTTTCTTTCTTCGTTTCTGCGTATCTTTCTTCGTTTCTCCGTTTCTTTCTTCGTTTCTCCGTTTGTTTGTTCGTTTCTCCGTTTCTTTCTTCGTTTCTCCGTTTCTTTCTTCGTTTCTCCGTTTCTTTCTTCGTTTCTCCGTTTCTTTCTTCGTTTCTCCGTTTCTTTGTTCGCTTCTCCGTTTCTTTCTCCGTTTCTCGGTTTATTCCTTCGTTTCTCCATTTATTTCTCCGATTCTCCGTTTCTTTCTTCGTTTCTCCGTTTCTTTCTTCGTTTCTCTGTTTCTTTCTTCGTTTCTCCGTTTGTTTCTTCGTTTCTCCGTTTCTTTCTTCGTTTCTCCGTTTCTTTCTTCGTTTCTCCGTTTCTTTCTTCGTTTCTCCGTTTCTTTCTTCGTTTCTGCGTTTCTTTCTTCGTTTCTCCGTCTCTTTCTTCGTTTCACCGTTTCTTTGTTCGTTTCTCCGTTTCTTTGATCGTTTCTCCGTTTCTTTCTCCGTTTCTCTGTTTCTTTCTTCGTTTCTCCGATTCTTTCTTCGTTTCTCCGTTTCTTTCTTCGTTTCTCCGTTTCTTTCTTCGTTTCTCCGTTTATTTCTTCGTTTCTCCATTTATTTCTCCGTTCCTCCGTTTCTTCGTTCGTTTCTCCGTTTCTTTGTTCGTTTCTCCGTTTCTTTCATCGTTTCTTCGTTTCTCCGTTTCTTTCTTCGTTTCTCCGTTTCTTTGTTCGTTTCTCCGTTTCATTCTTTGTTTCTCCGTTTCTTTCTTCATTTCTCCGTTTATTTCTTCGTTTCTCCGTTTCATTCTACGTTTCTGCGTTTCTTTGTTCGTTTCTCTGTTTCTTTCTTCGTTTCTCCGTTTCTTTCTCCGTTTCTCCGTTTATTTCTTCGTTCCTCCGTTTATTTCTTCGTTTCTCCATTTATTTCTCCGTTCCTCCGTTTCTTCGTTCGTTTCTCCGTTTCTTTGTTCGTTTCTCCGTTTCTTTCATCGTTTCTTCGTTTCTCCGTTTCTTTCTTCGTTTCTCCATTTATTTCTCCGTTTCTATCTTCGTTTCTCCGTTTCTTTTTTCGTTTCTCCGTTTCTTTCTTCGTTTCTCCGTTTATATCTTCGTTTCTCCATTTATTTCTCCGTTTCTTTCTTCGTATCTCCGTTTCATTCTTCGTTTCTCCGTTTCTTTCTTCGTTTCTCCGTTTCTTTGTTCGTTTCTCCGTTTCTTTCGTTGTTGCTCCGTTTCTTTCTTCACTTCTCCGTTTATTTCTTCGTTTCTCCATTTATTTCGCCGTTCCTCCCTTTCTTCGTTCGTTTCTCCGTTTCTTTGTTCGTTTCTCCGTTTCTTTCATCGTTTCTTCGTTTCTCCGTTTGTTTCTTCGTTTCTCCATCTATTTCTCCGTTCCTATCTTCGTTTCTCCATTTATTTCTCCGATTCTCCGTTTCTTTCTTCGTTTCTCCGTTTCTATGTTCGTTTCTCCGTTTCTTTCTCCGTTTCTCGGTTTATTTCTTCATTTCTTCGTTTCTCCGTTTCTTTCTTCGTTTCTCCGTTTATTTCATCGTTTCTCCATTTATTTCTCCGATTCTCCGTTTCTTTCTTCGTTTCACAGTTTCTTTCTTCGTTTCTCTGTTTCTTTCTTCGTTTCTCCGTTTCTTTCTTCGTTTCTCCGTTTCTTTCTTCGTTTCTCCGTTTCTTTCTTCGTTTCTCCGTTTCTTTCATCGTTTCTTCGTTTCTCCGTTTCTTTCTTCGTTTCTCCGTTTATATCTTCGTTTCTCCATTTATTTCTCCGTTTCTTTCTTCGTTTCTCCGTTTCATTCTTCGTTTCTCCGTTTCTTTCTTCGTTTCTCCGTTTCTTTGTTCGTTTCTCCGTTTCTTTCTTCGTTTCTCCGTTTCTTTCATCGTTTCTCCGTTTCTTTCTTCGTTTCTCCGTTTCTATGTTCGTTTCTCCGTTTCTTTCGCCGTTTCTCGGTTTATTTCTTCGTTTCTTCGTTTCTCCGTTTCTTTCTTCGTGTCTCCGTTTCTTTGTTCGTTTCTCCGTTTATATCTTCGTTTCTCCATTTATTACTCCGATTCTTTCTTCGTTTCTCCGTTTCTTTCTTCGTTTCTCCGTTTCTTTCTTCGTTTCTCCGTTTATTTCTTCGTTTCTCCATTTATTTCTCCGTTCCTCCGTTTCTTCGTTCGTTTCTCCGTTTCTTTGTTCGTTTCTCCGTTTCTTTCATCGTTTCTTCGTTTCTCCGTTTCTTTCTTCGTTTCTCCGTTTCTTTGTTCGTTTCTCCGTTTCATTCTTCGTTTCTCCATTTATTTCTCCGTTCCTCCGTTTCTTCGTTCGTTTCTCCGTTTCTTTGTTCGTTTCTCCGTTTCTTTCATCGTTTCTTCGTTTCTCCGTTTATTTCTTCGTTTCTCCGTTTCATTCTACGTTTCTGCGTTTCTTTGTTCGTTTCTCTGTTTCTTTCTTCGTTTCTCCGTTTCTTTCTCCGTTTCTCCGTTTATTTCTTCGTTCCTCCGTTTATTTCTTCGTTTCTCCATTTATTTCTCCGTTCCTCCGTTTCTTCGTTCGTTTCTCCGTTTCTTTGTTCGTTTCTCCGTTTCTTTCATCGTTTCTTCGTTTCTCCGTTTCTTTCTTCGTTTCTCCATTTATTTCTCCGTTTCTATCTTCGTTTCTCCGTTTCTTTTTTCGTTTCTCCGTTTCTTTCTTCGTTTCTCCGTTTATATCTTCGTTTCTCCATTTATTTCTCCGTTTCTTTCTTCGTATCTCCGTTTCATTCTTCGTTTCTCCGTTTCTTTCTTCGTTTCTCCGTTTCTTTGTTCGTTTCTCCGTTTCTTTCGTTGTTGCTCCGTTTCTTTCTTCACTTCTCCGTTTATTTCTTCGTTTCTCCATTTATTTCGCCGTTCCTCCGTTTCTTCGTTCGTTTCTCCGTTTCTTTGTTCGTTTCTCCGTTTCTTTCATCGTTTCTTCGTTTCTCCGTTTGTTTCTTCGTTTCTCCATCTATTTCTCCGTTCCTATCTTCGTTTCTCCATTTATTTCTCCGATTCTCCGTTTCTTTCTTCGTTTCTCCGTTTCTATGTTCGTTTCTCCGTTTCTTTCTCCGTTTCTCGGTTTATTTCTTCATTTCTTCGTTTCTCCGTTTCTTTCTTCGTTTCTCCGTTTATTTCATCGTTTCTCCATTTATTTCTCCGATTCTCCGTTTCTTTCTTCGTTTCACAGTTTCTTTCTTCGTTTCTCTGTTTCTTTCTTCGTTTCTCCGTTTCTTTCTTCGTTTCTCCGTTTCTTTCTTCGTTTCTCCGTTTCTTTCTTCGTTTCTCCGTTTCTTTCATCGTTTCTTCGTTTCTCCGTTTCTTTCTTCGTTTCTCCGTTTATATCTTCGTTTCTCCATTTATTTCTCCGTTTCTTTCTTCGTTTCTCCGTTTCATTCTTCGTTTCTCCGTTTCTTTCTTCGTTTCTCCGTTTCTTTGTTCGTTTCTCCGTTTCTTTCTTCGTTTCTCCGTTTCTTTCATCGTTTCTCCGTTTCTTTCTTCGTTTCTACGTTTCTATGTTCGTTTCTCCGTTTCTTTCGCCGTTTCTCGGTTTATTTCTTCGTTTCTTCGTTTCTCCGTTTCTTTCTTCGTGTCTCCGTTTCTTTGTTCGTTTCTCCGTTTATATCTTCGTTTCTCCATTTATTACTCCGTTTCTTTCTTCGTTTCTCCGTTTCATTCTTAGTTTCTCCGTTTCTTTCTTCGTTTCTCCGTTTCATTCTGCGTTTCTCCGCTTCTTTATTCGTTTCTCCGTTTCTTTCTCCGTTTCTCGGTTTATTTATTCGTTTCTCCGTTTCTTTCTTCGTTTCTCCGTTTATTTCTTCATTTCTCCATTTGTTTCTCCGTTTCTCCGGTTCTTTCTTCGTTTCTCCGTTCCTTTGTTCGTTTCTCCGTTTCTTTGTTCGTTTCTCCGTTTCTTTGTTCGTTTCTCCGTTTCTTTCTTCGTTTCTCCGTTTCTTTCTTCGTTTCTCCGTTTCTTTCTTTGTTTCTCCGTTCCTTTCTTCATTTCTCCGTTTCTTTCTTCGTTTCACCGTTTCATTCTCCGTTTGTGCGTTTCATTTTTCGTTTCTCCGTCTCTTTCTTCGTTTCTCCGTTTCTTTGTGCGTTTCGCCGTTTCTTTCTTCGTTTCTTCGTTTCTTTCTTAGTTTCTCCGTTTATTTCTTCGTTTCTCCGTTTCTTTCTTCGTTTCTCCGTTTCTTTGTTCGTTTCCCCGTTTCTTTCTTCGTTTCTCCGTTTCTTTCCTCGTTTCTCCGTTTCTTTCTTCGTTTCTACGTTTATTTCTTCGTTTCTCCATTTTTTTCTTCGTTTCTCCATTTATTTCTCCGTTTCTTCGTTTCTTTCTTCGTTTCTCCGTTTCTTTGTTCGTTTCCCCGTTTCTTTCTTCGTGTCTCCGTTTCTATGTTCGTTTCTCCGTTTCTTTCGCCGTTTCTCGGTTTATTTCTTCGTTTCTTCGTTTCTCCGTTTCTTTCTTCGTGTCTCCGTTTCTTTCTTCGTTTCTCCGTTTATATCTTCGCGTCTCCATTTATTTCTCCGTTTCTTTCTTCGTTTCTGCGTTTCTTTCTTCGTTTCTCCGTTTATTTCTTCGTTGCTCCATTTAGTTCACCGTTTCTACGTTTATTTCTACGATTCTCCATTTATTTCTCCGATTCTCCGTTTCTTTCTTCGCTTCTCCGTTTCTTTCTTCGTTTCTCCGTTTCTTTCTTCGTTTCTGCGTTTCTTTCTTCGTTTCTCCGTTTCTTTCTTCGTTTCTCCGTTTATTTCTTCGTTTCTCCATTTATTTCACCGTTTCTCCGTTTCTTTCGTCGTTTCTCCGTTTCTTTGTTCGTTTCCCCGTTTCTTTCTTCGTTTCTCCGTTTCTTTCCTCGTTTCTCCGTTTCTTTCTTCGTTTCTACGTTTATTTCTTCGTTTCTCCATTTATTTCTCCGTTTCTTCGATTCTTTCTTCGTTACTCCGTTTGTTTCTTCGTTTCTCCGTTTCTTCCTTCGTTTCTCCGTTTCTTTCTTCGTTTCTCCGTTTATTTCACCGTTTCTCCATTTATTTCTCCGTTTTTCCGATTATTTCTTCGTTTCTTCATTTATTTCTCCGATTCTCCGTTTCTTTCTTCGTTTCTCCGTTTCTTTCTCCGTTTCTCCTTTTCTTTCTTCGTTTCTCCGTTTATTTCTTCGTTTCTCCATTTATTTCTCCGTTTCTCTGTTTCTCCATTTATTTCTCCGATTCTCCGTTTCTTTCTTCGTTTCTCCGTTTCTTTGTTCGTTTCTCCGTTTCTTTCTTCGTTTCTCAGTTTCTTTCTTCGTTTCTCCGTTTCTGTCTTCGTTTCTCCGTTTCTTTCTTCGTTTCTCCGTTTCTTTCTTCGTTTCTCCGTTTCTTTCTTCGTTTTTCCGTTTATTTCTTCGTTTCTCCATTTATTTCTGCGATTCTCCGTTTCTTTCTTCGTTTGTCCGTTTCTTTCTTCGTTTCTCCGTTTCTTTCTTCGCTTCTGCGTTTCTTTCTTCGTTTCTCCGTTTCTTTCTTCATTTCTCCGTTTATTTCTTCGTTTCACCATTTATTTCTCCGTTTCTTACTTCGTTTCTTCGTTTCTTTCCTCGTTACTCCGTTCCTTTTCGTTTCTCCGTTTCGTTCTTAGTTTCTTCGTTTCTTTCTTCGTTTCTCCGTTTATTTCTTCGTTTGTCCATTTATTTCTCCGTTTCTCCGTTTCTTTCTTCGTTTCTCCGTTTCTTTGTTCGTTTCTCCGTTTCTGTCTTCGTTTCTCCGTTTCCTTGTTCGTTTCTCCGTTTATTTCTTCGTTTCTCCGTTTCTTTCTTCGTTTCTCCATTTATATCTCCGTTTCTCCGTTTCTTTGTTCGTTTCTCCGTTTCTTTCTTCGTTTCTCCGTTTCTTTGTTCGTTTCTCCGTTTCTCGGTTTATTTCTTCGTTTCACCATTTATTTCTCCGTTTCTTACTTCGTTTCTTCGTTTCTTTCTTCGTTACTCCGTTCCTTTTCGTTTCTCCGTTTCGTTCTTAGTTTCTTCGTTTCTTTCTTCGTTTCTCCGTTTATTTCTTCGTTTGTCCATTTATTTCTCCGTTTCTCCGTTTCTTTCTTCGTTTCACCGTTTCTTTCTTCGTTTCTCCATTTCTTTCTTCGTTTCTTTCTTCGTTTCTCCGTTTATTTCTTCGTTTCTGCATTTATTTCTCTGTTTCTCCGTTTCTTTGTTCGTTTCTCCGTTTCTTTCTCCGTTTCTCGGTTTATTTCTTCGTTTCTCCATTTATTTCTCCGATTCTCCGCTTCTTTCTTCGTTTCTCCATTTATGTCTCCGTTTCTCCGTTTCTTTGTTCGTTTCTCCGTTTCTTTCTTCGTTTCTCCGTTTCTTAGTTCGTTTCTTCGTTTCTTTGATCGTTTCTCCGTTTCTCGGTTTATTTCTTCGTTTCTCCATTTAGTTCTCCGTTTCTTTGTTCGTTTCTCCGTCTTTCTTCGTTTCTCCGTTTCTTTGTTCGTTTCTACGTTTCTTTGTTCGTTTCTCCGTTTCTTTGTTCGTCTCTCCGTTTCTTGGTTTATTTCTTCGTTTCACCATTTATTTCTCCGTTTCTTACTTCGTTTCTTCGTTTCTTTCTTCGTCTCTCCGTTTCTTTTCCGTTTCTCCGTTTCGTTCTTCGTTTCTTTGTTTCTTTCTTCGTTTCTCTGTTTCTTTCTTCGTATCTCCGTTTCATTCTTCGTTTCTCCGTTTCTTTCTTCGTTTCTCCGTTTCTTTCTTCGTTTCTTTCTTCGTTTCTCCGCTTCTTTCTTCGTTTCTCCATTTATGTCTCCGTTTCTCCGTTTCTTTGTTCGTTTCTCCGTTTCTTTCTTCGTTTCTCCGTTTCTTTGTTCGTTTCTTCGTTTCTTTGATCGTTTCTCCGTTTCTCGGTTTATTTCTTCGTTTCTCCATTTATTTCTCCGTTTCTTTGTTCGTTTCTCCGTCTTTCTTCGTTTCTCCGTTTCTTTGTTCGTTTCTACGTTTCTTTGTTCGTTTCTCCGTTTCTTTGTTCGTTTCTCCGTTTCTTGGTTTATTTCTTCGTTTCACCATTTATTTCTCCGTTTCTTACTTCGTTTCTTCGTTTCTTTCTTCGTTACTCCGTTTCTTTTCCGTTTCTCCGTTTCGTTCTTCGTTTCTTTGTTTCTTTCTTCGTTTCTCTGTTTCTTTCTTCGTATCTCCGTTTCATTCTTCGTTTCTCCGTTTCTTTCTTCGTTTCTCCGTTTCTCCGTTTCTGTCTTCGTTTCTCCGTTTCCTTGTTCGTTTCTCCGTTTATTTCTTCGTTTCTCCATTTATTTCTTCGTTTCTTTCTTCGTTTCTCCGTTTCTTTCTTCGTTTCTCCATTTATTTCTCCGTTTCTCCGTTTCTTTCTTCGATTCTCCGTTTCTTTGTTCGTTTCTCCGTTTCTTGGTTTATTTCTTCGTTTCACCATTTATTTCTCCGTTTCTTACTTCGTTTCTTCGTTTCTTTCTTCGTCTCTCCGTTTCTTTTCCGTTTCTCCGTTTCGTTCTTCGTTTCTTTGTTTCTTTCTTCGTTTCTCTGTTTCATTCTTCGTATCTCCGTTTCATTCTTCGTTTCTCCGTTTCTTTCTTCGTTTCTCCGTTTCTTTCTTCGTTTCTCCGTTTCTGTCTTCGTTTCTCCGTTTCCTTGTTCGTTTCTCCGTTTATTTCTTCGTTTCTCCATTTATTTCTTCGTTTCTTTCTTCGTTTCTCCGCTTCTTTCTTCGTTTCTCCATTTATGTCTCCGTTTCTCCGTTTCTTTGTTCGTTTCTCCGTTTCTTTCTTCGTTTCTCCGTTTCTTTGTTCGTTTCTTCGTTTCTTTGATCGTTTCTCCGTTTCTCGGTTTATTTCTTCGTTTCTCCATTTATTTCTCCGTTTCTTTGTTCGTTTCTCTGTCTTTCTTCGTTTCTCCATTTATGTCTCCGTTTCTCCGTTTCTTTGTTCGTTTCTACGTTTCTTTGTTCGTTTCTCCGTTTCTTTGTTCGTTTCTCCGTTTCTTGGTTTATTTCTTCGTTTCACCATTTATTTCTCCGTTTCTTACTTCGTTTCTTCGTTTCTTTCTTCGTTACTCCGTTTCTTTTCCGTTTCTCCGTTTCGTTCTTCGTTTCTTTGTTTCTTTCTTCGTTTCTCTGTTTCTTTCTTCGTATCTCCGTTTCATTCTTCGTTTCTCCGTTTCTTTCTTCGTTTCTCCGTTTCTCCGTTTCTGTCTTCGTTTCTCCGTTTCCTTGTTCGTTTCTCCGTTTATTTCTTCGTTTCTCCATTTATTTCTTCGTTTCTTTCTTCGTTTCTCCGTTTCTTTCTTCGTTTCTCCATTTATTTCTCCGTTTCTCCGTTTCTTTCTTCGATTCTCCGTTTCTTTGTTCGTTTCTCCGTTTCTTTTTCCGTTTTTCGGTTTATTTCTTCGTGTCTCCATTTATTTCCCCGTTTCTCCGTTTCTTTATTCGTTTCTCCGTTTCTTTGTACGTTTCTCCGTTTCCTTGTTCGTTTCTCCGTTTCTTTGTTCGTTTCTCCGTTTATTTCTTCGTTTCACCAATTATTTCTCCGTTTCTCAGCTTATTTCTTCGTTTTTCCATTTATTTCTCCGTTTCTCCGTTTATTTCTTCGTTTCTCCATTTATTTCTCCTATTCTGCGTTTCTTTCTTCGTGTCTCCGTTTCTTTCTTCGTTTCTCCGTTTCTTTCTTCGTTTCTCCGTTTCTTTCTTCGTTTCTCCATTTATTTCTCCGTTTCTCCGTTTCTTTCTTCGTTTCTCCGTTTCTTTCTTCGTTTCTCCGTTTCTTTCTTCGTTTCTCCGTTTCTTTCTTCGTTTCTCCGTTTCCATCTTCGCTTCTCCGTTTCCTTGTTCGTTTCTCCGTTTATTTCTTCGTTTCTCCATTTATTTCTCCGTTTCTTTCTTCGTTTCTCCGTTTCTTTGTTCGTATCTCCGTTTCTTTCTTCGTTTCTTCGTTTCTTTCTTCGTTTCTCCGTTTCTTTCTTCGTTTCTGCGTTTCTTTCTTCGTTTCTCCGTTTGTTTCTTCGTTTCTCCGTTTCTTTGTTCGTTTCTCCGTTTCTTTGTTCGTTTCTCCGTTTATTTCTTCGTTTCACCATTTATTTCTTCGTTTCTTTCTTCGTTTCTCCGTTTCTTTCTTCGTTTCTCCATTTATTTCTCCGTTTCTCCGTTTCTTTCTTCGTTTCTCCGTTTCTTTGTTCGTTTCTCCGTTTCTTTTTCCGTTTTTCGGTTTATTTCGTCGTGTCTCCATTTATTTCTCCGTTTCTTTCTTCGTTTCTCCGTTTCTTTGTTCGTTTCTCCGTTTCCTTGTTCGTTTCTCCGTTTCTTTGTTCGTTTCTCCGTTTATTTCTTCGTTTCACCATTTATTTCTCCGTTTCTCCGTTTATTTCTTCGTTTTTCCATTTATTTCTCCGTTTCTCCGTTTATTTCTTCGTTTCTCCATTTATTTCTCCTATTCTGCGTTTCTTTCTTCGTTTCTCCGTTTCTTTCTTCGTTTCTCCGTTTCTTTCTTCGTTTCTGCGTTTCTTTCTTCGTTTCTCCGTTTCTTTGTTCGTTTCTCCGTTTCTTTGTTCGTTTCTCCGTTTCTTTCTTCGTTTCTCCGTTTCTTTCTTCGTTTTACCGTTTCTTTCTTCGTTTCTCAGTTTATTTCTTCGTTTCTCAATTTATTTCTCCGTTTCTCCGTTTCTTTCTTCGTTTCTCCGTTTCTTTGTTCGTTTCTCCGTTTCTTTTTCCGTTTCTCGGTTTATTTCTTCGTTTCTCCATTTATTTCTACGTTTCTTTCTTCGTTTCTCCGTTTCTTTGTTCGTATCTCCGTTTCTTTCTACGTCTCTCCGTTTCTTTCTTCGTTTCTCCGTTTCTTTCTTCGTTTCTCCGTTTCCTTGTTCGTTTCTCCGTTTATTTCTTCGTTTCTCCATTTATTTCTCCGTTTCTCTATTCGTTTCTCCGTTTCTTTCTTCGTTTCTCCTTTTCTTTCTTCGTTTCTCCGTTTCCTTCTTCGTTTCTTCGTTTCTTTCTTCGTTTCTTCATTTCTTTCTTCGTTTCTCCGTTTCTTTCTTCGTTTCTCCGTTTGCTTGTTCGTTTCTCCTTTTATTTCTTCGTTTCTCCATTTATTTCACCGTTTCTCCGTATCTTTCTTCGTTTCTCCGTTTCTTTCTTCGTTTCTCCGTTTCTTTCTTCGTTTCTGCGTTTCTCTCTTCGTTTCTCCGTTTCCTTCTTCGTTTCTCCGTTTCTTTGTTCGTTTCTCCGTTTCCTTCTTCGTTTCTTCGTTTCTTTCTTCGTTTCTTCATTTCTTTCTTCGTTTCTCCGTTTCTTTCTTCGTTTCTCCGTTTGCTTGTTCGTTAATCCTTTTATTTCTTCGTTTCTCCATTTATTTCTCCGTATCTTTCTTCGTTTCTCCGTTTCTTTGTTCGTTTCTCCGTTACTTTCTTCGTTTCTCCGTTTCTTTCTTCGTTTCTCCGTTTCGTTCTTCGTTTCTTCCTTTCTTTCTGCGTTTCATCGTTTCTTTCTTCGTTACTCCGTTTCTTTCTTCGTTTCTCCGTTTCTTTCCCCGCTCCTCCGTTTCTTTCTTCGTTTCTACGTTTATTTCTTCGTTTCTCCATTTATTTCTCCGTTTCTCCGTTTCTGTCTTCGTTTCTCCGTTTCTATGTTCGTTTCTCCGTTTCTTTGTTCGTTTCTCCGTTCCTTTGTTCGTTTCTCCGTTTCTTTGTTCGCTTCTCCGTTTCTTTGTTCGTTTCTCCGTTTCTTTGTGCGTTCCTCCGTTTCTTTCTTCGTTTCTCCGTTTGCTTGTTCGTTTCTCCTTTTATTTCATCGTTTCTCCATTTATTTCACCGTTTCTCCGTATCTTTCTTCGTTTCTCCGTTTCTTTCTTCGTTTCTCCGTTTCATTCTTCGTTTCACCGTTTCTTTCTTCGTTTCTCCGTTTCTTTCTTCGTTCCTCCGTTTCTTTCTTCGTTTCTCCGTTTCTTTCTTCGTTTCTCCGTTTCCTTGTTCATTTCTCCGTTTATTTCTTCTTTTCTCCATTTATTTCCCCGTTTCTTTGTTCGTTTCTCCGATTCGTTGTTCGTTTCTCCGTTTCTTTCTCCGTTTCTTTGTTCGTTTCTCCGTTTATTTCTTCGTCACCCCATTTATTTCTCCGTTTCTCCGTTTCTTTCTTCGTTTCTCCATTTGTTTCTTCGCTTCTCCGTTTATTTCCTCGTTTCTCCGTTTCTTTCTTCGTTTCTCCGTTTATTTCTTCGTTTCTCCGTTTATTTCTTCGTTTCTCCATTTATTTCTCCGTTCCTCCGTTTCTTTCTTCGTTTCTCCGCTTCTTTGTTCGTTTCTCCATTTCTTTGTTCGTATCTCCGTTTCATTCTTCGTTTCTCCGTTTCTATCTTCGTCTCTCCGTTTCTTTCTTCGTTTCTCCATTTCTTTCTTCATTTCTGCGTTTCTTTCTTCGGTTCTCCGTTTCTTTCTTCGTTTCTCTGTTTCTTTCTTCTATTCTCCGTATATTTCTTCGTTTCGCCGTTTCTCCGTTTCTTTGATCCTTTCTCCGATTCTTTCTCCGTTTCTCGGTTTATTCCTTCGTTTCTCCATTTATTTCTCCGATCCTCCGTTTCTATCTTCGTTTCTCAGATTCTTTCTTCGTTTCTCCGTTTCTTTCTTCGTTTCTCCGTTTCTTTCTTCGTTTCTCCGTTTCTTTCTTCGATTCTCCGTTTATTTCTTCGTTTCACCGTTTCTGTGTTCGTTTCTCCGTTTGTTTCTTCGTTTCTCCGTTTCTTTCTTCGTTTCTTCGTTTCTTTCTTCATTTCTCCGTTTCTTTCTTCGTTTCTCCGTTTCTTCCTTCGTTTCATCGTTTATCCGTTTCTGCGTTTCTCGGTTTATTCCTTCGTTTCTCCATTTATTTCTCCGATTCTCCGTTTCTTTCTTCGTTTCTTCGTTTCTTTCATCGTTACTGAGTTTCTTTCTTCGTTTCTCCGTTTCTTTCTTCGTTTCTCCGTTTCTTTTTTCGTCTCTCCGTTTGCTTCTTCGATTCTCCATTTATTTTTTCGTTTCTCCGTTTTTTTCTTAGTTTCTCCGTTTATTTCTCGTTTCTCCGTTTCTTTCTTCGTTTCTTCGTTTCTTTCTTCATTTCTCCGTTTCTTTCTTCGTTTCTCCGTTTCTTCCTTCGTTTCATCGTTTCACCGTTTCTCCGTTTCTCGGTTTATTCCTTCGTTTCTCCATTTATTTCTCCGATTCTCCGTTTCTTTCTGCGTTTCATCGTTTCTCTCTTCGTTACTCCGTTTCTTTCTTCGTTTCTCAGTTTCTTTCCTCGTTTCTCCGTTTCTTTCTTCGTTTCTCCGTTTATTTCTTCGTTTCACCATTTATTTCTCCGTTTCTCCGTTTATTTCTTCGTTTCTCCATTTATTTCTCCGTTTCTTTCTTCGTTTCTCCGTTTCTTTGTTCGTATCTCCGTTTCTTTCTTCGTTTCTCCGTTTCTTTCTTCGTTTCTCCGTTTCTTTCTTCGTTTCTGCGTTTCTTTCTTCGTTTCTCCGTTTCTTTCTTCGTTTCTCCGTTTCTTTGTTCGTTTCTCCGTTTCTTTCTTCGTTTCTCCGTTTCTTTCTTCGTTTCTCCGTTTCTTTCATCGTTTCGCCGTTTCTTTCTTCGTTTCTCAGTTTATTTCTTCGTTTCTCCATTTATTTCTCCGTTTCTCCGTTTCTTTCTTCGTTTCTCCGTTTCTTTGTTCGTTTCTCCGTTTCTTCTTCCGTTTCTCGGTTTATTTCTTCGTTTCTCCATTTATTTCCACGTTTCTTTCTTCGTTTCTCCGTTTCTTTGTTCGTATCTCCGTTTCTTTCTACGTTTCTCCGTTTCTTTCATCGTTTCTACGTTTCTTTCTTCGTTTCTCCGTTTCCTTGTTCGTTTCTCCGTTTATTTCTTCGTTTCTCCATTTATTTCTCCGCTTCTCTATTCGTTTCTCCGTTTCTTTCTTCGTTTCTCCGTTTCTTTGTTCGTTTCTCCGTTTCTTTCTTCGTTTCTCCGTTTCTTTCTTCGTTTCTCCGTTTCTTTCATCGTTTCACCGTTTCTTTCTTCGTTTCTCAGTTTATTTCTTCGTTTCTCCATTTATTTCTCCGTTTCTCCATTTTTTTCTCCGATTCTCCGTTTCTTTCTGCGTTTCATCGTTTCTCTCTTCGTTACTCCGTTTCTTTCTTCGTTTCTCAGTTTCTTTCCTCGTTTCTCCGTTTCTTTCTTCGTTTCTACGTTTATTTCTTCGTTTCTCCATTTATTTCTCCGTTTCTTCGTTTCTTTCTTCGTTTCTCCGTTTCTCTCTTCGTTTCTCCGTCTCTTTCTTCGTTTCTCCGTTTATTTCTTCGTTTCTCCATTTACTTCTCCGTTTCTCCGTTTCTTTGTTCGTTGTTGCGTTTCATTGGTCATTTCTGCTTTTCTTTCTCCGCTTCTCGGTTTACTTCTTCGTTCCTCCATTTATTTCCCCGATTCTCCGTTTCTTTCTTCGTTTCTTCGTTTCTTTCTTCGTTACTCCGTTTCTTCCTTCGTTTCTGCGCTTCTCTCTTCGTTTCTCCGTTTCTTTCTCTGTTTCTCCGTTTCTTTCTTCGTTTCTCCGTTTCTTTCTTCGTTTCTCCGTTTCCTTGATCGTTTCTCCGTTTCTTTCTCCGTTTCTCGGTTTATTTCTTCGTGTCTCCATTTATTTCTCCGACTCTCCGTTTCTTTCTGCGTTTCATCGTTTCTCTCTTCGTTACTCCGTTTCTTTCTTCGTTTCTCCATTTATTTCTCCGTTTCTCCGTTTCTTTGTTCGTTTCTCCGTTTATTTCATCATTTCTCCATTTATTTCTCCGATTCTCCGTTTCTTTCTTCGTTTCTTCGTTTCTTTCATCGTTACTGCGTTTCTTTTTTCGTTTCTCCGTTTCTTTCTTCGTTTCTCCGTTTCTTTCTTCGTTTCTCCGTTTGCTTCTTCGATTCTCCATTTATTTCTTCGTTTCTCCGTTTCTTTCTTCGTTTCTCTGTTTCATTGTTCGTTTCTCCGTTTCTTTGTTCGTTTCTCCGTTTACTTCATCATTTCTCCATTTATTTCTCCGATTCTCCGTTTCTTTCTTCGTTTCTCCGTTTCCTTGTTCGTTTCTCCGTTTATTTCTTCGTTTCTCCATTTGTTTCTCCGTTTCTCCGTTTCTTTCTTCGTTTCACCGTTTCTTTGTTCGTTTCTCCGTTTCTTTCTTCGTTTCTCCGTTTCTTTGTTCGTTTCTCCGTTTCTTTCTTCGTTTCGCCGTTTCTTTGTTCGTTTCTCCGTTTCTTTCTTCGTTTCTCCGTTTCTTTGTTCGTTTCTCCGTTTCTTTCTTCGTTTCTTCGTTTCTTTCTTCGTTACTCCGTTTCTTTCTTTGTTTCTCCGTTTCTTTCTCCGTTTCTCGGTTTATTTCTTCGTTTCTCCATTTATTTCTCCGTTTCTTTCTTCGTTTCTCCATTTATTTCTCCGTTTCTTTCTTTGTTACTCCGTTTCTTTCTTCGTTTCTCCGTTTGTTTCTTCGTTTCTCCGTTTCTTTTTCCGTTTCTCAGTTTATTTCTTCGTTTCTCCAATTATTTCTCCGTTTCTTTCATCGTTTCTTTCTTCGTTACTCCGTTTCTTTCTTCGTTTCTCCGTTTCTTTATTCTATTCTACGTTTCTTTCTCCGTTTCTCGCTTTATTTCTTCGTTTCTCCATTTATTTCTCCGTTTCTTTCTTCGTTACTCCGTATCTTTCTTCGTTTCTCCGTTTCTTTCTTCGTTTCTCCGTTTCTTTCTTGGTTTCTCCGTTTCGTTCTTCGTTTCTCCGTTTATTTCTTCGTTTCTCCATTTATGTCTCCGTATCTCCATTTCTTTCTTCATTTCTCCGTTTCTTTGTTCGTTTCTCCGTTTCTTTGTTCGTTTCTCCGTTTCTTTCTTCGTTTCTCCGTTTCTTTGTTCGTTTCTCCGTTTCTTTCTCCGTTTCTCGGTTTATTTCTTCGTTTCCCCGTTTTTCTCTTCGTTTCTTCGTTTCTTTCTTCATTTCTCCGTTTCTTTCTTCGTTTCTTCGTTTCCCCATTTCTCCGTTTCTCCGTTTCTCCGTTTCTCCGTTTCGATTAAATGATTATAATAGTTATAATTTCTATTATAAATCATTTGAGCCATAGTTAAATTGTACACTAATACTCTAAATACATATTTAATATATTTTTTGATCTCTTTAGCCTCCAGAAGAATTTTATTTATACTATTTACTATATATAATAATTTACACAGTATCGGAAAGAAATCTAATTATTTATTTATAATAATAATTTTTTTTTCACTTATCTGGAAAATTTGGATGTACTCTTTAACTGTTCGATTCATTTCTTTAATTTATTCATTAAATTGAATTAATCTATTCTTTATAATAACTTTAATAAAATTAATCTCGATAATTATTATAGAACTCATATTAAAATTTAATAATAAAATTTATTTAATTTGCCTAATTAATATAATTATTGCCCCTATCATTTGCTTAAACAAAGAAATCAATCATAATAATTATAGGATATTCATCTGTTATACAAACATCTATTATAGTTATTTTATTAATAATTAACAAAAATGAATTTTTAACATATTTCATTTTATATTCAATAATTTCTTTAATTTTAAATTTTATATTTAAAATAATAAAGATTAACTCTTCTTCCTTATTTAATATATTAACCTCTAATAAAAGAAAAATTATTTTATACTCAATAATTATTATGTACACAAATTTCCCACCTATAGCTCCCTTTATACTGAAATGAATCGTCCTAGAAACATTAATAAATTCAAGAATAAAATTTACCGTGGAAGGTTTAGTTTTACATTTATTCGAAAGATGAAACATACAAAAGTTTGTACAAAGGTATTTATTTATTTTATCGCACGGTAGGGAATATCATACAAATGGAAATACTTATCTCTAATGTCGATAAATTGTACTTGTCGCGCCATCTATTTGTGGAAATTAGAACAATTCCTCGACAAGCTTGAGCGTTTCTCCGCCAGGTGTTTTCACCCCTTAAGTGTAGTTTAACCCTTTCTCCAATAGATGGCCACCCATGTAATTACCACGTTACAGGGATTTGTAATTGCGGGTTCAGAATATATTTGCATACATACAAACTATAATTCCGATATGTAGCGAAATATTCATTTATTTTATCGCACGGTTTCTTCGATTGTATTTGTTCGATCTAACCAAATACTTCAAGAAATTGATGGCTTTATAGCCATTATTTATACCGGAACATTGTGAAAAATTGTTTAATCTACGGTCCAACGACGGTTGTTAATTATTATGATAAATAAACGTCAAGATATTGCGAAATCTGCGAAGGCGAACGGTTTCGGTGAATGTTTGTTCATTTCCGCCATTGTTACTAACATTTATGTATGTTCCCAATATTAATCGAACAATGTGCATCCTATTTATGCATTGAAAATGATTAAGTACCTCATAGAAATTAATTTGGATCGAGATTCAAAGTAAAACGTGTTTCGTAAAGTTTTATTGCAGGGAAAGTAACAATTGTTTGTTAAATACATCAATTTAACATTTGCTTAATTCTTATAATTTACACAATACGCGTAGTAGTTGCATTTTTTATTTAAAAGCGCTGAAATTCAATTAATCGCTTTTCTAGATACAACAATCATAGCGATGGACGCTTGTGAATCGGTCATCGATACGTGTAACCTTGAGAATGTCAGTTTGATCTCAACGAAAAATTCCATCGCGAGCAATGAATATTTCTATGAAATGATATTTTAAGCCTTTATTTATACTAGGGCATTGTTAATAATTATTTAAACTATGGTACTACGACAATTGTTAATAATTATGATAAATAAACATCAAGATATTGCAAAATCTGCGAAGGCGAATAGTTTCGGTGAATGTTTATTCATTTCCGCGAGTTTTACTAACATTCATGCATGTTCCCAATATTAATCGAACAATGTTCATCTTATTGATGCATTACAAATGATTAAGAACTTATAGAAATTAATTTTGATCGAGCTTCGATGTAAAGAGATGATTCTTAAAGTTTTAAAATGAAAAGTGAAGTAATTTATTACTATAATTTGGTTTAAAAAATCAATTCTTTTGTCAGACATCTAATGATTTGATTTAATTAAATATTATATGAGTAGGTTAAAATTTAATTTTGGTTGTTAATTCAATTAATAAAGTTTGAATAATTAGTTCTTTCCACAACAATTGGCATAAATCTGTGATTAGCTCCGCAGATTTCAGAACATTGTCCGAAAAATACTCCAGGTCGATTAGTAATTAAATTTATTTGGTTAATTCGCCCTGGTACTGAGTCTATTTTTAAGCCTAAAGACGGAACAGTTCAAGAGTGAATTACGTCGTTTGATGTTGTTAATATTCGAATTAGTGTATTAGATGGAATAATTATTCGATTATCTACGTCTAGGAGACGAAAAATGTAATTATTATTTAAATCTTTATCTATATAGGAGTCAAAATTTAAATTATTAAATTCTGGGTATTCATAGGATCAATATCATTGGTGCCCAATTGATTTGATTGTTAAGTATACGGGTATTCATAGTCCATCAATAAAATATAGGGTTTTTAAAGAAGGAAGTGCAATTACTCCTAAAATTATTATTGGGAGTAAAGTTCATACAATTTCAATATGATGATTTTTAAGTAAAAATCGATTGATAAATTTATTAGTAAAAATATCTAATATAATTATTAGAGTTAATGAAGAGATTATAATTATTATAATTATTGTGAAGTTGTGAAAAAGATTTAAATTATCGGCATATGGCGAATTGGGGTCTTGGAAATTAATTATTTTTCAATGAGACATTTTTAATAAAAATATTAAATTTTATAAATGAATCTTAAATTCATGCACTAATCTGCCATATTAAGATTTGTTTTTAATAATTAGAGGAATAGAGAGGAATGAGTGGTCTTTTGGGGAAAAGTTTTGGGGTCATTCTAGTGATGATTGATTAAATTTAAATATAGCTAGACGTTTAGTTATAAATCTCTCCAATATATAATAATAAACAAGAGTAAAATTATTCTTTTGAATGAAATTATTGAGCCAATAGATGATAATAAATTTTCACAGTAGTAGGAATCCGGGTAATCTGAATAACGTTGAGGTATTCCTATCATTCCTAAAAAATGCTGAAGGAAAAAAGTTATATTTACCCCAATAAATATTATATAAAATTGAGTTTTAAGATAAAATTGATTTAGGGTAAATCCTGTGAATAAAGGGAATCAATGAATTAATGAAGCAATAATAGAAAATACTGCTCCTATTGACAGTACATAGTGGAAATGAGAGACAACACAGTATGTATCATGTAGTATAATATCAATATATGAGTTTGATAATATAATTCCTGTTAATCCTCCTATTGTAAATAAAAAAATAAAGCCAAATTATCAAATAATAGAAGGATTAATAATAAGTTTTGACCCGTAGTACGTAGCTAGTCATCTAAATACTTTGATTCCTGTGGGAATTGCAATGATTATAGTTGCCGAAGTGAAATAAGCTCGTGTGTCTACATCTAAGCCTACTGTGAATATGTGATGTGCTCACACAATAAATCCTAGAAATCCAATTCCGAGTATTGCATAAACTATCCCTAGGTTCCCTTTTTCCCTCTTTCATTGAAAATGATATGGGAGATTAATCCAAACCCGGGTAAAATTAAAATATAGACTTCAGGATGCTCAAAAAATCAAAATAAATGTTGAAATAAAATTGGGTCCCCTCCCCCAGTAGGATCAAAGAAGGAAGTATTTAAATTTCGGTCTGTTAATAACATAGTAATAGCTCCGGCTAATACAGGTAGTGAGAGAAGAAGCAAAATTGTAGTAATTAATACTGACCAAGCAAATAAGGATATTTGATCGAATTTTAAAGCATTATTTTTTATTTTAAGAATTGTAACAATAAAATTAATTGATCCTATAATTGAAGAGATACCTGCAATATGCAAAGAAATAATTGTTAAGTCTATAGATGAAGATGGGTGATAAAGATTTGATGACTAAGGAGGGTAGATTGTTCATCCACTTCCCGAGCCTGGGAATAATAGTGTTGTAAGAATTAAAAGTAATAATGAAGGGGGGATTAGTCACAATCTTATATTATTTATTCGGGGAAATGCTGTATCAGGGGATCCAATTATTAAGGGAATTATTCAGTTTCCGAATCCTCCGATTATAAATGGTAAAACTATAAAAGAAATTATTACAAAAGCATGTGATGTTACAATTGAGTTATAAATTTGGTCGATATTAATTCAAGTTCCTGGCCTATTTAATTCTATTCGAATTAGTATTCTTAAAGAAGAACCAATTATACCAGATCATATAGCTGATATGAAATATAATATCCCAAAATTTTTGTGATTTGTTGAATACATATATTAATTATGCTAAAAATTAATATAACCAGTAGATCATAAATATAAATATAAATATTAAAAAAGTTATAAATAGATAATAGATTAGAAAATTAAGGTTAATTTAATTGTATATATTTTATTTAATTGAAGGGAAAAAATATAAGAAGGATATATTTAAATAATTTCATGATGTAATTAATCTTATTAAAAGATATACAATTATTAAAAGTATAAATTTTATTCTTGATATTATTAATGTTTCTAGGACGATTCATTTCAGTATAAAGAGTGCTATACGTGGGAAATTTGTGTACATAATAATTATTGAGTATAAAATAATTTTTCTTTCATTAGAGGTTAATATATTAAATTAGGAAGAAGAATTAATCTTTATTATTTTAAATATAAAAATTAAATTTGAAGAAATTATTGAATATAAATTGAAATATGTTAAAAATGTATCTTTGTTAATTATTAATAACATAACTATAATAGATGTTTGTATAACAGATGAATACCCTATAATTATTTTGATTGATTTTTTATTTAAGCAAATGATAGGGGCAATAATTACATTAATTAGGCAAATAAAATAAATTTCATTATTAAATTTTAATAGGAGTTCTATAATAATTATAGGGATTAATTTTATTAAAGTTATTAGAAAGAATAGATTAATTCAATTTAATGAATAAATTAAAGAAATGAATCGAACATTTAAAGAGTACATCCCAATTTTTAAGATAAGTGAAAAAAAAATTATTATTATAAATAAATAATTAGATTTATTTCCAATTCTGTGTAAATTATTATATATAGTAAATAGTATAAATACAATTCTTATGGAGGCTAAAGAGATTAAAAAATATATTAAATATGTATTTAGAGTATTAGTGTCAAATTTAACTATAGATCAAATGATTTATAATAGAAATTATAAATATTCTCCCATATCTCGCGAACGGATTGACGAACTTCAGAAATTCCTGTTGCATCTGAAAGTTGAAACTCGCCCGATTACATTGCTATTTGTATTTTTCCCCTAAGCCATTATAGTTATTGGTTTCGAGTATCAGACTTGCGAAAATTTTAATGGCTTCTCAACCATTCCTTAATTTCAAACTCGCATATCTCGCGAAAGGATTGACGAACTCGGGTAATTCCTGTTGAATCTGAAAGCAGAGACTCGCCGGATTACAACGGCATGTGTATTTTTGCCCTAGACCTTTGTAATTAATGGCTTCGAGTATCAGATTCCGAAAATTTTGATGGTTTCTCAACCATTCCATAACTTCAAACTCCCATATATCGCGAACGGATTGACGAACTCGAGAAATTCCTGTTGCACCCGAAAGCAGAAATTCGCCCGATTACAACGGTATGTGCATTTTTGCCCTAGGCCATAGTAGTTATTGGTTTCGAGAATAAGACATGCGAAAATTTTGATGGTTTCTCAACCATTCCTTAACTTCAAAATCCCATATCTCGCGAACGGATTGACGAACTCGAGAAATTCCTGTTGCATCTGAAAGTAGAAACTTGCCCGATTACAATGGGGTGTGTACTTTTCCCCTAGGCCATTCCAGTTATTGGTTTCGAGTATCAGACTTGCGAAAATTTTGATGGTTTCTCAACCATTCCTTAACTTCAAACTCCAATATCTCGTGAACGGACTGACGAACTAGAGAATTTCCTGTTGCATCTGAAAGTAGAAACTCGCCCGATTACAACGGTATGTGTATTGTTGCCCTAGGCCATAGTAGTTATTGGTTTCGAGTATCAGACTTGCGAAAATTTTGATGGTTTCTCAAACATTCCTTAACTTCAAACTCCCATATCTCGCGAACGGATTGACGAACTGGAGAAATTCCTGTTGCATCTGAAAGTAGAAATTCGCGCGATTACAATGGTATGTGTATTTTTGCCCTGGACCATAGTAGTTATTGGTTTCGAGTATCAGATTCCGAAAATTTTGATGGTTTCTCAACCATTCCTTAACTTCAAACTCCCATATCTCGCGAACGGATTGACGAACTCGAGAAATTCCTGTTGCATCTGAAAGTAGAAACTCGCCCGATTACAATGGTGTGTGTACTTTTCCCCTAGGCCATTCCAGTTATTGGTTTCGTGTATCAGACTTGCGAAATTTTTGATTGTTTCTCAACCATTCCTTAACTTCAAACTCCCATATCTCGCGAACGGATTGACGAACTCGAGAAATTCCTATTGCATCTGAAGGCAGAAACTCGCCCGATTACAATGGTTTGTGTACTTTTCCCCTAGGCCATTGCAGTTATTGGTTTCGAGTATCAGACCTGCGAAAACTTTGATGGTTTCTCAACCATTCCTTAACTTCAAACTCCCATATCTCGCGAACGGATTGACGAACTCGAAAAATTCCTGTTGCATCTGAAAGTAGAAATTTGCCCGATTACAATGGTGTGTGTACTTTTCCCCTAGGCCATTCCAGTTGTTGGTTTCGAGTATCAGACTTGCGAAAATTTTGATGGTTTCTCAACCATTCCTTAACTTCAAACCCCAATATCTCGTGAACGGATTGACGAACTGCAGAATTTCCTGTTGCATTTGAAAGTAGAAATTCGCCCGATTGCAATGGTGTGTGTACATTTCCCCTAGGCCATTCCAGTTATTGATTTCGAGTATCAGACTTGCGAAAATTTTGAGGGTTTCTCAACCATTCCTTAACTTAAAACTCCCATATCTCGCGAACGGATTGACGAACTCGAGAAATTCATGTTGCATCTGAAAGTAGAAACTCGACCGATTACAATGGTGTGTGTACTTCTCCCCTAGGCCATTCCAGTTATTGGTTTCGAGTATCAGACTTGCGAAATTTTTGTTTGTTTCTCCACCATTCCTTAATTTCAAACTCGCATATCTCGCGAATGGATTGACGGACTCGAGAAATTCCTGTTGCATCTGAAAGTAGAAACTCCCCCGATTAGAATGGTGTGTGTACTTTTCCCCTAGGCCATTCCAGTTATTGGTTTCGAGTATCAGACTTGCGAAAATTTTGATGGTTTCTCAAACATTCCATAACTTCAAACTCCCATATCTCGCGAACGGATTGACGAACTCGTGAAATTCCTGTTGCAACTGAAAGTAGAAACTCGCCCGATTACAACGGTATGTGTATTTCTCCCCTAGGCCATTCCAGGTATCGGTTTCGAGTATCAGAGCAGCAAAAGTTTTGGTGGTTTCACATCAGTTCCATGACTTCAAACTCCCATATCTCGCGAACGGATTGACGGACTCGAGAAATTCCTGTTGGATCTGAAAGTAGAAACTCGCGCGATTACAACGGTATGTGTATTTTTGCCCTAGGCCATAGTAGTTATTGGTTTCGAGTATCAGACTTGCGAAAATTTTGATGGTTTCTCAACCATTCCTTAATTTCAAACTCGCATATCTCGCGAACGGATTGACGAACTCGGGTAATTCCTGTTGAATCTGAAAGCAGAGACTCGCCGGATTACAACGGCATGTGAATTTTTGCCCTAGACCATTGTAATTAATGGCTTCGAGTATCAGATTCCGAAAATTTTGATGGTTTCTCAACCATTCCATAACTTCAAACTCCCATATATCGCGAACGGATTGACGAACTCGAGAAATTCCTGTTGCACCTGAAAGTAGAAACTTGCCCGATTACAATGGTGTGTGTACTTTAACCTTAGGCCATTCCAGTTATTGGTCTCGAGTATCAGACTTGCGAAAACTTTGATGGTTTCTCAACCATTCCTTAACTTCAAACACGCATATCTCGCGAACGGATTGACGGACTCGAGAAATTCCTGTTGCATCTGAAAGCAGAAACTCGGCCGATTACAACGGTATGTGCATTTTTGCCCTAGGCCAAAGTAGTTATTGGTTTCGAGAATAAGACTTGCGAAAATTTTGATGGTTTCTCAAACATTCCTTAACTTCAAACTCCCATATCTCGCGAACGGATTGACGAACTGGAGAAATTCCTGTTGCCTCTGAAAGTAGAAACTCACCCGATTACAATGGTGTGTGTACATTTCCCCTAGGCCATTCCAGTTATTGGTTTCGAGTATTAGACTTGCGAAAATTTTGATGGTTTCTCAACCATCTGTTAACTCCAAACTCCGATATTTCGCGAAAGGATTGACGAACTTGAGGAAATCCTGACGCATCTGAAAGTAGAAACTTGCCCGATTACAATGGTGTGTGTACTTTTCCCCTAGGCCATTCCAGTTATTGGTTTCGAGTATCAGACTTGCGAAAATTTTGATGGTTTCTCAACCATTCCTTAACTTCAAACTCCCATATCTCGCGAACGGATTGACGAACTCGAGAAATTCCTGTTGCATCTGAAAGTAGAAACTTGCCCGATTACAATGGGGTGTGTACTTTTCCCCTAGGCCATTCCAGTTATTGGTTTCGAGTATCAGACTTGCGAAAATTTTGATGGTTTCTCAACCATTCCTTAACTTCAAACTCCAATATCTCGTGAACGGACTGACGAACTAGAGAATTTCCTGTTGCATCTGAAAGTAGAAACTCGCCCGATTACAACGGTATGTGTATTGTTGCCCTAGGCCATAGTAGTTATTGGTTTCGAGTATCAGACTTGCGAAAATTTTGATGGTTTCTCAAACATTCCTTAACTTCAAACTCACATATCTCGCGAACGGATTGACGAACTGGAGAAATTCCTGTTGCATCTGAAAGTAGAAACTCGCCCGATTACAATGGTGTGTGTACTTTTCCCCTAGGCCATTCCAGTTATTGGTTTCGAGTATCAGACTTGCGAAAATTTTGATGGTTTCTCAACCATTCCTTAACTTCAAACTCCCATATCTCGCGAACGGATTGACGAACTCGAGAAATTCATGTTGCATCTGAAAGTAGAAACTCGCCCTATTACAATGGTGTGTGTACTTTTCCCCTAGGCCTTTCCAGTTATTGGTTTCGAGTATTAGATTTGCGAAAATTTTGATGGTTTCTCAACCATCTCTTAACTCCAAACTCCGATATTTCGCGAACGGATTGACGAACTTGAGGAATTCCTGACGCATCTGAAAGTAGAAACTTGTCCGATTACAATGGTGTGTGTACTTTTCCCCTTGGCCATTCCAGTTATTGATTTCGACTATCAGACTTGCGAAAATTTTGATGGTTTCTCAACCATTCCATAACTTAAAACTCCCATATCTCGCGAACGGATTGACGAACTCGAGAAATTCCTGTTGCACCTGAAAGTAGAAACTTGCCCGATTACAATGGTGTGTGTACTTTAACCTTAGGCCATTCCAGTTATTGGTCTCGAGTATCAGACTTGCGAAAACTTTGATGGTTTCTCAACCATTCCTTAACTTCAAACACGCATATCTCGCGAACGGATTGACGGACTCGAGAAATTCCTGTTGCATCTGAAAGCAGAAACTCGGCCGATTACAACGGTATGTGTATTTTTGCCCCGGACCATAGTAGTTATTGGTTTCGAGTATCAGATTCCGAAAATTTTGATGGTTTCTCAGCCATTCCTTAACTTCAAACTCCCATATCTCGCGAACGGATTGGCGAAATCGAGAAATTCCTGTTGCATCTGAAAGTAGTAACTTGCCCGATTACAAGGGGATGTGCATTTTTGCCCTAGGCCATAGTAGTTATTGGTTTCGAGTATAAAACATGCGAAAATTTTGATGGTTTCTCAACCATTCCATAACTTCAAACTCCCATATCACGCGAACGGATTGACGAACTCGAGAAATTCCTGTTGCATCTGAAAGCAGAAACTCGCCCGATTACAATGGTGTGTGTACTTTTCCCTTAGGCCATTCCAGTTATTGGTTTCGAGTATCAGACTTGCGAAAATTTTGATGGTTTCTCAACCATTCCATAACTTCAAACTCACATATATGCGAACGGATTGACGAACTCGAGAAATTCCTGTTGCATCTGAATGCAGAAACTCGTCCGATTACAAAGGTTTGTGCATTTTTGCCCTAGGCCATAGTAGTTATTGGTTTCGAGTATAAGACATGCGAAAATTTTGATTGTTTCTCAACCATTCCTTAACTTCAAACTCCCATATCTCGCGAACGGATTGACGAACTCGAGAAATTCCTATTGCATCTGAAAGTAGAAACTCGCCCGATTACAATGGGGTGTGTACTTTTCCCCTAGGCCATTCCAGTTATTGGTTTCGAGTATCAGACTTGCGAAAATTTTGATGGTTTCTCAACCATTCCTTAACTTCAAACTCCAATATCTCGTGAACGGACTGACGAACTAGAGAATTTCCTGTTGCATCTGAAAGTAGAAACTCGCCCGATTACAACGGTATGTGTATTGTTGCCCTAGGCCATAGTAGTTATTGGTTTCGAGTATCAGACTTGCGAAAATTTTGATGGTTTCTCAAACATTCCTTAACTTCAAACTCCCATATCTCGCGAACGGATTGACGAACTGGAGAAATTCCTGTTGCATCTGAAAGTAGAAACTCGCCCGATTACAATGGTGTGTGTACTTTTCCCCTAGGCCATTCCAGTTATTGGTTTCGAGTATCAGACTTGCGAAAATTTTGATGGTTTCTCAACCATTCCTTAACTTCAAACTCCCATATCTCGCGAACGGATTGACGAACTCGAGAAATTCATGTTGCATCTGAAAGTAGAAACTCGCCCTATTACAATGGTGTGTGTACTTTTCCCCTAGGCCTTTCCAGTTATTGGTTTCGAGTATTAGATTTGCGAAAATTTTGATGGTTTCTCAACCATCTCTTAACTCCAAACTCCGATATTTCGCGAACGGATTGACGAACTTGAGGAATTCCTGACGCATCTGAAAGTAGAAACTTGTCCGATTACAATGGTGTGTGTACTTTTCCCCTTGGCCATTCCAGTTATTGATTTCGACTATCAGACTTGCGAAAATTTTGATGGTTTCTCAACCATTCCATAACTTAAAACTCCCATATCTCGCGAACGGATTGACGAACTCGAGAAATTCCTGTTGCACCTGAAAGTAGAAACTTGCCCGATTACAATGGTGTGTGTACTTTAACCTTAGGCCATTCCAGTTATTGGTCTCGAGTATCAGACTTGCGAAAACTTTGATGGTTTCTCAACCATTCCTTAACTTCAAACACGCATATCTCGCGAACGGATTGACGGACTCGAGAAATTCCTGTTGCATCTGAAAGCAGAAACTCGGCCGATTACAACGGTATGTGTATTTTTGCCCCGGACCATAGTAGTTATTGGTTTCGAGTATCAGATTCCGAAAATTTTGATGGTTTCTCAGCCATTCCTTAACTTCAAACTCCCATATCTCGCGAACGGATTGGCGAAATCGAGAAATTCCTGTTGCATCTGAAAGTAGTAACTTGCCCGATTACAAGGGGATGTGCATTTTTGCCCTAGGCCATAGTAGTTATTGGTTTCGAGTATAAAACATGCGAAAATTTTGATGGTTTCTCAACCATTCCATAACTTCAAACTCCCATATCACGCGAACGGATTGACGAACTCGAGAAATTCCTGTTGCATCTGAAAGCAGAAACTCGCCCGATTACAATGGTGTGTGTACTTTTCCCTTAGGCCATTCCAGTTATTGGTTTCGAGTATCAGACTTGCGAAAATTTTGATGGTTTCTCAACCATTCCATAACTTCAAACTCACATATATGCGAACGGATTGACGAACTCGAGAAATTCCTGTTGCATCTAAATGCAGAAACTCGTCCGATTACAAAGGTTTGTGCATTTTTGCCCTAGGCCATAGTAGTTATTGGTTTCGAGTATAAGACATGCGAAAATTTTGATTGTTTCTCAACCATTCCTTAACTTCAAACTCCCATATCTCGCGAACGGATTGACGAACTCGAGAAATTCCTATTGCATCTGAAAGTAGAAACTCGCCCGATTACAATGGTGTGTGTACTTTTCCCCTAGGCCATTGCAGTTATTGGTTTCGAGTATCAGACTTGCGAAAACTTTGATGATTTCTCAACCATTCCTTAACTTCAAACTCCCATATCTCGCGAACGGATTGACGAACTCGAGAAATTCATGTTGCATCTGAAAGTAGAAACTCGCCCGATTACAATGGTGTGTGTACTTTTCCCCTAGGCCATTCCAGTTATTGGTTTCGAGTATCAGACTTGCGAAATTTTTGACTATTTCTCTACCATTCCTTAATTTCAAACTCGCATATCTCGCGAACGGATTGACGAACTCGAGAAATTCCTGTTGCAACTGAAAGTAGAAATTTGCCCGATTACAATGGTGTGTGTACTTTTCCCCTAGGCCATTCCAGTTGTTGGTTTCGAGTATCAGACTTGCGAAAATTTTGATGGTTTCTCAACCATTCCTCAATTTCAAACTCGCATATCTCGCGAACGGATTGACGAACTCGAGAAATTCATGTTGCATCTGAAAGTAGAAACTCGCCCTATTACAATGGTGTGTGTACTTTTCCCCTAGGCCTTTCCAGTTATTGGTTTCGAGTATTAGATTTGCGAAAATTTTGATGGTTTCTCAACCATCTCTTAACTCCAAACTCCGATATTTCGCGAACGGATTGACGAACTTGAGGAATTCCTGACGCATCTGAAAGTAGAAACTTGTCCGATTACAATGGTGTGTGTACTTTTCCCCTTGGCCATTCCAGTTATTGATTTCGACTATCAGACTTGCGAAAATTTTGATGGTTTCTCAACCATTCCATAACTTAAAACTCCCATATCTCGCGAACGGATTGACGAACTCGAGAAATTCCTGTTGCACCTGAAAGTAGAAACTTGCCCGATTACAATGGTGTGTGTACTTTAACCTTAGGCCATTCCAGTTATTGGTCTCGAGTATCAGACTTGCGAAAACTTTGATGGTTTCTCAACCATTCCTTAACTTCAAACACGCATATCTCGCGAACGGATTGACGGACTCGAGAAATTCCTGTTGCATCTGAAAGCAGAAACTCGGCCGATTACAACGGTATGTGTATTTTTGCCCCGGACCATAGTAGTTATTGGTTTCGGGTATCAGATTCCGAAAATTTTGATGGTTTCTCAGCCATTCCTTAACTTCAAACTCCCATATCTCGCGAACGGATTGGCGAAATCGAGAAATTCCTGTTGCATCTGAAAGTAGTAACTTGCCCGATTACAAGGGGATGTGCATTTTTGCCCTAGGCCATAGTAGTTATTGGTTTCGAGTATAAAACATGCGAAAATTTTGATGGTTTCTCAACCATTCCATAACTTCAAACTCCCATATCACGCGAACGGATTGACGAACTCGAGAAATTCCTGTTGCATCTGAAAGCAGAAACTCGCCCGATTACAATGGTGTGTGTACTTTTCCCTTAGGCCATTCCAGTTATTGGTTTCGAGTATCAGACTTGCGAAAATTTTGATGGTTTCTCAACCATTCCATAACTTCAAACTCACATATATGCGAACGGATTGACGAACTCGAGAAATTCCTGTTGCATCTGAATGCAGAAACTCGTCCGATTACAAAGGTTTGTGCATTTTTGCCCTAGGCCATAGTAGTTATTGGTTTCGAGTATAAGACATGCGAAAATTTTGATTGTTTCTCAACCATTCCTTAACTTCAAACTCCCATATCTCGCGAACGGATTGACGAACTCGAGAAATTCCTATTGCATCTGAAAGTAGAAACTCGCCCGATTACAATGGTGTGTGTACTTTTCCCCTAGGCCATTGCAGTTATTGGTTTCGAGTATCAGACTTGCGAAAACTTTGATGATTTCTCAACCATTCCTTAACTTCAAACTCCCATATCTCGCGAACGGATTGACGAACTCGAGAAATTCATGTTGCATCTGAAAGTAGAAACTCGCCCGATTACAATGGTGTGTGTACTTTTCCCCTAGGCCATTCCAGTTATTGGTTTCGAGTATCAGACTTGCGAAATTTTTGACTATTTCTCTACCATTCCTTAATTTCAAACTCGCATATCTCGCGAACGGATTGACGAACTCGAGAAATTCCTGTTGCAACTGAAAGTAGAAATTTGCCCGATTACAATGGTGTGTGTACTTTTCCCCTAGGCCATTCCAGTTGTTGGTTTCGAGTATCAGACTTGCGAAAATTTTGATGGTTTCTCAACCATTCCTCAATTTCAAACTCGCATATCTCGCGAACGGATTGACGAACTCGAGAAATTCCTGTTGCATCTGAAAGCAGAAACTCGCCCGATTACAACGGTTTGTGCATTTTTACCCTAGGCCATAGTAGTTATTGGTTTCGAGTATAAGACTTGCGAAAATTTTGATGGTTTCTCAACCATTCCTCAATTTCAAACTCGCATATCTCGCGAACGGATTGACGAACTCGAGAAATTCCTGTTGCATCTGAAAGCAGAAACTCGCCCGATTACAACGGTATGTGTATTTTTGCCCTGGACCATAGTAGTTATTGGTTTCGAGTATCAGATTCCGAAAATTTTGATGGTTTCTCAACCATTCCTTAACTTCAAACTCCCATATCTCGCGAACGGATTGACGAACTCGAGAAATTCCTGTTGCATCTGAAAGTAGAAACTTGCCCGATTACAACGGTGTGTGTACTTTTCCCCTAGGCCATTCCAGTTATTGGTTTCGAGTATCAGACCTGCGAAAATTTTGATGGTTTCTCAACCATTCCATAACTTCAAACTCACATATATGCGAACGAATTGACGAACTCGAGAAAATCCTGTTGCATCTGAAAGCAGAAACTCGCCCGATTACAAAGGTTTGTGCATTTTTGCCCTAGGCCATAGTAGTTATTGGTTTCGAGTATCAGATTCCGAAAATTTTGATGGTTTCTCAACCATTCCTCAACTTCAAACTCGCATATCTCGCGAACGGATTGACGGACTCGAGAAATTTCTGTTGCATCTGAAAGCAGAAACTCGCCCGATTACAACGGGATGTGCATTTTTGCCCTGGACCATAGTAGTTATTGGTTTCGAGTATCAGATTCCGAAAATTTTGATGGTTTCTCAAACATTCCTTAACTTCAAACTCCCATATCTCGCGAACGGATTGACGAACTCGAAAAAATTCCTGTCGCATCTGAAAGTAGAAATTTGCCCGATTACAATGGTGTGTGTACTTTTCCCCTAGGCCATTCCAGTTGCTGGTTTCGAGTATCAGACTTGCGAAAATTTTGATGGTTTCTCAAACATTCCATAACTTCAAACTCCCATATCACGCGAACGGATTGACGAACTCGAGAAATTCCTGTTGCATCTGAAAGCAGAAACTCGCCCGATTACAATGGTGTGTGTACTTTTCCCCTAGGCCATTCCAGTTATTGGTTTCGAGTATCAGACTTGCGAAAATTTTGATGGTTTCTCAACCATTTCTCAATTTCAAACTCGCATATCTCGCGAACGGATTGACGAACTCGAGAAATTCCTGTTGCATCTGAAAGCAGAAACTCGCCCGATTACAAAGGTTTGTGCATTTTTGCCCTAGGCCATAGTAGTTATTGGTTTCGAGTATCAGATTCCGAAAATTTTGATGGTTTCTCAACCATTCCTCAATTTCAAACTCGCATATCTCGCGAACGGATTGACGAACTCGAGAAATTCATGTTGAATCTGAAAGTAGAAACTCGCCCGATTACAATGGTGTGTGTACTTTTCCCCTAGGCCATTCCAGTTATTGGTTTCGAGTATCAGACTTGCGAAATTTTTGATTATTTCTCTACCATTCCTTAATTTCAAACTCGCATATCTCGCGAACGGATTGACGAACTCGAGAAATTCCTGTTGCATCTGAAAGTAGAAACTCCCCCGATTAGAATGTTGTGTGTACTTTTCCCCTAGGCCATTCCAGTTATTGGTTTCGAGTATCAGACTTGCGAAAATTTTGATGGTTTCTCAACCATTCCTTAATTTCAATCTCACATATCTCGCGAACGGATTGACGAACTCGAGTAAATCCTGTTGAATCTGAAAGCAGAGACTCGCCCGATTACAACGGCATGTGTATTTTTTCCTAGGCCATAGTAGTTATTGGTTTCGAGTATCAGACTTGCGAAAATTTTGATGGTTTCTCAACCATTCCTCAATTTCAAACTCGCATATCTCGCGAACGGATTGACGAACTCGAGAAATTCCTGTTGCATCTGAAAGCAGAAACTCGCCCGATTACAACGGTATGTGTATTTTTGCCCTGGACCATAGTAGTTATTGGTTTCGAGTATCAGATTCCGAAAATTTTGATGGTTTCTCAACCATTCCTTAACTTCAAACTCCCATATCTCGCGAACGGATTGACGAACTCGAGAAATTCCTGTTGCATCTGAAAGTAGAAACTTGCCCGATTACAACGGTGTGTGTACTTTTCCCCTAGGCCATTCCAGTTATTGGTTTCGAGTATCAGACCTGCGAAAATTTTGATGGTTTCTCAACCATTCCATAACTTCAAACTCACATATATGCGAACGAATTGACGAACTCGAGAAAATCCTGTTGCATCTGAAAGCAGAAACTCGCCCGATTACAATGGTGTGTGTACTTTTCCCCTAGGCCATTCCAGTTATTGGTTTCGAGTATCAGACTTGCGAAAATTTTGATGGTTTCTCAACCATTTCTCAATTTCAAACTCGCATATCTCGCGAACGGATTGACGAACTCGAGAAATTCCTGTTGCATCTGAAAGCAGAAACTCGCCCGATTACAAAGGTTTGTGCATTTTTGCCCTAGGCCATAGTAGTTATTGGTTTCGAGTATCAGATTCCGAAAATTTTGATGGTTTCTCAACCAATCCTCAATTTCAAACTCGCATATCTCGCGAACGGATTGACGAACTCGAGGAATTCATGTTGAATCTGAAAGTAGAAACTCGCCCGATTACAATGGTGTGTGTACTTTTCCCCTAGGCCATTCCAGTTATTGGTTTCGAGTATCAGACTTGCGAAATTTTTGATTATTTCTCTACCATTCCTTAATTTCAAACTCGCATATCTCGCGAACGGATTGACGAACTCGAGAAATTCCTGTTGCATCTGAAAGTAGAAACTCCCCCGATTAGAATGTTGTGTGTACTTTTCCCCTAGGCCATTCCAGTTATTGGTTTCGAGTTTCAGACTTGCGAAAATTTTGATGGTTTCTCAACCATTCCTTAATTTCAATCTCACATATCTCGCGAACGGATTGACGAACTCGAGTAAATCCTGTTGAATCTGAAAGCAGAGACTCGCCCGATTACAACGGCATGTGTATTTTTTCCTAGGCCATAGTAGTTATTGGTTTCGAGTATCAGACTTGCGAAAATTTTGATGGTTTCTCAACCATTCCTCAATTTCAAACTTGCATATCTCGCGAACGGATTGACGAACTCGAGAAATTCCTGTTGCATCTGAAAGCAGAAACTCGCCCGATTGAAACGGTATTAGTATTTTTCCCCTAGGCCATTGCAGTTATTGCTTTCGAGTATCAGACTTGCGAAAATTTTGATGGTTTCTCAACCATTCCTTAATTTCGAACTCCCATATCTCGCGAAAGGATTGACGAACTCGAGAAATTCCTGTTGCATCTGAAAGCAGAAACTCGCCCGATTACAATGGTATTTGTATTTTTCCCCTAGGCCATTGCAGTTATTGCTTTCGAGTATCAGACTTGCGAAAACTTTGATGGTTTCTCAACCATTCCTTAACTTCAAACTCCCATATCTCGCGAACGGATTGACGAACTCGAGAAATTCCTGCTGCATCTGAAAGTAGAAACTTGCCCGATTACAATGGTGTGTGTACTTTTCCCCTAGGCCATTCCAATTATTGGTTTCGAGTATCAGACTTGGGTAAATTTTGATGGTTTCTCAACCATTCCATAACTTCAAACTCCCATATATGCGAACGGATTGACGAACTCGAGAAATTCCTGTTGCATCTGAAAGCAGAAACTCGGCCGATTACAACGGGATGTGCATTTTTGCCGTAGGCCATAGTAGTTATTGGTTTCGAGTATAAGACATGCGAAAATTTTGATGGTTTCTCAACCATTCCTTAACTTCAAACTCCCATATATGCGAACGGATTGACGAACTCGAGAAATTCCTGTTGCATCTGAAAGCAGAAACTCGCCCGATTACAACGGTATTTGTATTTTTCCCCTAGGCCATTGTAGTTATTGGTTTCGAGTATCAGATTCCGAAAATTTTGATGGTTTCTCAACCATTCCTCAATTTCAAACTCGCATATCTCGCGAACGGATTGACGAAATCGAGAAATTCCTGTTGCATCTGAAAGCAGAAACTCGCCCGATTGCAACGGTATGTGTATTTTTGCCCTGGACCATAGTAGTTATTGGTTTCGAGTATCAGATTCCGAAAATTTTGATGGTTTCTCAACCATTCCTCAACTTCAAACTCCCATATCTCGCGAACGGATTGACGAACTCGAGAAATTCCTGTTGCATCTGAAAGTAGAAACTCGCCCGATTACAATGGTGTGTGTACTTTTCCCCTAGGCCATTCCAGTTATTGGTTTCGAGTGTCAGACTTGCGAAAATTTTGATGGTTTCTCAACCATTCCATAACTTCGAACTCCCATATCACGCGAACGGATTGACGAACTCGAGAAATTCCTGTTGCATCTGAATGCAGAAACTCGCCCGATTACAACGGTTTGTGCATTTTTGCCCTAGACCATAGTAGTTATTGGTTTCGAGTATAAGACTTGCGAAAATTTTTATGGTTTCTCAACCATTCCTCAATTTCAAACTCGCATATCTCGCGAACGGATTGACGAACTCGAGAAATTCCTGTTGCATCTGAAAGTTGAAACTCGCCCGATTACAACGGTATGTGTATTTTTGCTCTAGACCATAGTAGTTATTGGTTTCGAGTATAAGACTTGCGAAAATTGTTATGGTTTCTCAACCATTCCTCAATTTCAAACTCGCATATCTCGCGAACGGATTGACGAACTCGAGAAATTCCTGTTGCATCTGAAAGCAGAAACTCGCCCGATTACAACGGTATGTGTATTTTTGCCCTGGACCATAGTAGTTATTGGTTTCGAGTATCAGATTCCGAAAATTTTGATGGTTTCTCAACCATTCCTTAACTTCAAACTCCCATATCTCGCGAACGGATTGACGAACTCGAGAAATTCCTGTTGCATCTGAAAGTAGAAACTTGCCCGATTACAACGGTGTGTGTACTTTTCCCCTAGGCCATTCCAGTTATTGGTTTCGAGTATCAGACCTGCGAAAATTTTGATGGTTTCTCAACCATTCCATAACTTCAAACTCACATATATGCGAACGAATTGACGAACTCGAGAAAATCCTGTTGCATCTGAAAGCAGAAACTCGCCCGATTACAAAGGTTTGTGCATTTTTGCCCTAGGCCATAGTAGTTATTGGTTTCGAGTATCAGATTCCGAAAATTTTGATGGTTTCTCAACCATTCCTCAACTTCAAACTCGCATATCTCGCGAACGGTTTGACGGACTCGAGAAATTTCTGTTGCATCTGAAAGCAGAAACTCGCCCGATTACAACGGGATGTGCATTTTTGCCCTGGACCATAGTAGTTATTGGTTTCGAGTATCAGATTCCGAAAATTTTGATGGTTTCTCAAACATTCCTTAACTTCAAACTCCCATATCTCGCGAACGGATTGACGAACTCGAAAAAATTCCTGTCGCATCTGAAAGTAGAAATTTGCCCGATTACAATGGTGTGTGTACTTTTCCCCTAGGCCATTCCAGTTGCTGGTTTCGAGTATCAGACTTGCGAAAATTTTGATGGTTTCTCAAACATTCCATAACTTCAAACTCCCATATCACGCGAACGGATTGACGAACTCGAGAAATTCCTGTTGCATCTGAAAGCAGAAACTCGCCCGATTACAATGGTGTGTGTACTTTTCCCCTAGGCCATTCCAGTTATTGGTTTCGAGTATCAGACTTGCGAAAATTTTGATGGTTTCTCAACCATTTCTCAATTTCAAACTCGCATATCTCGCGAACGGATTGACGAACTCGAGAAATTCCTGTTGCATCTGAAAGCAGAAACTCGCCCGATTACAAAGGTTTGTGCATTTTTGCCCTAGGCCATAGTAGTTATTGGTTTCGAGTATCAGATTCCGAAAATTTTGATGGTTTCTCAACCATTCCTCAATTTCAAACTCGCATATCTCGCGAACGGATTGACGAACTCGAGAAATTCATGTTGAATCTGAAAGTAGAAACTCGCCCGATTACAATGGTGTGTGTACTTTTCCCCTAGGCCATTCCAGTTATTGGTTTCGAGTATCAGACTTGCGAAATTTTTGATTATTTCTCTACCATTCCTTAATTTCAAACTCGCATATCTCGCGAACGGATTGACGAACTCGAGAAATTCCTGTTGCATCTGAAAGTAGAAACTCCCCCGATTAGAATGTTGTGTGTACTTTTCCCCTAGGCCATTCCAGTTATTGGTTTCGAGTATCAGACTTGCGAAAATTTTGATGGTTTCTCAACCATTCCTTAATTTCAATCTCACATATCTCGCGAACGGATTGACGAACTCGAGTAAATCCTGTTGAATCTGAAAGCAGAGACTCGCCCGATTACAGCGGCATGTGTATTTTTTCCTAGGCCATAGTAGTTATTGGTTTCGAGTATCAGACTTGCGAAAATTTTGATGGTTTCTCAACCATTCCTCAATTTCAAACTTGCATATCTCGCGAACGGATTGACGAACTCGAGAAATTCCTGTTGCATCTGAAAGCAGAAACTCGCCCGATTGAAACGGTATTAGTATTTTTCCCCTAGGCCATTGCAGTTATTGCTTTCGAGTATCAGACTTGCGAAAATTTTGATGGTTTCTCAACCATTCCTTAATTTCGAACTCCCATATCTCGCGAAAGGATTGACGAACTCGAGAAATTCCTGTTGCATCTGAAAGCAGAAACTCGCCCGATTACAATGGTATTTGTATTTTTCCCCTAGGCCATTGCAGTTATTGCTTTCGAGTATCAGACTTGCGAAAACTTTGATGGTTTCTCAACCATTCCTTAACTTCAAACTCCCATATCTCGCGAACGGATTGACGAACTCGAGAAATTCCTGCTGCATCTGAAAGTAGAAACTTGCCCGATTACAATGGTGTGTGTACTTTTCCCCTAGGCCATTCCAATTATTGGTTTCGAGTATCAGACTTGGGTAAATTTTGATGGTTTCTCAACCATTCCATAACTTCAAACTCCCATATATGCGAACGGATTGACGAACTCGAGAAATTCCTGTTGCATCTGAATGCAGAAACTCGCCCGATTACAACGGTTTGTGCATTTTTGCCCTAGACCATAGTAGTTATTGGTTTCGAGTATAAGACTTGCGAAAATTTTTATGGTTTCTCAACCATTCCTCAATTTCAAACTCGCATATCTCGCGAACGGATTGACGAACTCGAGAAATTCCTGTTGCATCTGAAAGTTGAAACTCGCCCGATTACAACGGTATGTGTATTTTTGCTCTAGACCATAGTAGTTATTGGTTTCGAGTATAAGACTTGCGAAAATTGTTATGGTTTCTCAACCATTCCTCAATTTCAAACTCGCATATCTCGCGAACGGATTGACGAACTCGAGAAATTCCTGTTGCATCTGAAAGTAGAAACTCGCCCGATTACAATGGTGTGTGCACTTTTCCCCTAGGCCATTCCAGTTATTGGTTTCGAGTATCAGACTTGCGAAAATTTTGATGGTTTCTCAACCATTCCATAAGTTCAAACTCCCATATATGCGAACGGATTGACGAACTCGAGAAATTCCTGTTGCATCTGAAAGCAGAAACTCGCCCGATTACAACGGGATGTGCATTTTTGCCCTAGGCCATACTAGTCATTGGTTTCGAGTATAAGACGTGCGAAAATTTTGATGGTGTCTCAACCATTCCTTAACTTCGAACTTCCATATCTCGCGAACGCATTGACGAACTCGAGAAATTCCTGTTGCATCTGAAAGCAGAAACTCGCCCGTTTACAATGGTATGTGTACTCTTGCCCTAGGCCATAGTAGTTATTGGTTTCGAGTATCAGACTTGCGAAAACTTTGATGGTTTCTTAACCATTCCTTAACTTCAAACTCCCATATCACGCGAACGGATTGACGAACTCGAGAAATTCCTGTTGCATCTGAAAGCAGAAACTCGCTCGTTTACAATGGTATGTGTACTCTTGCCCTAGGCCATAGTAGTTATTGGTTTCGAGTATCAGATTCCAAAAATTTTGTAGGTTTCTCAACCTTTCTTCAATTTCAAACTCGCATATCTCGCGAACGGATTGACGAACTCGAGAAAATCCTGTTGCATCTGAAAGTAGAAACTCGCCCGATTACAATGGTGTGTGTACTTTTCCCCTAGGCCATTCCAGTTATTGGTTTCGAGTATCAGATTCCGAAAATTTTGTAGGTTTCTCAACCATTCCTCAATTTCAAACTCGCATATCTCGCGAACGGATTGACGAACTCGAGAAATTCCTGTTGCATCTGAAAGCAGAAACTCGCCCGATTACAACGGTGTGTGTACCCTTCCCCTAGGCCATTGCAGTTATTGGTTTCGAATATCAGACTTACGAAAACTTTGATGGTTTCTCGACCATTCCTCAATTTCATACTCCCATATCTCGCGAACGGATTGACGAACTCGAGAAATTCCTGTTGCATCTGAAAGCAGAAACTCGCCCGATTACAACGGTATGTGTATTTTTGCCCTGGACCATAGTAGTTATTGGTTTCGAGTATCAGATTCCGAAAATTTTGATGGTTTCTCAACCATTCCTTAACTTCAAACTCCCATATCTCGCGAACGGATTGACGAACTCGAGAAATTCCTGTTGCATCTGAAAGTAGAAACTTGCCCGATTACAATGGTGTGTGTACTTTTCCCCTAGGCCATTCCAGTTATTGGTTTCGAGTATCAGACTTGCGAAAATTTTGATGGTTTCTCAACCATTCCATAACTTCAAACTCCCATATATGCGAACGGATTGACGAACTCGAGAAATTCCTGTTGCATCTGAAAGCAGAAACTCGCCCGATTACAACGGGATGTGCATTTTTGCCCTAGGCCATAGTAGTTATTGGTTTCGAGTATAAGACATGCGAAAATTTTGATGGTGTCTCAACCATTCCTTAACTTCGAACTCCCATATCTCGCGAACGGATTGACGAACTCGAGAAATTCCTGTTGCATCTGAAAGCAGAAACTCGCCCGATTACAACGGTATTTGTATTTTTCCCCTAGGCCATCGTAGTTATTGCTTTCGAGTATCAGACATGCGAAAACTTTGATGGTTTCTCAACCATTCCTTAACTTCAAACTCCGATATCTCGCGAACGGATTGACGAACTCGAGAAATTCCTGTTGCATCTGAAAGTAGAAACTCGCCCGATTACAATGGTGTGTGTACTTTTCCCCTAGGCCATTGCAGTTATTGGTTTCGAGTATCAGACTTGCGAAAACTTTGATGGTTTCTCAACCATTCCTTAACTTCAAACTCCCATATCTCGCGAACGGATTGACGAACTCGAGAAATTCCTGTTGCATCTGAAAGTAGAAACTCGCCCGATTACAATGGTGTGTGTACTTTTCCCCTAGGCCATTCCAGTTATTGGTATCGAGTATCAGACTTGCGAAAATTTTGATGGTTTCTCAACCATTCCATAACTTCAAACTCCCATATCACGCGAACGGATTGACGAACTCGGGAAATTCCTGTTGCATCTGAAAGCAGAAACTCGCCCGATTACAACGGTTTGTGCATTTTTGCCCTAGGCCATAGTAGTTATTGGTTTCGAATATAAGACTTGCGAAAATTTTGATGGTTTCTCAACCTTTCCTCAATTTCAAACTCGCATATCTCGCGAACGGATTGACGAACTCGAGAATTTCCTGTTGCATCTGAAAGCAGAAACTCGCCCGATTACAACGGTATGTGTATTTTTGCCCTGGACCATAGTAGTTATTGGTTTCGAGTATCAGACTTGCGAAAATTTTGATGGTTTCTCAACCATTCCATAACTTCAAACTCCCATATCACGCGAACGGATTGACGAACTCGAGAAATTCCTGTTGCATCTGAAAGCAGAAACTCGCCCGTTTACAATGGTATGTGTACTCTTGCCCTAGGCCATAGTAGTTATTGGTTTCTAGTATCAGACTTGCGAAAATTTTGATGGTTTCTCAACCATTCCATAACTTCAAACTCCCGTATATGCGAACGGATTGACGAACTCGAGAAATTCCTGTTGCATCTGAAAGCAGAAACTCGCCCGATTACAACGGTTTGTGCATTTTTGCCCTAGGCCATAGTAGTTATTGGTTTCGAGTATCAGATTCCAAAAATTTTGTAGGTTTCTCAACCTTTCTTCAATTTCAAACTCGCATATCTCGCGAACGGATTGACGAACTCGAGAAAATCCTGTTGCATCTGAAAGTAGAAACTCGCCCGATTACAATGGTGTGTGTACTTTTCCCCTAGGCCATTCCAGTTATTGGTTTCGAGTATCAGACTTGCGAAAATTTTGATGGTTTCTCAACCATTCCATAACTTCAAACTCCCATATATGCGAACGGATTGACGAACTCGAGAAATTCCTGTTGCATCTGAAAGCAGAAACTCGCCCGATTACAACGGTTTGTGCATTTTTGCCCTAGGCCATAGTAGTTATTGTTTTCGAGTATCAGATTCCGAAAATTTTGATGGTTTCTCAACCATTCCTCAACTTCAAACTCGCATATCTCGCGAACGGATTGACGGACTCGAGAAATTTCTGTTGCATCTGAAAGCAGAAACTCGCCCGATTACAACGGGATGTGCATTTTTGCCCTGGACCATAGTAGTTATTGGTTTCGAGTATCAGATTCCGAAAATTTTGATGGTTTCTCAACCATTCCTCAACTTCAAACTCGCATATCTCGCGAACGGATTGACGGACTCGAGAAATTTCTGTTGCATCTGAAAGTAGAAACTCGCCCGATTACAATGGTGTGTGTACTTTTCCCTTAGGCCATTCCAGTTATTGGTTTCGTGTATCAGACTTGCGAAAACTTTGATGGTTTCTCAACCATTCCTTAACTTCAAACTCCCATATCTCGCGAACGGATTGACGAACTCGAGAAATTCCTGTTGCATCTGAAAGTAGAAACTCGCCCGATTACAATGGTGTGTGTACTTTTCCCCTAGGCCATTGCAGTTATTGGTTTCGAGTATCAGACTTGCGAAAACTTTGATGGTTTCTCAACAATTCCTTAACTTCAAACTCCCATATCTCGCGAACGGATTGACGAACTCGAAAAAATTCCTGTCGCATCTGAAAGTAGAAATTTGCCCGATTACAATGGTGTGTGTACTTTTCCCCTAGGCCATTCCAGTTGCTGGTTTCGAGTATCAGACTTGCGAAAATTTTGATGGTTTCTCAAACATTCCATAACTTCAAACTCCCATATCACGCGAACGGATTGACGAACTCGAGAAATTCCTGTTGCATCTGAAAGCAGAAACTCGCCCGATTACAATGGTGTGTGTACTTTTCCCCTAGGCCATTCCAGTTATTGGTTTCGAGTATCAGACTTGCGAAAATTTTGATTGTTTCTCAACCATTTCTCAATTTCAAACTCGCATATCTCGCGAACGGATTGACGAACTCGAGAAATTCCTGTTGCATCTGAAAGCAGAAACTCGCCCGATTACAAAGGTTTGTGCATTTTTGCCCTAGGCCATAGTAGTTATTGGTTTCGAGTATCAGATTCCGAAAATTTTGATGGTTTCTCAACCATTCCTCAATTTCAAACTCGCATATCTCGCGAACGGATTGACGAACTCGAGAAATTCATGTTGAATCTGAAAGTAGAAACTCGCCCGATTACAATGGTGTGTGTACTTTTCCCCTAGGCCATTCCAGTTATTGGTTTCGAGTATCAGACTTGCGAAATTTTTGATTATTTCTCTACCATTCCTTAATTTCAAACTCGCATATCTCGCGAACGGATTGACGAACTCGAGAAATTCCTGTTGCATCTGAAAGTAGAAACTCCCCCGATTAGAATGTTGTGTGTACTTTTCCCCTAGGCCATTCCAGTTATTGGTTTCGAGTATCAGACTTGCGAAAATTTTGATGGTTTCTCAACCATTCCTTAATTTCAATCTCACATATCTCGCGAACGGATTGACGAACTCGAGTAAATCCTGTTGAATCTGAAAGCAGAGACTCGCCCGATTACAACGGCATGTGTATTTTTTCCTAGGCCATAGTAGGTATTGGTTTCGAGTATCAGACTTGCGAAAATTTTGATGGTTTCTCAAACATTCCTTAACTTCAAACTCCCATATCTCGCGAACGGATTGACGAACTGGAGAAATTCCTGTTGCATCTGAAAGTAGAAACTCGCCCGATTACAATGGTGTGTGTACATTTCCCCTACGCCATTCCTGTTATTGGTTTCGAGTATTAGACTTGCGAAAATTTTGATGGTTTCTCAACCATCTCTTAACTCCAAACTCCGATATTTCGCGAACGGATTGACGAACTTGAGGAATTCCTGACGCATGTGAAAGTAGAAACTTGCCCGATTACAATGGTGTGTGTACTTTTCCCCTAGGCCGTTCCAGTTATTGGTTTCGAGTATCAGACTTGCGAAAATTTTGATGGTTTCTCAACCATTCCATAACTTCAAACTCCCATATCTCGGGACGGATTGACGAACTGGAGAAATTCCTGTTGCATCTGAAAACAGACACTCGCCCGTTTACAACAGTGTGTGTCTTTTGCCCTAGGCCATAGTAGTTATTGGTTTCGATTATCAGACTTGCGAAAATTTTGATGGTTTCTTAACCATTCCATAACTTCAAACTCCCATATCACGCGAACGGATTGACGAACTCGAGAAATTCCTGTTGCATCTGAAAGCAGAAACTCGCCCGATTACAAATGTGTGTGTACTCTTCCCCTAGGCCATTGCAGTTATTGGTTTCGAATATCAGACTTGCGAAAACTTTGATGGTTTCTCGACCATTCCTCAATTTCATACTCGCATATCTCGCGAACGGATTGACGAACTCGAGAAATTCCTGTTGCATCTGAAAGCAGAAACACTCCCGATTACAACGGTATGTGTATTTTTGCCCTGGACCATAGTAGTTATTGGTTTCGAGTATCAGATTCCGAAAATTTTGATGGTTTCTCAACCATTCCTCAATTTCAAACTCGCATATCTCGCGAACGGATTGACGAACTCGAGAAATTCCTGTTGCATCTGAAAGTAGAAACTCCCCCGATTAGAATGTTGTGTGTACTTTTCCCCTAGGCCATTCCAGTTATTGGTTTCGAGTATCAGACTTGCGAAAATTTTGATGGTTTCTCAACCATTCCTTAATTTCAATCTCACATATCTCGCGAACGGATTGACGAACTCGAGTAAATCCTGTTGAATCTGAAAGCAGAGACTCGCCCGATTACAACGGCATGTGTATTTTTTCCTAGGCCATAGTAGGTATTGGTTTCGAGTATCAGACTTGCGAAAATTTTGATGGTTTCTCAAACATTCCTTAACTTCAAACTCCCATATCTCGCGAACGGATTGACGAACTGGAGAAATTCCTGTTGCATCTGAAAGTAGAAACTCGCCCGATTACAATGGTGTGTGTACATTTCCCCTACGCCATTCCAGTTATTGGTTTCGAGTATTAGACTTGCGAAAATTTTGATGGTTTCTCAACCATCTCTTAACTCCAAACTCCGATATTTCGCGAACGGATTGACGAACTTGAGGAATTCCTGACGCATGTGAAAGTAGAAACTTGCCCGATTACAATGGTGTGTGTACTTTTCCCCTAGGCCGTTCCAGTTATTGGTTTCGAGTATCAGACTTGCGAAAATTTTGATGGTTTCTCAACCATTCCATAACTTCAAACTCCCATATCTCGGGACGGATTGACGAACTGGAGAAATTCCTGTTGCATCTGAAAACAGACACTCGCCCGTTTACAACAGTGTGTGTCTTTTGCCCTAGGCCATAGTAGTTATTGGTTTCGATTATCAGACTTGCGAAAATTTTGATGGTTTCTTAACCATTCCATAACTTCAAACTCCCATATCACGCGAACGGATTGACGAACTCGAGAAATTCCTGTTGCATCTGAAAGCAGAAACTCGCCCGATTACAAAGGTGTGTGTACTCTTCCCCTAGGCCATTGCAGTTATTGGTTTCGAATATCAGACTTGCGAAAACTTTGATGGTTTCTCGACCATTCCTCAATTTCATACTCGCATATCTCGCGAACGGATTGACGAACTCGAGAAATTCCTGTTGCATCTGAAAGCAGAAACACTCCCGATTACAACGGTATGTGTATTTTTGCCCTGGACCATAGTAGTTATTGGTTTCGAGTATCAGATTCCGAAAATTTTGATGGTTTCTCAACCATTCCTTAACTTCAAACTCCCATATCTCGCGAACGGATTGACGAGCTCGAGAAATTCCTGTTGCATCTGAAAGTAGAAACTTGCCCGATTACAATGGTGTTTGTACTTTTCCCCTAGGCCATTCCAATTATTGGTTTCGAGTATCACACTTGCGTAAATTTTGATGGTTTCTCAACCATTCCTCAATTTCAAACTCGCATATCTCGCGAACGGATTGACGAACTCGAGAAATTCCTGTTGTATCTGAAAGCAGAAACTCGCCCGATTACAACGGTATGTTTACATTTCCCCTAGGCCATTGCAGTTATTGGTTTCGAGTATCAGACTTGCGAAAACATTGATGGTTTCTCAACCATTCCTCAATTTCAAACTTGCATATCTCGCGAACGGATTGACGAACTCGAGAAATTCCTGTTGCATCTGAAAGCAGAAACTCGCCCGATTGAAACGGTATTAGTATTTTTCCCCTAGGCCATTGCAGTTATTGCTTTCGAGTATCAGACTTGCGAAAATTTTGATGGTTTCTCAACCATTCCTTAATTTCGAACTCCCATATCTCGCGAAAGGATTGACGAACTCGAGAAATTCCTGTTGCATCTGAAAGCAGAAACTCGCCCGATTACAATGGTGTGTGTACTTTTCCCCTAGGCCATTCCAATTATTGGTTTCGAGTATCAGACTTGCGTAAATTTTGATGGTTTCTCAACCATTCCATAACTTCAAACTCCCATATATGCGAACGGATTGACGAACTCGAGAAATTCCTGTTGCATCTGAAAGCAGAAACTCGTCCGATTACAACGGGATGTGCATTTTTGCCGTAGGCCATAGTAGTTATTGGTTTCGAGTATAAGACATGCGAAAATTTTGATGGTTTCTCAACCATTCCTTAACTTCAAACTCCCATATATGCGAACGGATTGACGAACTCGAGAAATTCCTGTTGCATCTGAAAGCAGAAACTCGCCCGATTACAACGGTATTTGTATTTTTCCCCTAGGCCATTGTAGTTATTGGTTTCGAGTATCAGATTCCGAAAATTTTGATGGTTTCTCAACCATTCCTCAATTTCAAACTCGCATATCTCGCGAACGGATTGACGAACTCGAGAAATTCCTGTTGCATCTGAAAGCAGAAACTCGCCCGATTGCAACGGTATGTGTATTTTTGCCCTGGACCATAGTAGTTATTGGTTTCGAGTATCAGATTCCGAAAATTTTGATGGTTTCTCAACCATTCCTCAACTTCAAACTCCCATATCTCGCGAACGGATTGACGAACTCGAGAAATTCCTGTTGCATCTGAAAGTAGAAACTCGCCCGATTACAATGGTGTGTGTACTTTTCCCCTAGGCCATTCCAGTTATTGGTTTCGAGTATCAGACTTGCGAAAATTTTGATGGTTTCTCAACCATTCCATAACTTCGAACTCCCATATCACGCGAACGGATTGACGAACTCGAGAAATTCCTGTTGCATCTGAATGCAGAAACTCGCCCGATTACAACGGTTTGTGCATTTTTGCCCTAGACCATAGTAGTTATTGGTTTCGAGTATAAGACTTGCGAAAATTTTTATGGTTTCTCAACCATTCCTCAATTTCAAACTCGCATATCTCGCGAACGGATTGACGAACTCGAGAAATTCCTGTTGCATCTGAAAGTTGAAACTCGCCCGATTACAACGGTATGTGTATTTTTGCTCTAGACCATAGTAGTTATTGGTTTCGAGTATAAGACTTGCGAAAATTTTTATGGTTTCTCAACCATTCCTCAATTTCAAACTCGCATATCTCGCGAACGGATTGACGAACTCGAGAAATTCCTGTTGCATCTGAAAGTAGAAACTCGCCCGATTACAATGGTGTGTGCACTTTTCCCCTAGGCCATTCCAGTTATTGGTTTCGAGTATCAGACTTGCGAAAATTTTGATGGTTTCTCAACCATTCCATAAGTTCAAACTCCCATATATGCGAACGGATTGACGAACTCGAGAAATTCCTGTTGCATCTGAAAGCAGAAACTCGCCCGATTACAACGGGATGTGCATTTTTGTCCTAGGCCATACTAGTCATTGGTTTCGAGTATAAGACGTGCGAAAATTTTGATGGTGTCTCAACCATTCCTTAACTTCGAACTCCCATATCTCGCGAACGCATTGACGAACTCGAGAAATTCCTGTTGCATCTGAAAGCAGAAACTCGCCCGTTTACAATGGTATGTGTACTCTTGCCCTAGGCCATAGTAGTTATTGGTTTCGAGTACCAGACTTGCGAAAACTTTGATGGTTTCTTAACCATTCCTTAACTTCAAACTCCCATATCACGCGAACGGATTGACGAACTCGAGAAATTCCTGTTGCATCTGAAAGCAGAAACTCGCCCGTTTACAATGGTATGTGTACTCTTGCCCTAGGCCATAGTAGTTATTGGTTTCGAGTATCAGACTTGCGAAAACTTTGATGGTTTCTTAACCATTCCTTAACTTCAAACTCCCATATCTCGCGAACGGATTGACGAACTCGGGAAATTCCTGTTGCATCTGAAAGCAGAAACTCGCTCGTTTACAATGGTATGTGTACTCTTGCCCTAGGCCATAGTAGTTATTGGTTTCTAGTATCAGACTTGCGAAAATTTTGATGGTTTCTCAACCATTCCATAACTTCAAACTCCCGTATATGCGAACGGATTGACGAACTCGAGAAATTCCTGTTGCATCTGAAAGCAGAAACTCGCCCGATTACAACGGTTTGTGTATTTTTGCCCTGGACCATAGTAGTTATTGGTTTCGAGTATCAGATTCCGAAAATTTTGATGGTTTCTCAACCATCCCTTAACTTCAAACTCCCATATCTCGCGAACGGATTGACGAACTCGAGAAATTCCTGTTGCATCTGAAAGTAGAAACTCGCCCGATTACAATGGTGTGTGTACTTTTCCCCTAGGCCATTCCAGTTATTGGTTTCGAGTATCAGACTTGCGAAAATTTTGATGGTTTCTCAACCATTCCATAAATTCGAACTCCCATATCACGCGAACGGATTGACGAACTCGAGAAATTCCTGTTGCATCTGAATGCAGAAACTCGCCCGATTACAACGGTTTGTGCATTTTTGCCCTAGACCATAGTAGTTATTGGTTTCGAGTATAAGACTTGCGAAAATTTTTATGGTTTCTCAACCATTCCTCAATTTCAAACTCGCATATCTCGCGAACGGATTGACGAACTCGAGAAATTCCTGTTGCATCTGAAAGTTGAAACTCGCCCGATTACAACGGTATGTGTATTTTTGCTCTAGACCATAGTAGTTATTGGTTTCGAGTATAAGACTTGCGAAAATTTTTATGGTTTCTCAACCATTCCTCAATTTCAAACTCGCATATCTCGCGAACGGATTGACGAACTCGAGAAATTCCTGTTGCATCTGAAAGTAGAAACTCGCCCGATTACAATGGTGTGTGCACTTTTCCCCTAGGCCATTCCAGTTATTGGTTTCGAGTATCAGACTTGCGAAAATTTTGATGGTTTCTCAACCATTCCATAAGTTCAAACTCCCATATATGCGAACGGATTGACGAACTCGAGAAATTCCTGTTGCATCTGAAAGCAGAAACTCGCCCGATTACAACGGGATGTGCATTTTTGCCCTAGGCCATACTAGTCATTGGTTTCGAGTATAAGACGTGCGAAAATTTTGATGGTGTCTCAACCATTCCTTAACTTCGAACTCCCATATCTCGCGAACGCATTGACGAACTCGAGAAATTCCTGTTGCATCTGAAAGCAGAAACTCGCCCGTTTACAATGGTATGTGTACTCTTGCCCTAGGCCATAGTAGTTATTGGTTTCGAGTATCAGACTTGCGAAAACTTTGATGGTTTCTTAACCATTCCTTAACTTCAAACTCCCATATCACGCGAACGGATTGACGAACTCGAGAAATTCCTGTTGCATCTGAAAGCAGAAACTCGCCCGTTTACAATGGTATGTGTACTCTTGCCCTAGGCCATAGTAGTTATTGGTTTCGAGTATCAGACTTGCGAAAACTTTGATGGTTTCTTAACCATTCCTTAACTTCAAACTCCCATATCTCGCGAACGGATTGACGAACTCGAGAAATTCCTGTTGCATCTGAAAGTTGAAACTCGCCCGATTACAACGGTATGTGTATTTTTGCTCTAGACCATAGTAGTTATTGGTTTCGAGTATAAGACTTGCGAAAATTTTTATGGTTTCTCAACCATTCCATAACTTCAAACTCCCGTATATGCGAACGGATTGACGAACTCGAGAAATTCCTGTTGCATCTGAAAGCAGAAACTCGCTCGATTACAACGGTTTGTGCATTTTTTCCCTAGGCCATAGTAGTTATTGGTTTCGAGTATAAGACTTGCGAAAATTTTTATGGTTTCTCAACCATTCCTCAATTTCAAACTCGCATATCTCGCGAACGGATTGACGAACTCGAGAATTTCCTGTTGCATCTGAAGCAGAAACTCGCCCGATTACAACGGTATGTGTATTTTTGCCCTGGACCATAGTAGTTATTGGTTTCGAGTATCAGACTTGCGAAAATTTGGATGGTTTCTCAACCATTCCATAACTTCAAACTCCCATATCACGCGAACGGATTGACGAACTCGAGAAATTCCTGTTGCATCTGAAAGCAGAAACTCGCCCGTTTACAATGGTATGTGTACTCTTGCCCTAGGCCATAGTAGTTATTGGTTTCTAGTATCAGACTTGCGAAAATTTTGATGGTTTCTCAAACATTCCATAACTTCAAACTCCCATATATGCGAACGGATTGATGAACTCGAGAAATTCCTGTTGCATCTGAAAGCAGAAACTCGCCCGATTATAACGGTTTGTGCATTTTTGCCCTAGGCCATAGTAGTTATTGGTTTCGAGTATCAGATTCCGAAAATTTTGTAGGTTTCTCAACCATTCCTCAATTTCAAACTCGCATATCTCGCGAACGGATTGACGAACTCGAGAAATTCCTGTTGCATCTGAAAGCAGAAACTCGCCCGATTACAACGGTGTGTGTACCCTTCCCCTAGGCCATTGCAGTTATTGTTTTCGAATATCAGACTTGCGAAAACTTTGATGGTTTCTCGACCATTCCTCAATTTCAAACTCGCATATCTCGCGAACGGATTGACGAACTCGAGAAATTCATGTTGCATCTGAAAGTTGAAACTCGCCCGATTACAACGGTATGTGTATTTTTGCTCTAGACCATAGTAGTTATTGGTTTCGAGTATAAGACTTGCGAAAATTCTTATGGTTTCTCAACCATTCCTCAATTTCAAACTCGCATATCTCGCGAACGGATTGACGAACTCGAGAAATTCCTGTTGCATCTGAAAGTAGAAACTCGCCCGATTACAGTGGTGTGTGCACTTTTCCCCTAGGCCATTCCAGTTATTGGTTTCGAGTATCAGACTTGCGAAAATTTTGATGGTTTCTCAACCATTCCATAAGTTCAAACTCCCATATATGCGAACGGATTGACGAACTCGAGAAATTCCTGTTGCATCTGAAAGCAGAAACTCGCCCGATTACAACGGGATGTGCATTTTTGCCCTAGGCCATACTAGTCATTGGTTTCGAGTATAAGACGTGCGAAAATTTTGATGGTGTCTCAACCATTCCTTAACTTCGAACTCCCATATCTCGCGAACGCATTGACGAACTCGAGAAATTCCTGTTGCATCTGAAAGCAGAAACTCGCCCGTTTACAATGGTATGTGTACTCTTGCCCTAGGCCATAGTAGTTATTGGTTTCGAGTATCAGACTTGCGAAAACTTTGATGGTTTCTTAACCATTCCTTAACTTCAAACTCCCATATCACGCGAACGGATTGACGAACTCGAGAAATTCCTGTTGCATCTGAAAGCAGAAACTCGCCCGTTTACAATGGTATGTGTACTCTTGCCCTAGGCCATAGTAGTTATTGGTTTCGAGTATCAGACTTGCGAAAACTTTGATGGTTTCTTAACCATTCCTTAACTTCAAACTCCCATATCTCGCGAACGGATTGACGAACTCGAGAAATTCCTGTTGCATCTGAAAGTTGAAACTCGCCCGATTACAACGGTATGTGTATTTTTGCTCTAGACCATAGTAGTTATTGGTTTCGAGTATAAGACTTGCGAAAATTTTTATGGTTTCTCAACCATTCCATAACTTCAAACTCCCGTATATGCGAACGGATTGACGAACTCGAGAAATTCCTGTTGCATCTGAAAGCAGAAACTCGCCCGATTACAACGGTTTGTGTATTTTTGCCCTGGACCATAGTAGTTATTGGTTTCGAGTATCAGATTCCGAAAATTTTGATGGTTTCTCAACCATCCCTTAACTTCAAACTCCCATATCTCGCGAACGGATTGACGAACTCGAGAAATTCCTGTTGCATCTGAAAGTAGAAACTCGCCCGATTACAATGGTGTGTGTACTTTTCCCCTAGGCCATTCCAGTTATTGGTTTCGAGTATCAGACTTGCGAAAATTTTGATGGTTTCTCAACCATTCCATAAATTCGAACTCCCATATCACGCGAACGGATTGACGAACTCGAGAAATTCCTGTTGCATCTGAATGCAGAAACTCGCCCGATTACAACGGTTTGTGCATTTTTGCCCTAGACCATAGTAGTTATTGGTTTCGAGTATAAGACTTGCGAAAATTTTTATGGTTTCTCAACCATTCCTCAATTTCAAACTCGCATATCTCGCGAACGGATTGACGAACTCGAGAAATTCCTGTTGCATCTGAAAGTTGAAACTCGCCCGATTACAACGGTATGTGTATTTTTGCTCTAGACCATAGTAGTTATTGGTTTCGAGTATAAGACTTGCGAAAATTTTTATGGTTTCTCAACCATTCCTCAATTTCAAACTCGCATATCTCGCGAACGGATTGACGAACTCGAGAAATTCCTGTTGCATCTGAAAGTAGAAACTCGCCCGATTACAATGGTGTGTGCACTTTTCCCCTAGGCCATTCCAGTTATTGGTTTCGAGTATCAGACTTGCGAAAATTTTGATGGTTTCTCAACCATTCCATAAGTTCAAACTCCCATATATGCGAACGGATTGACGAACTCGAGAAATTCCTGTTGCATCTGAAAGCAGAAACTCGCCCGATTACAACGGGATGTGCATTTTTGCCCTAGGCCATACTAGTCATTGGTTTCGAGTATAAGACGTGCGAAAATTTTGATGGTGTCTCAACCATTCCTTAACTTCGAACTCCCATATCTCGCGAACGCATTGACGAACTCGAGAAATTCCTGTTGCATCTGAAAGCAGAAACTCGCCCGTTTACAATGGTATGTGTACTCTTGCCCTAGGCCATAGTAGTTATTGGTTTCGAGTATCAGACTTGCGAAAACTTTGATGGTTTCTTAACCATTCCTTAACTTCAAACTCCCATATCTCGCGAACGGATTGACGAACTCGAGAAATTCCTGTTGCATCTGAAAGTTGAAACTCGCCCGATTACAACGGTATGTGTATTTTTGCTCTAAACCATAGTAGTTATTGGTTTCGAGTATAAGACTTGCGAAAATTTTTATGGTTTCTCAACCATTCCATAACATCAAACTCCCGTATATGCGAACGGATTGACGAACTCGAGAAATTCCTGTTGCATCTGAAAGCAGAAACTCGCTCGATTACAACGGTTTGTGCATTTTTGCCCTAGGCCATAGTAGTTATTGGTTTCGAGTATAAGACTTGCGAAAATTTTTATGGTTTCTCAACCATTCCTCAATTTCAAACTCGCATATCTCGCGAACGGATTGACGAACTCGAGAATTTCCTGTTGCATCTGAAGCAGAAACTCGCCCGATTACAACGGTATGTGTATTTTTGCCCTGGACCATAGTAGTTATTGGTTTCGAGTATCAGACTTGCGAAAATTTGGATGGTTTCTCAACCATTCCATAACTTCAAACTCCCATATCACGCGAACGGATTGACGAACTCGAGAAATTCCTGTTGCATCTGAAAGCAGAAACTCGCCCGTTTACAATGGTATGTGTACTCTTGCCCTAGGCCATAGTAGTTATTGGTTTCGAGTATCAGACTTGCGAAAACTTTGATGGTTTCTTAACCATTCCTTAACTTCAAACTCCCATATCACGCGAACGGATTGACGAACTCGAGAAATTCCTGTTGCATCTGAAAGCAGAAACTCGCCCGTTTACAATGGTATGTGTACTCTTGCCCTAGGCCATAGTAGTTATTGGTTTCGAGTATCAGACTTGCGAAAACTTTGATGGTTTCTTAACCATTCCTTAACTTCAAACTCCCATATCTCGCGAACGGATTGACGAACTCGAGAAATTCCTGTTGCATCTGAAAGTTGAAACTCGCCCGATTACAACGGTATGTGTATTTTTGCTCTAGACCATAGTAGTTATTGGTTTCGAGTATAAGACTTGCGAAAATTTTTATGGTTTCTCAACCATTCCATAACTTCAAACTCCCGTATATGCGAACGGATTGACGAACTCGAGAAATTCCTGTTGCATCTGAAAGCAGAAACTCGCTCGATTACAACGGTTTGTGCATTTTTTCCCTAGGCCATAGTAGTTATTGGTTTCGAGTATAAGACTTGCGAAAATTTTTATGGTTTCTCAACCATTCCTCAATTTCAAACTCGCATATCTCGCGAACGGATTGACGAACTCGAGAATTTCCTGTTGCATCTGAAGCAGAAACTCGCCCGATTACAACGGTATGTGTATTTTTGCCCTGGACCATAGTAGTTATTGGTTTCGAGTATCAGACTTGCGAAAATTTGGATGGTTTCTCAACCATTCCATAACTTCAAACTCCCATATCACGCGAACGGATTGACGAACTCGAGAAATTCCTGTTGCATCTGAAAGCAGAAACTCGCCCGTTTACAATGGTATGTGTACTCTTGCCCTAGGCCATAGTAGTTATTGGTTTCTAGTATCAGACTTGCGAAAATTTTGATGGTTTCTCAAACATTCCATAACTTCAAACTCCCATATATGCGAACGGATTGATGAACTCGAGAAATTCCTGTTGCATCTGAAAGCAGAAACTCGCCCGATTATAACGGTTTGTGCATTTTTGCCCTAGGCCATAGTAGTTATTGGTTTCGAGTATCAGATTCCGAAAATTTTGTAGGTTTCTCAACCATTCCTCAATTTCAAACTCGCATATCTCGCGAACGGATTGACGAACTCGAGAAATTCCTGTTGCATCTGAAAGCAGAAACTCGCCCGATTACAACGGTGTGTGTACCCTTCCCCTAGGCCATTGCAGTTATTGTTTTCGAATATCAGACTTGCGAAAACTTTGATGGTTTCTCGACCATTCCTCAATTTCAAACTCGCATATCTCGCGAACGGATTGACGAACTCGAGAAATTCATGTTGCATCTGAAAGTTGAAACTCGCCCGATTACAACGGTATGTGTATTTTTGCTCTAGACCATAGTAGTTATTGGTTTCGAGTATAAGACTTGCGAAAATTCTTATGGTTTCTCAACCATTCCTCAATTTCAAACTCGCATATCTCGCGAACGGATTGACGAACTCGAGAAATTCCTGTTGCATCTGAAAGTAGAAACTCGCCCGATTACAGTGGTGTGTGCACTTTTCCCCTAGGCCATTCCAGTTATTGGTTTCGAGTATCAGACTTGCGAAAATTTTGATGGTTTCTCAACCATTCCATAAGTTCAAACTCCCATATATGCGAACGGATTGACGAACTCGAGAAATTCCTGTTGCATCTGAAAGCAGAAACTCGCCCGATTACAACGGGATGTGCATTTTTGCCCTAGGCCATACTAGTCATTGGTTTCGAGTATAAGACGTGCGAAAATTTTGATGGTGTCTCAACCATTCCTTAACTTCGAACTCCCATATCTCGCGAACGCATTGACGAACTCGAGAAATTCCTGTTGCATCTGAAAGCAGAAACTCGCCCGTTTACAATGGTATGTGTACTCTTGCCCTAGGCCATAGTAGTTATTGGTTTCGAGTATCAGACTTGCGAAAACTTTGATGGTTTCTTAACCATTCCTTAACTTCAAACTCCCATATCACGCGAACGGATTGACGAACTCGAGAAATTCCTGTTGCATCTGAAAGCAGAAACTCGCCCGTTTACAATGGTATGTGTACTCTTGCCCTAGGCCATAGTAGTTATTGGTTTCGAGTATCAGACTTGCGAAAACTTTGATGGTTTCTTAACCATTCCTTAACTTCAAACTCCCATATCTCGCGAACGGATTGACGAACTCGAGAAATTCCTGTTGCATCTGAAAGTTGAAACTCGCCCGATTACAACGGTATGTGTATTTTTGCTCTAGACCATAGTAGTTATTGGTTTCGAGTATAAGACTTGCGAAAATTTTTATGGTTTCTCAACCATTCCATAACTTCAAACTCCCGTATATGCGAACGGATTGACGAACTCGAGAAATTCCTGTTGCATCTGAAAGCAGAAACTCGCCCGATTACAACGGTTTGTGTATTTTTGCCCTGGACCATAGTAGTTATTGGTTTCGAGTATCAGATTCCGAAAATTTTGATGGTTTCTCAACCATCCCTTAACTTCAAACTCCCATATCTCGCGAACGGATTGACGAACTCGAGAAATTCCTGTTGCATCTGAAAGTAGAAACTCGCCCGATTACAATGGTGTGTGTACTTTTCCCCTAGGCCATTCCAGTTATTGGTTTCGAGTATCAGACTTGCGAAAATTTTGATGGTTTCTCAACCATTCCATAAATTCGAACTCCCATATCACGCGAACGGATTGACGAACTCGAGAAATTCCTGTTGCATCTGAATGCAGAAACTCGCCCGATTACAACGGTTTGTGCATTTTTGCCCTAGACCATAGTAGTTATTGGTTTCGAGTATAAGACTTGCGAAAATTTTTATGGTTTCTCAACCATTCCTCAATTTCAAACTCGCATATCTCGCGAACGGATTGACGAACTCGAGAAATTCCTGTTGCATCTGAAAGTTGAAACTCGCCCGATTACAACGGTATGTGTATTTTTGCTCTAGACCATAGTAGTTATTGGTTTCGAGTATAAGACTTGCGAAAATTTTTATGGTTTCTCAACCATTCCTCAATTTCAAACTCGCATATCTCGCGAACGGATTGACGAACTCGAGAAATTCCTGTTGCATCTGAAAGTAGAAACTCGCCCGATTACAATGGTGTGTGCACTTTTCCCCTAGGCCATTCCAGTTATTGGTTTCGAGTATCAGACTTGCGAAAATTTTGATGGTTTCTCAACCATTCCATAAGTTCAAACTCCCATATATGCGAACGGATTGACGAACTCGAGAAATTCCTGTTGCATCTGAAAGCAGAAACTCGCCCGATTACAACGGGATGTGCATTTTTGCCCTAGGCCATACTAGTCATTGGTTTCGAGTATAAGACGTGCGAAAATTTTGATGGTGTCTCAACCATTCCTTAACTTCGAACTCCCATATCTCGCGAACGCATTGACGAACTCGAGAAATTCCTGTTGCATCTGAAAGCAGAAACTCGCCCGTTTACAATGGTATGTGTACTCTTGCCCTAGGCCATAGTAGTTATTGGTTTCGAGTATCAGACTTGCGAAAACTTTGATGGTTTCTTAACCATTCCTTAACTTCAAACTCCCATATCTCGCGAACGGATTGACGAACTCGAGAAATTCCTGTTGCATCTGAAAGTTGAAACTCGCCCGATTACAACGGTATGTGTATTTTTGCTCTAAACCATAGTAGTTATTGGTTTCGAGTATAAGACTTGCGAAAATTTTTATGGTTTCTCAACCATTCCATAACATCAAACTCCCGTATATGCGAACGGATTGACGAACTCGAGAAATTCCTGTTGCATCTGAAAGCAGAAACTCGCTCGATTACAACGGTTTGTGCATTTTTGCCCTAGGCCATAGTAGTTATTGGTTTCGAGTATAAGACTTGCGAAAATTTTTATGGTTTCTCAACCATTCCTCAATTTCAAACTCGCATATCTCGCGAACGGATTGACGAACTCGAGAATTTCCTGTTGCATCTGAAGCAGAAACTCGCCCGATTACAACGGTATGTGTATTTTTGCCCTGGACCATAGTAGTTATTGGTTTCGAGTATCAGACTTGCGAAAATTTGGATGGTTTCTCAACCATTCCATAACTTCAAACTCCCATATCACGCGAACGGATTGACGAACTCGAGAAATTCCTGTTGCATCTGAAAGCAGAAACTCGCCCGTTTACAATGGTATGTGTACTCTTGCCCTAGGCCATAGTAGTTATTGGTTTCTAGTATCAGACTTGCGAAAATTTTGATGGTTTCTCAAACATTCCATAACTTCAAACTCCCATATATGCGAACGGATTGATGAACTCGAGAAATTCCTGTTGCATCTGAAAGCAGAAACTCGCCCGATTATAACGGTTTGTGCATTTTTGCCCTAGGCCATAGTAGTTATTGGTTTCGAGTATCAGATTCTGAAAATTTTGTAGGTTTCTCAACCATTCCTCAATTTCAAACTCGCATATCTCGCGAACGGATTGACGAACTCGAGAAATTCCTGTTGCATCTGAAAGCAGAAACTCGCCCGATTACAACGGTGTGTGTACCCTTCCCCTAGGCCATTGCAGTTATTGTTTTCGAATATCAGACTTGCGAAAACTTTGATGGTTTCTCGACCATTCCTCAATTTCAAACTCGCATATCTCGCGAACGGATTGACGAACTCGAGAAATTCCTGTTGCATCTGAAAGTTGAAACTCGCCCGATTACAACGGTATGTGTATTTTTGCTCTAGACCATAGTAGTTATTGGTTTCGAGTATAAGACTTGCGAAAATTTTTATGGTTTCTCAACCATTCCTCAATTTCAAACTCGCATATCTCGCGAACGGATTGACGAACTCGAGAAATTCCTGTTGCATCTGAAAGTAGAAACTCGCCCGATTACAGTGGTGTGTGCACTTTTCCCCTAGGCCATTCCAGTTATTGGTTTCGAGTATCAGACTTGCGAAAATTTTGATGGTTTCTCAACCATTCCATAAGTTCAAACTCCCATATATGCGAACGGATTGACGAACTCGAGAAATTCCTGTTGCATCTGAAAGCAGAAACTCGCCCGATTACAACGGGATGTGCATTTTTGCCCTAGGCCATACTAGTCATTGGTTTCGAGTATAAGACGTGCGAAAATTTTGATGGTGTCTCAACCATTCCTTAACTTCGAACTCCCATATCTCGCGAACGCATTGACGAACTCGAGAAATTCCTGTTGCATCTGAAAGCAGAAACTCGCCCGTTTACAATGGTATGTGTACTCTTGCCCTAGGCCATAGTAGTTATTGGTTTCGAGTATCAGACTTGCGAAAACTTTGATGGTTTCTTAACCATTCCTTAACTTCAAACTCCCATATCACGCGAACGGATTGACGAACTCGAGAAATTCCTGTTGCATCTGAAAGCAGAAACTCGCCCGTTTACAATGGTATGTGTACTCTTGCCCTAGGCCATAGTAGTTATTGGTTTCGAGTATCAGACTTGCGAAAACTTTGATGGTTTCTTAACCATTCCTTAACTTCAAACTCCCATATCTCGCGAACGGATTGACGAACTCGAGAAATTCCTGTTGCATCTGAAAGTTGAAACTCGCCCGATTACAACGGTATGTGTATTTTTGCTCTAGACCATAGTAGTTATTGGTTTCGAGTATAAGACTTGCGAAAATTTTTATGGTTTCTCAACCATTCCATAACTTCAAACTCCCGTATATGCGAACGGATTGACGAACTCGAGAAATTCCTGTTGCATCTGAAAGCAGAAACTCGCCCGATTACAACGGTTTGTGCATTTTTGCCCTAGGCCATAGTAGTTATTGGTTTCGAGTATAAGACTTGCGAAAATTTTTATGGTTTCTCAACCATTCCTCAATTTCAAACTCGCATATCTCGCGAACGGATTGACGAACTCGAGAATTTCCTGTTGCATCTGAAGCAGAAACTCGCCCGATTACAACGGTATGTGTATTTTTGCCCTGGACCATAGTAGTTATTGGTTTCGAGTATCAGACTTGCGAAAATTTGGATGGTTTCTCAACCATTCCATAACTTCAAACTCCCATATCACGCGAACGGATTGACGAACTCGAGAAATTCCTGTTGCATCTGAAAGCAGAAACTCGCCCGTTTACAATGGTATGTGTACTCTTGCCCTAGGCCATAGTAGTTATTGGTTTCTAGTATCAGACTTGCGAAAATTTTGATGGTTTCTCAAACATTCCATAACTTCAAACTCCCATATATGCGAACGGATTGATGAACTCGAGAAATTCCTGTTGCATCTGAAAGCAGAAACTCGCCCGATTATAACGGTTTGTGCATTTTTGCCCTAGGCCATAGTAGTTATTGGTTTCGAGTATCAGATTCCGAAAATTTTGTAGGTTTCTCAACCATTCCTCAATTTCAAACTCGCATATCTCGCGAACGGATTGACGAACTCGAGAAATTCCTGTTGCATCTGAAAGCAGAAACTCGCCCGATTACAACGGTGTGTGTACCCTTCCCCTAGGCCATTGCAGTTATTGTTTTCGAATATCAGACTTGCGAAAACTTTGATGGTTTCTCGACCATTCCTCAATTTCATACTCGCATATCTCGCGAACGGATTGACGAACTCGAGAAATTCCTGTTGCATCTGAAAGCAGAAACTCGCCCGATTACAACGGTATGTGTATTTTTGCCCTGGACCATAGTAGTTATTGGTTTCGAGTATCAGATTCCGAAAATTTTGATGGTTTCTCAACCATTCCTTAACTTCAAACTCCCATATCTCGCGAACGGATAGACGAACTCGAGAAATTCCTGTTGCATCTGAAAGTAGAAACTTGCCCGATTACAATGGTGTGTGTACTTTTCCCCTAGGCCATTCCAGTTATTGGTTTCGAGTATCAGACTTGCGAAAATTTTGATGGTTTCTCAACCATTCCATAACTTCAAACTCCCATATATGCGAACGGATTGACGAACTCGAGAAATTCCTGTTGCATCTGAAAGCAGAAACTCGCCCGATTACAACGGGATGTGCATTTTTGCCCTAGGCCATAGTAGTTATTGGTTTCGAGTATAAGACATGCGAAAATTTTGATGGTGTCTCAACCATTCCTTAACTTCGAACTCCCATATCTCGCGAACGGATTGACGAACTCGAGAAATTCCTGTTGCATCTGAAAGCAGAAACTCGCCCGATTACAACGGTATTTGTATTTTTCCCCTAGGCCATTGTAGTTATTGCTTTCGAGTATCAGACATGCGAAAACTTTGATGGTTTCTCAACCATTCCTTAACTTCAAACTCCGATATCTCGCGAACGGATTGACGAAATCGAGAAATTCCTGTTGCATCTGAAAGTAGAAACTCGCCCGATTACAATGGTGTGTGTACTTTTCCCCTAGGCCATTGCAGTTATTGGTTTCGAGTATCAGACTTGCGAAAACTTTGATGGTTTCTCAACCATTCCTTAACTTCAAACTCCCATATCTCGCGAACGGATTGACGAACTCGAGAAATTCCTGTTTCATCTGAAAGTAGAAACTCGCCCGATTACAATGGTGTGTGTACTTTTCCCCTAGGCCATTCCAGTTATTGATTTCTAGTATCAGACTTGCGAAAATTTTGATGGTTTCTCAAACATTCCATAACTTCAAACTCCCATATATGCGAACGGATTGATGAACTCGAGAAATTCCTGTTGCATCTGAAAGCAGAAACTCGCCCGATTATAACGGTTTGTGCATTTTTGCCCTAGGCCATAGTAGTTATTGGTTTCGAGTATCAGATTCCGAAAATTTTGTAGGTTTCTCAACCATTCCTCAATTTCAAACTCGCATATCTCGCGAACGGATTGACGAACTCGAGAAATTCCTGTTGCATCTGAAAGCAGAAACTCGCCCGATTACAACGGTGTGTGTACCCTTCCCCTAGGCCATTGCAGTTATTGGTTTCGAATATCAGACTTACGAAAACTTTGATGGTTTCTCGACCATTCCTCAATTTCATACTCGCATATCTCGCGAACGGATTGACGAACTCGAGAAATTCCTGTTGCATCTGAAAGCAGAAACTCGCCCGATTACAGCGGTATGTGTATTTTTGCCCTGGACCATAGTAGTTATTGGTTTCGAGTATCAGATTCCGAAAATTTTGATGGTTTCTCAACCATTCCTTAACTTCAAACTCCCATATCTCGCGAACGGATTGACGAACTCGAGAAATTCCTGTTGGATCTGAAAGTAGAAACTTGCCCGATTACAATGGTGTGTGTACTTTTCCCCTAGGCCATTCCAGTTATTGGTTTCGAGTATCAGACTTGCGAAAATTTTGATGGTTTCTCAACCATTCCATAACTTCAAACTCCCATATATGCGAACGGATTGACGAACTCGAGAAATTCCTGTTGCATCTGAAAGCAGAAACTCGCCCGATTACAACGGGATGTGCATTTTTGCCCTAGGCCATAGTAGTTATTGGTTTCGAGTATAAGACATGCGAAAATTTTGATGGTGTCTCAACCATTCCTTAACTTCGAACTCCCATATCTCGCGAACGGATTGACGAACTCGAGAAATTCCTGTTGCATCTGAAAGCAGAAACTCGCCGGATTACAACGGTATTTGTATTTTTCCCCTAGGCCATTGTAGTTATTGCTTTCGAGTATCAGACATGCGAAAACTTTGATGGTTTCTCAACCATTCCTTAACTTCAAACTCCGATATCTCGCGAACGGATTGACGAACTCGAGAAATTCCTGTTGCATCTGAAAGTAGAAACTCGCCCGATTACAATGGTGTGTGTACTTTTCCCCTAGGCCATTGCAGTTATTGGTTTCGAGTATCAGACTTGCGAAAACTTTGATGGTTTCTCAACCATTCCTTAACTTCAAACTCCCATATCTCGCGAACGGATTGACGAACTCGAGAAATTCCTGTTGCATCTGAAAGTAGAAACTCGCCCGATTACAATGGTGTGTGTACTTTTCCCCTAGGCCATTCCAGTTATTGGTTTCGAGTATCAGACTTGCGAAAATTTTGATGGTTTCTCAACCATTCCATAACTTCAAGCTCCCATATCACGCGAACGGATTGACGAACTCGGGAAATTCCTGTTGCATCTGAAAGCAGAAACTCGCCCGATTACAACGGTTTGTGCATTTTTGCCCTAGACCATAGTAGTTATTGGTTTCGAGTATAAGACTTGCGAAAATTTTGATGGTTTCTCAACCTTTCCTCAATTTCAAACTCGCATATCTCGCGAACGGATTGACGAACTCGAGAATTTCCTGTTGCATCTGAAAGCAGAAACTCGCCCGATTACAACGGTATGTGTATTTTTGCCCTGGACCATAGTAGTTATTGGTTTCGAGTATCAGACTTGCGAAAATTTTGATGGTTTCTCAACCATTCCATAACTTCAAACTCCCATATCACGCGAACGGATTGACGAACTCGAGAAATTCCTGTTGCATCTGAAAGCAGAAACTCGCCCGTTTACAATGGTATGTGTACTCTTGCCCTAGGCCATAGTAGTTATTGGTTTCTAGTATCAGACTTGCGAAAATTTTGATGGTTTCTCAACCATTCCATAACTTCAAACTCCCGTATATGCGAACGGATTGACGAACTCGAGAAATTCCTGTTGCATCTGAAAGCAGAAACTCGCCCGATTACAACGGTTTGTGCATTTTTGCCCTAGGCCATAGTAGTTATTGGTTTCGAGTATCAGATTCCAAAAATTTTGTAGGTTTCTCAACCTTTCTTCAATTTCAAACCCGCATATCTCGCGAACGGATTGACGAACTCGAGAAATTCCTGTTGCATCTGAAAGTAGAAACTTGCCCGATTACAATGGTGTGTGTACTTTTCTCCTAGGCCATTCCAATTATTGGTTTCGAGTATCAGACTTGCGTAAATTTTGATGGTTTCTCAACCATTCCATAACTTCAAACTCCCATATATGCGAACGGATTGACGAACTCGAGACATTCCTGTTGCATCTGAAAGCAGAAACTCGCCCGATTACAACGGTATTTGTATTTTTCCCCTAGGCCATTGCAGTTATTGCTTTCGAGTATCAGACTTGCGAAAATTTTGATGGTTTCTCAACCGTTCCTCAATTTCAAACTCGCATATCTCGCGAACGGATTGACGAACTCGAGAAATTCCTGTTGCATCTGAAAGCAGAAACTCGCCCGATTACAACGATGTGTTCTTTTCCCCTAGGCCATTGCAGTTATTGGTTTCGAGTATCAGACTTGCGAAAACTTTGATGGTTTCTCAACCATTCCTCAATTTCAAACTCGCATATCTCGCGAACGGATTGACGAACTCGAGAAATTCCTGTTGCATCTGAAAGCAGAAACTCGCCCGATTACAACGGTATTTGTATTTTTCCCCTAGGCCATTGCAGTTATTGCTTTCGAGTATCAGACTTGCGAAAACTTTGATGGTTTCTCAACCATTCCTTAACTTCAAACTCCCATATCTCGCGAACGGATTGACGAACTCGAGAAATTCCTGTTGCATCTGAAAGCAGAAACTCGCCCGATTACAACGGTTTGTGCATTTTTGCCCTAGGCCATAGTAGTTATTGGTTTCAAGTATCAGATTCCGAAAATTTTGATGGTTTCCCAACCATTCCTCAATTTCAAACTCGCATATCTCGCGAACGGATTGACGAACTCGAGAAATTCCTGTTGCATCTGAAAGCAGAAACTCGCCCGATTACAACGGTATTTGTATTTTTCCCCTAGGCCATTGTAGTTATTGCTTTGGAGTATCAGACATGCGAAAACTTTGATGGTTTCTCAACCATTCCTTAACTTCAAACTCCCATATCTCGCGAACGGATTGACGAACTCGAGAAATTCCTGTTGCATCTGAAAGTAGAAACTAGCCCGATTACAGTGGTGTGTGTACTTATCCCTTAGGCCATTCCAGCTATTGGTTTCGTGTATCAGACTTGCGAAATTTTTGATTGTTTCTCAACCATTCCTTAACTTCAAACTCCCATATCTCGCGAACGGATTGACGAACTCGAGAAATTCCTATTGTATTTGAAGGTAGAAACTCGCCCGATTACAATGGTGTGTGTACTTTTCCCCTAGGACATTGCAGTTATTGGTCTCGAGTATCAGACTTGCGAAAACTTTGATGGTTTCTCAACCATTCCTCAATTTCAAACTCGCATATCTCGCGAACGGATTGACGAACTCGAGAAATTCCTGTTGCATCTGAAAGCAGAAACTCGCCCGATTACAACGGTATTTGTATTTTTCCCCTAGGCCATTGTAGTTATTGCTTTGGAGTATCAGACATGCGAAAATTTTGATGGTTTCTCAACCATTCCTTAACTTCAAACTCCCATATCTCGCGAACGGATTGACGAACTCGAGAAATTCCTGTTGCATCTGAAAGCAGAAACTCGCCCGATTACAACGGTATTTGTATTTTTCCCCTAGGCCATTGTAGTTATTGCTTTGGAGTATCAGACATGCGAAAACTTTGATGGTTTCTCAACCATTCCTTAATTTCAAACTCCCATATCTCGCGAACGGATTGACGAACTCGAGAAATTCCTATTGTATTTGAAGGTAGAAACTCGCCCGATTACAATGGTGTGTGTACTTTTCCCCTAGGCCATTGCAGTTATTGGTCTCGAGTATCAGACTTGCGAAAACTTTGATGGTTTCACAACCATTCCTTAACTTCAAACTCCCATATCTCGAGAACGGATTGACGAGCTCGAGAAATTCCTATTGTATTTGAAGGTAGAAACTAGCCCGATTACAGTGGTGTGTGTACTTTTCCCTTAGGCCATTCCAGCTATTGGTTTCGTGTATCAGACTTGCGAAATTTTTGATTGTTTCTCAACCATTCCTTAACTTCAAACTCCCATATCTCGCGAACGGATTGACGAACTCGAGAAATTCCTATTGTATTTGAAGGTAGAAACTCGCCCGATTACAATGGTGTGTGTACTTTTCCCCTAGGACATTGCAGTTATTGGTCTCGAGTATCAGACTTGCGAAAACTTTGATGGTTTCTCAACCATTCCTCAATTTCAAACTCGCATATCTCGCGAACGGATTGACGAACTCGAGAAATTCCTGTTGCATCTGAAAGCAGAAACTCGCCCGATTACAACGGTATTTGTATTTTTCCCCTAGGCCATTGTAGTTATTGCTTTGGAGTATCAGACATGCGAAAACTTTGATGGTTTCTCAACCATTCCTTAACTTCAAACTCCCATATCTCGCGAACGGATTGACGAACTCGAGAAATTCCTGTTGCATCTGAAAGCAGAAACTCGCCCGATTACAACGGTATTTGTATTTTTCCCCTAGGCCATTGTAGTTATTGCTTTGGAGTATCAGACATGCGAAAACTTTGATGGTTTCTCAACCATTCCTTAATTTCAAACTCCCATATCTCGCG